>NC_090738.1:11260228-11280228 GCF_036898095.1 Palaemon carinicauda | reverse complement strand
CCTCTTCGGCCTTACAAGTTTCTTGATTGATTGAAAAAAGGGCTTTTGCTTTTGATTGACCAGTAAGAAAAGTAGGGTTTTTTTTTTCACCAAGGAAACTTATGGTCACACAAATTGCTTTGCAAATCCTTGGTATTTGGATCATGTTATAAATGAATTTTGTTCTTTCTGAAAGATAGTGATGATAATGATATTTTTTTTCCTTTCATGATACAAATTTATTATGTATAGTTTTTCATTTATGATAATGATTATGATATTAAAGGAAAATATTTAGAGTTTTTCTTTCCTTTTTGAAATTTACTTGCTTCTCTTTCCAGATTAACTTACGGGATATTAAAAGGATATGCTTACGGAAGCCTCGTCGATCCAGCGAGCAACAAATGGAATGGGATGGTCGGGGAGCTGCAGGAAAGAAGGGCAGATCTAACTGTTTCGGAGCTTTCCGTGACACAAGAGCGTAGTGAAATCATCACCTACACTCAGCCAATCTATATGATCAGGTGATTGTTGTACTTTGAAACATGGTGGCTGTTTTGGACATATGTGTTAAAAAGTATTAATTACTCTCCTCTGTTATTGCTCGTTGTAATATAGCTAATTAATCAAAAGAACCTGTGTTAAAAAGTATCAAGTACTATGTTATTGCTCATTGTACTATCACTAACTTAACAAAATACATGTGTTAAAAATTATTAATTACTCTTATCTGTTATTGCTCATTGCACTATCGCAAACTTAACAAAAGATCATGAAGGCTCAGCCATGATGCAATTAATCATCTTGTTAACTTATACGTCCTAGTGATATCTAATCCAATGCACAGATCAGTATTGAAAGGCCATTCCACTCCCCAGCACCGAGCCATGTGGCCAAAATTCCATAAATCAAAATTATCTGCTAAAAATTTCCAAATAAAATGGCTAAACTTCTCCGTTCAATTCTTCAGCCGCAAGCTTTTCGTAGCGACTCAGGAGGACTTCCAGAAGAAGCTGATGGCTTATGCCCTGCCCATGGAATCTCTCCTGTACGTCGTAGTCGCCTTCACCATGGCCCTCCTTGTGGTTTTTCTATTCGTCTCCGAGAGAACTTATAGTCGTTATTTATCGGACAAAGTGGAGGGAGAGTTCAGCGCAGGGTTCTCTCATGTGTCTTGGTACATGGTGTCGGCTCTTCTCCAGCAAGGTAGATGTTTATTGTTAGTCTTTTCCAACACGATAGATATTATTGTTATTCATGATGTACATACATACTTATGGGATAAGTTCATGCCCACATAAGAATGGGTCACAGTGCCAAGAAATATTTAAGAATAATGTCGAAATAAGATTCAAAAGAAGTTAAATGATACAATATAAAATCGATAATAACAATAAGTTAACAATGTATGCTTTTATTTAAACAGAAACATTAGAGTTAGCTTAAAAGCATTAAAGAATATATCTTTGATTAAGCATTACATGTAGCAGATGTCAATCTCTTCTGACTTCATATATTATTATGAAGGCGATTCTTACGAGATTTTAGATATGCCCACCTGTAATATTTTCCCATCATGAGTTATTGGGCCCTTTAACTGGCCAGACAATACTATATTGACCCCTCTCTCTGGTTAGGGTTACGGCTCAATTTTTCTTTGCCTACAAATACACCGAATAGTCTGGCCTATTCTTTCCACATTTTCTTCCTCTGTCCTCATACATTTGACAACAGTTAAATTACAAAACAATTCTGCTTCGCTAAAGAGTTTAACTACTGCACTTTAATTGTTCAGTGGCGACTTTCCTCTTGGTAAGGGTAGAAGAGACTCTTAGCCATGGTAAGAAGCTCTTCTAAGAGAAGGACACTCCAAAAAAAATTTTCTTTGTCTACACATACACAGAATAGTCTGGCCTATTCTTTCCACATTTTTTTCCTCTGTCCTCATACACTTGACAACAGTTAAATTACAAAACAATTCTGCTTCGCTAAAGGGGTTAACTACTGCACTTTAATTGTTCAGTGGCTACTTTCCTCTTGTTAAGGGTAGAAGAGACTCTTAGCTATGGTAAGCAGCTCTTCTAAGAGAAGGACTCTCCAAAATCAAACCATTGTTCTCTAGTCTTGGGTATTGCCATAGCTTCTGTACCATGGTCTTCCACTGTCTTGGGGTAGAGTTCTCTTCCTTGGGGGTACACTCGGGCACACTACTCTATCTCATTTCTCCTCCTCTTGTTTTCTTTCAAGTTTTTACAGTTTATATATGGATGATCTAATTTAATGTTGCACCTGTTTTTGAAATATTGATTTAGATTATTCATTACTTCTCTTGTAGTTTATTTATTTCCTTGTTTCATTTCCTCACTGGGCTTATAGCATCTTGCTTTTCCAACTAGGTTTATAGCTTAGATAGTAATAATAACAATAACTCTCAGTTCACTCTTCTTACAGGAAGCGCCACGCAGCCCGTCAACGGTGCCTCCCGAGTCATCTTTTGGCTTGGCTACTTCTTGTCACTCATCGTCTGCACCTCCTACTCGGCTACACTCGTCTCCCACCTTGCAGTCGAGCGACCGGCCTCATTGCCCTTTTCCAATCTCCTGGAATTGTCCCTCCAGCCTGACTGGAATGCAGGCTGTAATGAAAATGATCTTTTCCAGGTTACGGCCTCGGTGAGTATTTTAATAAACGACTGTTTGTTATTACATTTCACTGCAGGGGGTGGGGGGGATATGTTGTTTTTCCTGATGTTTCTTCTCCTCCCCCTGCTAAATTTTCAAATCTATTCGTCTCATTCAATTACGGGCCAGATAGCCTGAAATTTAACACAAATGTCAAGTGGACAAATACCCTGGTGCATTTAAATTTTATTCTGATACACACCTTTGAAATAACTTTATTACCTCCACCAACGAAGTTGGAAAGAGGTTATGTGTGTGTATTTGTGTGTGTCTCTTGGCTTCAATTTTAATCGTAGAGTAATGAAACTTGCAGGGATTAACTGTTATGTAAAAAGCTCGAAATTATTAAATTTTGGAAGTTAAAGGTGAAAGATCAAGGTCACGGTCAGGCAAAATGTCCTATAAACGTAATCAGCCATAAATTTGGACATCGTTGTCACAGACACTTCAAACTTGGTTCATATTTGAGTGTATGAAAATCCACGCCAATTAATACATGTTAAGTTCAAAAGTCAAGGTTGAGCATAAGGTCGAGAAATGAACTTCCACGGCGGAGGTCTTTGCTCTACTGAGTGCCCCTCTAGTTGGGTTTATTTTCTTTTTGGCCATTTTCTGACAAAAATGTATATTTTGGTCTTCTGTTGCCTGATGTTATAACCGAATGACCTGAAATTTGGTAGAGGTGCATTAGATAAATACCAATTGGAATTCATCAAAATTTTCGGCATATGTTTGTTACAAATGGTTAAATTTGCAATTTTTGTTCATTTTTAGTCCAGAAATGTACATTTTCGACTCTTGTGCCCTCATATTTACACCAAATGACCTGGAATTTCGTATGAGGGTACCTTGGATATATGTCCACAGGATGTAAGTCACGTTTTTCGTATGCATCACTTCAAAATTATTAAATTTAGAAATTTTCTACTATTGACAGAGAATGTGCATTTTTTGCTCCTATGGTCTGGTATTTAAAATATATGACCTGAACTATGGTATGGGAATGCCCATAATATATGACCACAGGACGTTATTCTCAATTTTTGCATACACCACTTTACAATGATTTCTGGAAAATCTATCAGGGATCCATATCTGGAAAAGATTAATATGGGCCAGTCCATGGTTGCATGGGGAGGGAGATGCAGTGATATATGCTGTATTTGCTTGGCAAATGTTGGCTTTCTAGTGTTAAGTTGTTTTGCCTTTCATTGGATTCGGGGAAATGTATGTTTTGGTAACTATGACAAGCTTTCGAATATAATTCATTACTAGTGTGCATGAATATGAATTTTTTTCATAAATCTGGTATATATTTTACATATTAAAATGAGTTGTTGCCATTCATTAGGTGTTTATACATAAACCAAATATGGTATTAAACATATTTTCGTACAGGTATAAAGACACAATTCAGCTGATAACTTATTAAACTTAAAGGATTTATATCTCATACAATATATCCTTTCCAGCAAACTTGTCTCAATTCCCAAACAGAAGAATGTCGGGTTCTCAATAACGTCTGGAATACTAATTTTATGAGGGACCCAAATAACCTTGTTTCGAATTACACGGAAGGACTCCAGAAGGTTTTGAAAGGTTAGTTATTATGTTGTTGAAACCGATTGTAGATTTGAGTGTTTTAGTTGAACCTTTTTAACATTTTCCTGTAAATTCATTTAGGCAATTCAAAAATACTGTTTTGTTGTTTGAAAACTATTCTTAGTTTGTTATTAGGAAATAAAGAATATTTAATTTTCATATAAAAGGAACATTATTGTATTAAATTGCTACTGAATACTTTTCAAGAATGCAATTACTGCTGTAGAAATTTGAATTTAGCCTAACCTCGCAAATAGTTATTTGAACGAAGCAAGAACTGCTACTGTGCATTTAAGGGAACCAAGAAAATTTAGTATTAGATGGAAGGGTATAATCCCCCTTTAAAAATCAGTATCTTAAATCTAGCTTTAATTATCACCTATTATTAGTATGCATTATCTCCCCTATATATAGAGATCAAGTGTCTTTATATATATGTATATATATATATATATATATATGTATACTGTATATATACATATATATATATATATATATATATATATATATATATATATATATATATATACTTTATATATCTCATCATCACCACCACCACCACCACCACCACCACCACCACCTCCTCCACCTCCTCCTATGCCTGTTTACGCAAAGGGCCTCAGTTAGATTTCGTCAGTCATCTCCATCTTGAGCTTTTAATTCAATACCTCTCCATTCATCATCTCTCATGTCACGTTTCTTAGTCCTCAGCCATGTAGGGCTGATCTTCCAACTCATCTTGTGCCTTGTGGAGCTGAAGTGTAAGTTTAGTGAACTAATCTTTCTTGGGGAGTGCGAAGAGCATTGCCCAAACCATCTCCATATACCCCTCATCATGATTTCATCCATATGGGACACTTGAGTAATCTGTCTTATAGTTTCATTTCTAATCGTACCTGGCATTTAACTTCCAATATTCTTCTGAGGGTTTTGTTTTCAAGTTTACAAAATCTGTTGGATATTGTTTCCTTGTCATACTGCGACTCCTGTCCGTATAGTAACACCGATCTCACTAAACTGACATATAGTCTTATTGTTATGTTTAATTTCAGGCGATTTGATTTCCAAATTTTATTTAACCTAGTCATTGTCTGGTTTGCTTTTTTCAATCTTTCATTAAACTCCGATTCTAAAGACCCTGTATAGATCATAGTTCCTAAATATTTAAATGATTCCACCTCATTAATCCTTTCTACTTCCAATGATATTTCCTCTTCCATTGCATATTCCGTTCGTTCTCATCATCTGTCTTTCTTCTATTTATCTTGAGCCCAACCTCATGTGATATATCATGCATTCTGGTAAGCAAGCTTTGCAAGTCCTGCTCGTTTTGCTAATAAGGACAGCGTCGTCAACATACTTTAGGTCCGGTAAGTTCTTGTTACCAATCCAGTCCAATCCTTCTCCCCCATTCCCAACTTTTCTTTGCTTGACAAAATCCATGAGGAGGATAAACAACATACGTGACAACACATTCCCTTGTACTCCACAGTTCAGTTGAAATTCATTTGACAGGGTTACACTAACATTAACTTTGCACTTACTATGCTCATGAACAGACATATCAAATACACATATTTAAGAGGAACTCCATAATAACGCAGGATTCTCCACAAAATTGACCGGTGCACACTATCAAAGTCTTTTTTATAGTCCACAACTGCCATCAAAAGTGGATTTCTATATTCTACACATTGCTGTGCACATCTTACAATAAAAATTTGGTCAGTTCATCTGCTACCTTTTCGAAATCCTGCTTGTTCATATCTCAACGCTTCGTCAGTCTTTCACTTTAGTCTTTTTAGAATAAGCATACTATATATTTTCATGACAACTGACGTAAATGTGAGGCTTCTGTAATTACTGCAATCAATAAGATCACCTTTTTTTTTGCCATTTTCACCAACACTCCTAGCACCCACTCATCAGGTTTTGCCTCTTCAAACCGCATTCTACAAAATAATCTTGTAAGTATTGTGGGAGTCCCTTCATTTTCGGCCAGTGTCATCTCAGCTGTAATTCCATCATATCCAGGAGCTTTACATCTCATGAGTTTTTTAATGATAGCATCGACTTCAAACACACTGAATTCATTCATTGGCACATGAAGGTCTTCCTCAGCTTCAAGTATATCAGTTGAATTATATCTTCATAACTTCTATTCATGACCTCACTAAAGTGTTCCATCCAACGTCGTCTTTTTTCATCTCCTGTTATAACAGATCCATTTTTTTTATGGCATAGGCTTCTTCTTCTTTGCCCCCGTGGAGATTTCATCAATAATTCTATGAGCAATTCCTATATATATATATATATATATATATATATATATATATATATATATATATATATATATATATATACACATATATACATACATACATATATATATATATATATATATATATATATATATATATATATATATATATCTTTCCAGTCATGCTCAGCAGCACCGTCCCTCTTGTCAGGTAAGGGGAGTGGGAGTAGTTATACCCTGGTGAGAGTGGATACCCAGATGGGTATACTCAAAGGGGGTGGGAATGGTTGAATCTGTGTGTGTGCATATCTAAATAGATATTTAGATGTCATTTGTCTCACACTTATCCTGTATAATTTAATTCAGCCGATCACATCTGTGTCGGCTCCAGACAGATATAACTAATTAGGTGCCTAATTATCTTACCCTCACTGATTGTGACCGACCGACAACTGGTCCAAAAATAATAAAATTAAGGAAATTCGATAAAGAATGAAACTAAAGCACAATACCTGAAGACTTTTTGGAACGAATGGTCGTCAAAATCTTAAGCCCTGTCGGCTTTAACTGTTTAACAGGTAACTGCTTGTCGATTAGAAAATTGTCAGTTGGTTGTCACGTGGTCCTCTTTCCCTTCCCCACCAATGGTGGGGGGTCTCTCCACCAACTGGTTACTGGGCCATTCTTTATTCATCTGTTGTCACAGAAGCACGTTTGTGCTGTCGCTCCAACATTCTGATATAATTGCATTTATTTAGAATTCCTTTTGGTTTTTGTTAACGACTACACCTTGGATTTGTCGTCTTCAAGTGATTTTGGATCCTTTGATGGTGTTAGTGATCTATGAGTATGCCATCTGACTCTGAGACTCAACGCTCCTGCACTAATTGTTCGACTAGGATAAGTAGAAAGTTTGCCTTTGGTACTCATTCTCTTTGTCAGTCATGTAGGGGTATTAAGTGCGATATTAATGTTACTAGTGTGACGGGCCGAGAGAGGAGTTGTGAAATCAAAGGCAGATTGGAAACGACTGAGTTATATTGTTGTGGAACACTCTCCTTATATACAAAACCTCAAGGCAACAGGACATGACAAGTTCACAAGACAGACAAAATCACAGAGGAAAAACCAGACTTGAATTTTCATGTTCGTTTTAGTGCGAGGGAAGAGCGAAGATACAACCATAATATATACAAAAGGAATTATGTACAATTATGTGAAACACGGTTGGTACATGGCTCCCCCCCTAAAAATGACATACTGTACATGTTAAATAGGGCGCCCTGATCTAGAGAGGCGAACTGTAGGCGGGTCATCTGGCAGAAGATAAGCAGGTTTTAGACGATCAATGGAGACCCAGTCTTCTTTGCCCCGAATGTTTAGGAGGAATGCTTTCGGACTGCGTCGGATCACAAGGTAAGGTCCCGTGTAAGGGGGCGTTAACGGTGGCTTGCTGGTGTCGTTGCGCAGGAAGACGTGCGTTGCAGAGTGCAAGTCCGTTGGTATGTGATGCTTCGCTGGGGGCTTGTAAGTCTGGCGGCACGTAGTAAATTTTTCCACGACGTGACGTATGCGCTGGAGATCGTCGGAGGAGGTTGTAGAAGGAAAAAACTCGGCAGGGACGACCAACGGGTCGCCATACACCATTTCGGCTGCCGAGACGTCGAGGGCGTCTTTAGGAGTGGTCCTTAGTCCAAGGAGGACCCAGGGAAGCTGAGTAAACCAGTTGCAATCCTTGCAGCGGGACATCAAAGCTGCTTTGAGGGTGCGATGAAATCGTTCAACCATTCCATTGGCAGCGGGGTTGTAGGCCGTTGTGTGATGTAGGGTGATGCCCAGGAGATTCGCTAATGACGTCCATAATTGAGAGGTGAAAGTGGTTCCCCTGTCAGAAGTAATATGCTCAGGGATACCGAATCTTGAAATCCATCCAGAGAGTAAGGCAGATGTACATGAGGCGGACGTTGCAGTTTCCATGGGAATGGCTTCAGGCCAACGAGTGGAGCGGTCGATGACGGTAAACAGGTAACGATGTCCTTGTGATGTGGGTAGGGGGCCTACAACGTCGACGTGAATGTGTGCGAAACGACGCTGACGTTGAGGAAAGGTGCCCACTCCTGAATCCGTGTGTCGATGTACTTTGGAAGTTTGGCAAGAAGTACAGGCACGGACCCAATCCTTAGCATCCTTAGAAATGCCGTGCCAAATGAACTTTGCCTTCAGCAGCTGTGCAGTAGAACGGCACGAGGGATGTGAAAGGCCGTGGATGAAATCAAACACCTGTTGGCGCATGGGAGCAGGAATCCAAGGTCGCGGTCTACCAGTACTGACGTCACAGAGGAGGGTGGTGTTGGAGTTTTCGAGGGAAAAATCCTCCCAACGGAGGGACGTGCAGGATGTCCTACAAGCTTGATACTCTGGATCCTGTCGTTGGGCTTCAGCCAGGGCGTTGTAATCCAATCCCAGTTGAACGGCAGCCAACGTGTTTCTTGACAGGGCATCGGCAACGGGATTCATTTTCCCAGGGACGTATTGGAGGGTGCAATTGTATTCAGCCACGGCGGAGAGATGTCGGCGTTGACGGGCGGACCAGGCGTCAGACTGTCGAGTGAAGGCGTGCACCAGAGGCATTTGGTCTGTGCGAATGACGAAGGGCGTACCTTCTAAGAAATGGCGAAAGTGACGGACAGCCAGGTGCACCGCCAGCAATTCTCGATCGAAGGTAGAATAACCCGATTCTGCCTTGGACAGTTTTCTGCTGAAGAAGGCCAATGGGCGGGGCGAGCCTTTGACCACCTGCTCGAGTACTGCACCAATAGCGACGTCGCTGGCATCGGTGGAGAGAAGGAGAGGGGCGTGTGGGATAGGAAAAGTGAGAGCCGCAGCAGTTGATAGGGCCTTCTTTGCATTGCAGAAGGCCGCTTCTTGAAGGGGACCCCACTTCAAGTCCTTTGGCTTGCCCTTGAGGGAGGCGTAGAGGGGAGCAAGAGTGGCGGCAATGGCTGGCAGAAAGCGGTGATAATAGTTGATCATGCCCAAGAATTCCTGCAGAGCTTTGACGGTCGAGGGCGTGGGGAAATTCTGAACGGCTGCTACCTTCTCAGGGAGGGGATGGACTCCTTCAGGAGTGATACGGTGCCCTAAGAACGACACTTCGTTGGCGCCAAAGGTACACTTGTCGTACCGGACTACAAGGCCGTTTTGTTGCAGGCGGTCGAGCACGATGCGCAGGTGACGGAGGTGTTCCTCTTTTGAGGAGGAGAACACAAGTATGTCGTCCACATAACATACACAGAAAGGGAGGTCCCCTAAGATGCCATCCATGAGACGTTGAAACGTTGCCCCAGCATTACGAAGGCCAAAACAGGAGTAATTGAAGGTGTATGTACCAAACGGAGTGGTGATGGCGGTCTTGGGGATGTCTTCTGGGTTCATAGGCACCTGATAATACCCCTTCAGGAGGTCAAGCGTAGAGAAAACCTTTGCTTTGTGCAGGTAGGAGGTTACATCGGCAATGTTTGGGAGGGGGTAGTGATCCGGTTCTGTTTGCATGTTCAGGCGCCTGTAATCCCCGCACGGACGGAGGGAGCCGTCTTTCTTCAGAACGATGTGTACGGGTGACGACCATGGGCTGGAGGCCTTTTGGCAAAGGCCCATTTTCTCCATTTCGGCGAACGTCTGTTTGGCGGCTGCCAATCGTTCCGGTGCCAGACGTCTGAATTTTGCGAAGACTGGGGGTCCCGTCGTCTTGATATGGTGATAAATACCGTGCTTAGCAGGAACCGTGGGCGTTTGGCGAAGTTCTGGACGGAAAACTTCCGGGTACGACGTGAGGAGGTGGGCGTAGGCATCCGTGGGTGCGCTGATGTGGAGAGCGAGGTTAGAGGGGGCGGGTTGAAGAGGTGTCGACAAGTACGAGTCCGCGTTGACCAATCGTCGGAGGGCAACATCGACCAGAAGGTGGAAATGAGAGAGGAAATCCGCACCGAGGATTGGCATTGTGACGTCAGCAACGAGAAACTTCCAATTGAATTTACTGTTTCCGAACGATAATGTGAGGCTCTCGTAACCGTAGGTGGGTATCGCAGATCCGTTGGCAGCTACCAAGCGGACGTCGGCAGATGTAGACAGACTACGTTGTGCCTTGAAGAGTTTCCTTGGCAAAAGAGAACGACAAGCACCCGTGTCTACCAAAAATCGCACGCCCGTTCCTGCATCCTGTAAAAAGAAAAGATTAGAAACATGGGAGGCCACCGCCACAAGCGATGGCCTACTTACACGTTTTTTGGCCACTGACAATCTTTGGCACATTTCTTCGCGGTTGCCCCGAATCTGAAGTGGTAGTAGCAAAACTGCGGTGGATGGGAGGTAGTAAGTGGCTGTAGAAGTCGTTCGTTGGGGCGCGAGCGATTGGTGGGTGGTGGGCGGCTTTGTCGCCGCTTCGGCACGTCACGGGGTAGGCGTGTATGTCCTACGGCATTCATATCAGCTTCGGTGTACGTTGAATAGGCATCCTCGTCGTCAGGGGTGGAGGCGTTGATGGAGGTCTTGAAGTGGCTGTCCATAAGGGCGTCGGCTTTGGTCATCAAGTCCTTTATGGGTAAACTATTGACATCGGGTATGGCAGCGCGCACAGGTTCAGGTAAACGGCGTATCCAAAGGGCACGGAGTAGGTTCACCTCACGAGGAGAGCCGTCTGCGGCAGGTTGAAGGCGAGCGATACTGGTCATTTCCCTGAGGGCAAGCGAAGCCCTTTGGTCCCCCAACGATTGTTGCGAGAGCTGAAAAAGCTTTGCTATACGGGCGGCTGGCGACGGCGAGTACTGTTGCAGAAGGTATGATTTGAGGTCGTCATACGCTATTGGGGTGTCTCCTTGTTCACAAAGCCAGTCGGATATTTCTGGGAAGGTGTCCTCGGGTATCGCCGCGAGAACATAATCCGCTTTGGTGGTTGAGCGAGTCACGCCCCTGATACG
Source organism: Palaemon carinicauda (assembly GCF_036898095.1). NCBI lineage: Eukaryota > Metazoa > Arthropoda > Malacostraca > Decapoda > Palaemonidae > Palaemon > Palaemon carinicauda. The sequence goes on along the minus strand of NC_090738.1, from coordinate 11,268,730 downwards.
AAACTGGACTTCTGCGCGCTGAAACCAAGCAAACGCCTCTCCGCTGGCAAACGATGAAAGTTTGAATGGAGAGGCCGTAGCGCCAACTGCCGTAGAGTCCGTCATAGTACCAACGATGGAGGGGCGAGGGGGTGGGGGTGGAAGGCGGTGGAAGCGAGTCGACTTCCGGGGTCACCAATGTGACGGGCCGAGAGAAGAGTTGTGAAATCAAAGGCAGATTGGAAACGACTGAGTTATATTGTTGTGGAACACTCTCCTTATATACAAAACCTCAAGGCAACAGGACATGACAAGTTCACAAGACAGACAAAATCACAGAGGAAAAACCAGACTTGAATTTTCATGTTCGTTTTAGTGCGAGGGAAGAGCGAAGATACAACCATAATATATACAAAAGGAATTATGTACAATTGTGTGAAACACGGTTGGTACACTAGTAACGAGTGTAAGGGTGGGTCTATAGAAGACCGAAGTTATATGTCAAGCATATGGACTCTTTACCCAAGAAACGTAGTTATAAGTCGAGTAAGACCACGAAGAGTGGTCTACCGGAGGACGAGGTTAGATCTTCACCTTCCCAGGAGATCAGTTCAGCCTTAGGGGATGGGGTAGAACCTCCAAAGGACAATGTCCCAGAAGGAGGGATAAGTAGTTTTAGCTCCTCTGTAGATGTTGCCCTGTCCGTTTCTCCTGCTACAACGGTTACCGCCGAGAGTTCTTATGCTTTTATAAGTTGCTTTGAGAAAGTGCAAGCTATTTGGGAGGCTAAGTTCTCAAAGGTGAGTGAGAACATTTCCTTTTTAGTGAATTGCTTTAATGCCTTAAATGTCCCTGTATTGCCTTCCAGCTCTGCACCTGCCCTTGCTACGCCAGTCGCTGAGGTGAGCGGACAATGTGAGGTGATCCCCTCCCCAAAGCAGGGCAGGATGCAGGTCCAGTTCGCCATCACCCCTGATGGGTGTATGAGCAACTTGGACGAAGAAACCCCATCGCTACTTCGTTCTCCCCATCGTCAGCGAGGGAGCACCCCTACACCGTTGCAGGCTCCTTTATCTTCAAACCCAGGGAGGTCAAGATTTCGTTCTCCTCATTGTCGACGAGGGAGCTCCCTTGCGTCTTCGCAGGACCATGATACTTCAGACCCAGGGATGTCTAATCCGCGTTCCAGTCGCAGGAAATATCCTTCTAGGAGCTCGTCTCACAATAGGAGGCATACCTCTCAACAGTCCAACTCTAGCATGTCTCCCAAGGGTAGATCCACACCGAGACCCTATCATAACGACCTATCTCATCACTCTTGAAGCTGCACACCCGGACTATCATCCCACAGGTCCTCGAGGGACTCTAGTGTTTCCTCTGACCGAAGGTCCAGAAACCAGTCTTCAAGGAGAAGCAACCGGAGTTGGTCCCATCATTCCCCAGACCATCTTTCTCCTTATTCCAGAACTCATTGGGACGTCAAGAGACCTAGCCGTTCATCTGTTGGATCCCACCATAGATCTCCTTCTACCTCTCCTGTGAGATCTTACAGGTTTCCAAACATTCTCGTCGTTCTTTATCCAGTAGTACTGGGAGACGTCACTCCCGAAGCCATTCCCCTTCCAGGAATAGACATCTTTCGTCTACCAGAAGCCCCAGATCTTCGCAACGTTCTCAGCTGAGGACCCGGCATGATCACAGGTCTCCTGCTACAGGTTCCTCATCCAATGATGGCGATGCAGAATTCTCCAGGAGACTTTGGGGGCCAGTGGAGAAATTTAGAGTTCTTCAAGATGACGAGATGGATGACATAGCTCTTGAAAGTTTGATCCCTAATTCCTTCAGGGAATTGGTGAGTCGTTCTGAGAATGCCTTCCCAGAGAGTGTTCGTCAAGTGAAGGAGGTTTCGACTTTCTCTAAGCCCCCCTGAATCTATTTGTTCAGGGTCTGGAGAAGCAGAAGTTTGACAAATTACCCAAATGGACCCCATCAGAACCCTTAGAGTTAGCTCGCCAGGGACTCAGGAAACGAGACACACTACCAATTTAAACTACCAGCGTAAATGGGTAGTTTATAGAGGTTGGTGTAAGAGGAACCGCCACACTTCTTCTAGACCTACAGTTCCAAAGATTGCGGATTTCCTCCTTTATCTAATGAAGGAGAGAAAGCTTTCAGTGTCAGCTGTTAAAGCTTATAAGTCGGCACTAGCCTCTGTGTTTAGGCTGTATTTTGGTGAGGTTTTTGAGGACCCTATTCTCTCTGACCTGATCAGATCCTTTGAGATTGAGGTTCCCACGATTTCCATTAGTCCTCCGAAGTGGGACTTGAATGTGGTTCTCAAGCTTCTAGCAGGGGCTTCTTTTGAACCTCTCGGGGTAGCTTCTCTACAAGACTTGACTACCAAGATACTTTTCTTGGTTAATTTAGCTACAGCCAAGAGACTGGGAGAGATACAAGCCATCTCTGCTTCTGTAGGTACAAGAGGAAAGGACATGGTCCTTACGTACCTTCCAGAATTCAGAGCCAAGACGGAATCAGAATACAACCCTCTTCCCCAGAGAGTTTCTTCTTTCTTCTTTAAGTGAAACAGTTGGGCATCTGGAGGAGGAGAGACTGTACTGCCCAGTGAGAACCTTGCGCTATTATCTAGCCAGAACCAAGGCTATTCCTCACTGACCCCGGACTCTCTTCGTCTCCCCTAAACTACAGTCGAAGGCCATGACGAAAAATGCTGTTTCTCTCTTTATCAGGAGACTCATAGCAAAGGCCTCTCCCCAATCTTTATCAGACAGTGCGTCTAAAAAGGGAAGAGGTACCCACAGTCTGAGGGGTTATTCCACGTCTCTTCCTTTTTGGAAGAACTCTTCATTGAAGTCAGTCCTGAACGCTGCTTTATGGAAAGGGAATACAGATTTTGCTTCCCACTACTTCAAGGACGTGGAGTTGGTGTATGATAACATACGATCTCTTGGTCCAATTGTCGCAGCTGGAGAAATTGTGGGTTAACATCTACTTGGGTTTCTACCCTAAATACTTAGTGTATGTAAGAAAGAATGAAAGGCATGAATGAGATGGGATATGAGTAAGGGCTCACTCCGTGCAAATGAAAACCTCGCGTAGGCAGGTTGTATAAATGCATGAGAGGAAGTAAGGTAATGATGGCCCATCGGGGCCCTACACTTACCTTACTTCAGAGACATATGACTAGACTAACGGACTTAACCGACGTATGCAAGTTGTTGATACAAGGTTAGGAACTTAGTTTAGAATAGGGTAGTTATTCGACTAGACGTTAAGACTGACCCAGCCATGACTAAACTTTACTGATGGTGATCCAGTTCACTGCAACACATGGAGATGCCCTATATCAGTCAAGGTAACTACTCTGAGGTCCTCTCAGGTCTGTTTGTATTCTTTAAAGATTACTTAATTAAATCAGCTGTTAATATATCTACTTATGCCCTCCATCCAGGATAAATGCTGGTAATCGGCTGAATTAAGTTTTACAGGATAAGTGTGAGACAAATGAATTTTTAAATTTAAGATTAATTTTCGAACACTACCTGTATATTTTAATGGAAGACCCTTCCCACCTCCCCACATTATACATAAGCAGGTTTACGACAACATATTCTTAAAGCATGGCTCAGTAACCGGTTGGTGGAGACCCCCCTACCATTGGTGGGAAGAGGAAAAGAGGACCACGTTACGACCAACTGACAATTTTCTTATTGACAAGCAGTTACCTGTTAAACAGTTAAAGCCAACAGGGCTAAAGATTTTGACGACCATTCGTTCCAAAAAGTCTTCAGGTATTGTGCTTTAGTTTCATTCTTTATCGAGATTTCCTTAATTTTATTAACTCAATCATAATGAGACTTTTTGGACCAGTTGTCATTGGTCACAATCAGTGAGGGTAAGATAATTAGTCACCTAATTAGTTATATCTGTTTGGAGCCGACACAGATGTGATCGGCTGAATTAAGTTATACAGGTAAATGTTCGAAAATTAATTTTGAATTTAAAAATTCATTTTTGACGGGTCGTGTACCGTAATTTTACATATCCGTTAGCTTCACAACTGATAATTTCATACTTAAAGCAGAAAAAAAAAATATATACTACAGGTAAAAAAAATAAAAATGTAATTGTTTTTTTAAAGGAAAGTACGTCTTCATCGGAGTTGGCGTTACTACCAACAACTACATTAGACAACTGGACTCACGAGATGCTTGCAAAATCAAGGAACTACCTGGCAGTTATTTGACTGGAGGAATAGCCATTGGATTGCAACCATCATCGCCCTTCAAGATAATTTTCGACAGAAGGTTGGGTTTTCAGTTTTAATTCTAGAAAACGCAATCATATCAATTGCTTTAAATTTTATTTTTAATCTTGAAAGAAGACAGTTATCAATTGGTTTAATTTACAATGTAATATGCAAAAGTTCTTGAGTAATTTTAATTTCCCTCTGTTCTTTATGATTTTTCAAAATGATCAAATTGTGAAGACTGAAATTGTTTAAGAAAAAGAGAAACATATTACTTGCGAGAACTCGAGTTATGAAGTAATTGTCTCTTTTTGTTATGGAGAGAGAGAGAGAGAGAGAGAGAGAGAGAGAGAGAGAGAGAGAGAGAGAGAGAGAGAGAGAGAGAGAGAGAGAGAGAGAGAGAGTGTTAAAAGGATCGTTGATGTCCCAAATACTTTTGTCCATCCACGGAGACTCCTTTTGCTCTTGGGTAGAGCGAATTAGTTTAAATATTTTCTATATTCTTGTTCAACTTATTCTTGAATTCGTTTACCGTGTTACTGTTCACTACATCCTCTGGAAATCTGTTCTATGTATTTGCTATTTTGTCGGTAAAGAAATTACCTCATTGAGATGTATTCTATCTTTTCAATTCCAGTTTGTATCCGTTACCTCTTGCCTGATTTGTGCTAAGCGTGAAGAAGTTGTTGTAGTATACATTTGTTATTCTTTTTAGAATTTTGAAGGCCTCTGTTCGCGTCCCCTTGGTCGTCGAGTTTATAGATCAAATAAGTTTCAAACGTTCCATTCTCTCTCTATATCTAAATTACCTTAGAGTTGGAACTAGTTTGGTGGCCTAGCTTGTACTGTTTCCAGTCCATCTATATCCTCCTGAATACTTAGAGCCCAAAATTGGTCTACATATTCCAGATGTGGTCTTACTAATGATGTGTACAGCTGTAGTACAATGTCTTTGTTTTTGTACTTAAATTGTCTCTCTATGTAACCTATTAGTCTCTGTGCTTTCTTTTCAATTTTTGTGATCTGTTTGGTGAACCTTAAATCTTTGCTAATAATAATGCCGAGAACCTCCTCGTGATCCACACTTTCTATTTCATTACCCAGCAGTGAGGAATCTGTTTGTGGGCTGCTATAATTTTTTTGCATAAATTTACATTTTCAAAAGTGGAAAGGCATTTGCCAGTTTCTGGACCCTTCTCCAAACTTAATTCGATCCTATAGTAAGGCTTCTACTTCTGAGTTTGCAGCGTTTTGTACCTAGTTTAGTATCTTCTGCAAATTTGGCTATTGAACTAGTAAATCAATAATGTATGTCGTTAATGTAAATTAGAAATAGTAATGGGCTAATGATGGATCCTTGAGGTACTCCACTTGTAACAGATACAGACTCTGAGGCTTCTCCATTGAATACAACTCAGTTTTCTGTTTGTCAGTCAGTCTTCGATCCATCCAGCTGGCTCATCAATGATGCCTAGTGCTCTAATTTTAACTACTATTTTTTTATGAGGGACTTCGTCAAAAGCCTTTTGATAGTCTAGGTATATGATGTCTATTTCCCTGCTTTTGTCATATATACTAAACATGCTGTGGAAAAATTCCAACAGATATGTCACACAGGATCTCTTATATCTAAGACCATGTTGGGTGTCTATCAGAAGGGTGTTTTTCGTTATTTGTTCTACTATTGAATCTGCTGTAATTGATTGAAAAAAAATTGCAAGGCACTGAAGTTAGACACGCAGGTCAGTAGTTGCCAGGTTCTTCTTTTGGTCCTTGCTAGTAGATTGGAGGAACAGTGTGTAGTTTCCATTCTTGTGGTGCCTTTCTTTCGTGAGCTGTCTTTCGAAACATTGTGTAAACGTGTGGGGTTATCCCTTCTTCTATTTCTATAATCTCTTGTATGAATATCATCGGGACCTGGTGCCTTATACTTACTGAGTCCTTTTATTTTTTTTTTTGACTTCTTCCATTGTAAAGGTAATTCTATTCTGTGGTTGTGACCCTTCATATATGATAGCTGTTTCGGGGAGGGGCGTTGATTCTTTCCTAGTAAATACGGTTGTGAAATTATGCATCCATCAGTTTAGCTTTATCCAAATCATTTGTTATAAGATTACCCTCGAGTCTCTTAATGGGCTATTGTTTCTACTGTTTACATATGCAAAAAAAAAAAATCTTTAGAGTTTTCTTTACTAGTTGAAGCCACTCTTTTCTCTTCATTGATCTTGGTATTTCTGACTGGTTTATCTACATTTCTGCTTAACTTTTTGTGTTTGGAAATTTCACTAATTGAAGACTCTTGACTCATTGATTTATGTTTTCTTTATCAGTTTATTGTATTAGCTATGTCTCTTTTGAAACATTTGGGCTATGCATTTCCATTTGGTACATTTTTTTTCTATGCAGTATACATTTAACCCTTTTTTTCTTTATATATTTGTACAAAGGAGTTCCATTGTGTATCTATATTACCTGTTTCGTCATATTCTAGATTATTGACGTATTCCCTCAGTTGTATCCAGTTAACTTCACGGTAGTCTGGCTTTTTATAATTTTCGTTTCATTTAGATGAGGAACATCACCTGAAACCTAACTATTCTATTGTCTTTTGCCAATATTTTCGCCTACTGAGACACTATTTTTTAAATTTTCTTCTGTTGTTAGCACAATATCTAGTATGTCGTTTCCCTTTGTTAGTTTATCAATCCACTTATGGAGGAATTCATTTTTGACTAATTCTAGTAGCCAGTGTCCCTCTGTGTATGATGTAGAATTCATAGTGCCCCAGTTTACTGCTGCATTGTAGTCTCCCATTAGGACAGCTAGCTTATTGTTCACTTCTTGTCCGAGTTGTCTGCTCAGCTTTTCGTCCTGTTCTTGCGATTGATGTGGTGGTCTGTATATTACTAATACTGACATGTTTTTCCCCTTTGCTGTTAACATTTGCACCTGTCACTTCATATTCGGTTTCTAATTTAATTTCTATTGAGTTTAGATGATTTTTAACATAGAGTATTACCCCCCTCCATTTTTTTTTTTTTTTTGGTAAGGCAATCCTTGAAAAGCGTGAAACCTTGGAATTAGTATTCGCCGATGAAATAATTAGTTTTTTCTTGAATCCAGGTCTCGGTAATACCTATGATATGTAGTTCCTTACTAGCTATCATTGCTCTGAAGTTTTCCATTTTGTTTCTAAATGACTGATCTTTGAATTGTGCCACTCATAAGGAGTTTTTTTTTTTTCTTCTACTGTGGCATTGCTAGTTTCCTCTATTTATTGGTGTATTAATTTTACTTCTATCTGTATTTTCTAAATTCTCTTTCAAATTTCCTCTGTCTATTGTTGTAGGATTTTCTAAGGGTCAAGTTTGTCCTGTGTCTTCTGTGTTCCTTAGTAATCGTACAGATTGAAATAAAGTTGGTTTCCGAATGCTCGCTTGCCTTCTTCACATAAAGTGTATTCCATCGCTTTTGTATAATTTTCTCTTTCCATGGAAAGTGTCGCAAGGATCTATAAATTTAACATTTTTTCTGGCCTTTCATTCATCCCTATGGCCTCACTGAGGGTGATGTGGCTGACACTGAGTCTTGGGAGAATACCTATAACTCGTATTATTGGTCTTTTTCTCAGACGTTTCAACGGGATTTTTTTTTTAGCTGTTTAACCAAATGTTCTGTTTGGCTAGCGGCGTCTTTTCTTAGGAACAGATCGTTTCTGGTTACCTGATCAATGATAGTGGTCTTGTTATTCTCCGTTGTAGTTTTACTAACTACATCTTCTATATCCTGTGCATTGGCATCAGGATAAGACCTGACCTTTCTCATCTTTTTGTGGCCGAAGTACGCCCCTTGGTCCTTGACCATGGTCTCCAATTAGCAATTTCGTTTTCCTCTACCTCTGCAAGAAGGGAGAATCTGTTTCTGGTGGCAGTTACATTTCTAGGCTGTAGTTTCATCTTGACTTTGTTACCCTTCCTCTAGTGGGTTTCATGAACTCTGTTTTTATTGTCGTAAACGAAGTGAGTGACCTCATATGAAATCCTAAAATTTTCGCGAACGAAACTCACCCAACCCATAGCCCAGTCAACCCGTAGCCCAGCATTACCTAACCATAGATTTCGGAGCGGGGGGGGGGGGGGGGGGCTGCTATTTACGGCGGCGGAGTTAATACCTCCTATACCAGTATATATATTCGAATGAAATTTTAAGTTATTATTTAAATATATATATCAGCTTTGTTCCTACCAATTTTC
>NC_090738.1:11247728-11252728 GCF_036898095.1 Palaemon carinicauda | reverse complement strand
AAGAGGAGGAGGTAAAGGAAGGAAAAGAATAACTACTGGAAAATAGGAATAAAAGGAAGGAATTTTTAATGAAGAATTTTAGCCCGCCATCATCGTCATGAATTCTGAAAGGAACAGGAAATCAGAGCATAGGTCTAGAGTGCATCTTAGGAAAAAAAATATAGTTTCCCTAAATAAGCAGAAAGACTTTATGAGACTAAGACAACATGTTTGCTTATTGCATTTCTTTTATGTTTTAAGAAATTTCACTGAAAACTATTGCTTTGTTGCATAAACTCCTAGTGGCTATCCTTAATCCGTTCTTTGAGAGACAACTGATATGAAAATTTGGACAAGTACCATTAGTAGATTAGGCTAACGATACGTTACATTAAAAATGTAGCTTAAAAACATCATACAACAGGTAATAATTCATACCTCTTATAAAACAAGTAATAATTCACTTTCAAGTAAAAATTTACTATAAATTGATACCAGTTAATGAAAAATCAATTTATTGAATTTATAACTACCATGTTCACAAAAGTTCCACCTTGGCAGAAAAGTTATAACGGAATATTCATATATAACGTACTGTATTGCATTAAGTCAAAGGCTTACATACTTTTGTGCTTTATTATAAGAATTATTCAGAACTGTGATTTGAATAATAAAATCTGTAAGTTACGTATTTCACTCATAATAAGATCCAAAGGAGACTTGACAGGAAAGGGTTAACCAGCTTACCATCAAAGTCCAGAGTGCCTGAACCATCCTCGTCAACCTCTTCAATGATGCCATCCAGGTCAGCATCGGTTAGCTTGTTGTCCAGCTCCTTTAGGATCTCTCGAAGGACACTCGTCGTGATGTAGCCATCGCCTGTACAAGAAAGGAGGATTAGCAGAACGTCTGGAAATGGGATTGTGATTGTCATTTTTCTCTTTAAGGCTTTAGAAACGATTTAAAATCTTATTGGACACTGGCTGTGTAGAATGAGAAAGATAGGAAGACAAACACCCACATACTTATATGTATGTGGGTGTGATATGAATGTTTGTCTCTTTCTGAGTGGGGATACCTTTACGTATATAAGGGTTCGTGTATTGCCATGATTACCCATACTAAATTAGTTTGCTGTGAACGATCAGACGAAAATTTCCTAACATCACGAATCTAAATTGGCCAGCGTGGTGAGGAAGCTTGGCCAAACCTCAGACGTGACTAAGGACACGTCAGAGGCCTTTTTCCTGCAGTGCAGTGGACTAGAAACGGCTGTATTGGTTACTGTAGGTATGTATGCATACCTGACTACACTTTGTACATCATCCCCTTCATGATCACAATCTTGGAAACCCCGACATCCCATTCATTTTATTTTAGGAATAGATGTTTCATTTATTCATAGCTCTATAACTTTCACAGTATATCCATTCCTCTGCACTTACCTTTTTTGTCATAAATACGGAACGCCTCTTTTAGCTCTGCTTTTAATGACTCTTCGTCTTCTTCAATCAGGAACTTAGCCGCCAAAGCACAAAACTCTTCAAATTCCAGCTCGCCAGATCCTGGAATCAGCAGCAGGATTTAATTACAAGAAATTATCTGATGTCAATTTTGCAGAAGGGAGAATTTCAGTATTTGGAGTAGGTAGTTCCTAACATTTCTAAGATGAAGTTCTATGTTAAGAAGTTCTGGGGTCCTCGATTCTTAAAACAAGAAATTTCTAATATTAAGAGATTCCCAGCTCCTAAATTTGAACACAAGTTCTGATATTAAGAAGTTTCTGAATAAGAAATTTGAAGGTCAGTGAAGATCTAGCTTTAAGAAGTTCCGCTCTCATAAATTTGCAGGACTTGGAATTAGCAAAGTAAGTAAATTAATGTTACCAAGATATTTAGGACTTAAAAACACCAAGCTAAGAAAGTTCCTGGCTCTCAAATGTGTAGGACTCAAAAATGTTAACCTATCTAAGTTATTGGGTTCTGAGTGTACAGGTCTTAGAAGAACTAGAATAAATCTCTGGCTCCTAAGTTTATAGACCTTAGAAATACTGACTTGAGTTAGTTTTGTGCACATATGTTTACGTCTGGGAAATAGTGATGCTAGTAAGTTCTTGGCTCCTAAGTTTATAGGTATTTTAAATATTCATAAGTTCTTGGGTCTCAAGCTTACATGTCTTGGAAATGCAAATGTAAGTAAGTTCGTTCATCCTAAACTTTCAGTTCTTGGAAATATTAAAAGAGTAAACTCCTGGCTCCTAACTTTACAGGTTTCGGAAATTCCAACTCAAAGTAAATTTCTTGCTCCTAAGTTTAAGTGTCTTATAAATACTGACTGAGATAAGCTCCTGACTCCTAAGTTTACAATTCTTGGAAATAATTATATGATTATGTTCCTTGTCTTTAAGATTACAGGTCTTGGAAATACTAATGTAGTAATTTCCTGACTCCTAAGTTTACAATTCTTGGAAATAATTATATGATTATGTTCCTTATCTTTAAGATTACAGGTCTTGGAAATACTAATGTAGTAATTTCCTGACTCCTAAGTTTACAATGCTTGGAAATAATTATATGATTATGTTCCTTATCTTTAAGATTACAGGTCTTGGAAATACTAATGTAGTAATTTCCTGACTCCTAAGTTTACAATGCTTGGAAATAATTATATGATTATGTTCCTTATCTTTAAGATTACAGGTCTTGGAAATACTAATGTAGTAATTTCCTGACTCCTAAGTTTACAATTCTTGGAAATAATTATATGATTATGTTCCTTGTCTTTAAGATTACAGGTCTTGGAAATACTAATGTAGTAATTTCCTGACTCCTAAGTTTACAATGCTTGGAAATAATTATATGATTATGTTCCTTATCTTTAAGATTACAGGTCTTGGAAATACTAATGTAGTAATTTCCTGACTCCTAAGTTTACAATGCTTGGAAATAATTATATGATTATGTTCCTTGTCTTTAAGATTACAGGTCTTGGAAATACTAATGTAGTAATTTCCTGACTCCTAAGTTTACAATGCTTGGAAATAATTATATGATTATGTTCCTTATCTTTAAGATTACAGGTCTTGGAAATACTAATGTAGTAATTTCCTGACTCCTAAGTTTACAATTCTTGGAAATAATTATATGATTATGTTCCTTGTCTTTAAGATTACAGGTCTTGGAAATACTAATGTAGTAATTTCCTGACTCCTAAGTTTACAATGCTTGGAAATAATTATATGATTATGTTCCTTGTCTTTAAGATTACAGGTCTTGGAAATACTAATGTAGTAATTTCCTGACTCCTAAGTTTACAATGCTTGGAAATAATTATATGATTATGTTCCTTGTCTTTAAGATTACAGGTCTTGGAAATACTAATGTAGTAATTTCCTGACTCCTAAGTTTACAATTCTTGGAAATAATTATATGATTATGTTCCTTGTCTTTAAGATTACAGGTCTTGGAAATACTAATGTAGTAATTTCCTGACTCCTAAGTTTACAATTCTTGGAAATAATTATATGATTATGTTCCTTATCTTTAAGATTACAGGTCTTGGAAATACTAATGTAGTAATTTCCTGGCTCCTATGTTTATAGGCCTTGAAAATATCACCTCAAGTAAGTTTATTGATCCTAAGCTTACAAGTCTTGGAAATACTGGCGTAGGAAAATTCCTGGGCCCCAAGTTTTCAGGTTCTGGAAATACTAACGAAGCAAGCTCTTGTTCCTTGCTCCTAAGCTTACAAGTCAGTCTTGGAAATGCTAACTTACATAAGTTCCTATCCCCTAGGTTTACAGGTCTTGGAAATGCTACTATACTAAGTTCCAGGTCCTAAATTTACGGGTTTTAGAAATGCAAGTATTTTAAGTTCGTGTCTCCTAAATATAAAAGTCTCAGAAATGCAAACACGTAAATTCCTTGCTCCTAATTTTAAGTCTTGGAAATGCTAACGTACATAAGTTCCTATCACCTAATGTTTCAGGTTTTAGAAATGCTAATGTACTAAGTTCCAGGTCCTAAATATACAGGTCTTAGAAACCCCAATGTAAGTTCCTGTCTCCCAAGTTTAAAGGCCTTGGAAATATAAAAACCTAAGTTCTTTGCTCCTAAGTTTACAGGTCTTAGTAATGTAAGTTCCAGGCCCTAAATTTAGGAATACAAATGTTTTAAGTTCCTGGTTCCTAAGTAAAAAGGTCTTGGAAATACAGACACGTAAGTTCCTTGCTCCTAAGTATACAAATCTAGTAAATACTGATGTACATGAGTTTTAGGTCCCTAAGTTTATAGGTCTAACTTAATTAAGTTTTCAGGTCTTGGAAATATTTACTCAAGTGAGTTTCCAGTCTTGGAAATACTTCCTCAAGTAAGTTTCCAGGTCTTTTAGATACTTTTGGAATAAGGTTTTGTGTCTGAATTTCCAGGTCTTGGAATATTCACTCAAGTAAGTTTCCATGTCTTGGAAATATTTTAGAAGTAAGATTTTGTGTCCGAAGTTTCCAGCTTTTGTAAATACTTTAGGAATAAGGTTTTGTGTCTGAAGTTTCCAGGTCTTGGAATATTCACTCGAAGTAAGTTTCCAGGTCTTGGAAATACTTTAGGAATAACTTTTTGTGTCCGAAGTTTCCAGGTCTTGGAATATTCACTCAAGTAAGTTTCCAGGTCTTGTAAATACTTTAGGAATTAAGTTTTTGTGTCCGAAGTTTCCAGGTCTTGGAATATTCACTCAAGTAAGTTTCCAGGTCTTGTAAATACTTTAGGAATTAAGTTTTTGTGTCCAAAGTTTCCAGGTCTTGGAATATTCACTCAAGTAAGTTTCCAGGTCTTGTAAATACTTTAGGAATTAAGTTTTTGTGTCCGAAGTTTCCAGGTCTTGGAATATTCACTCAAGTAAGTTTCCAGGTCTTGTAAATACTTTAGGAATTAAGTTTTTGTGTCCGAAGTTTCCAGGTCTTGGAATATTCACTCAAGTAAGTTTCCAGGTCTTGTAAATACTTTAGGAATTAAGTTTTTGTGTCC
>NC_090738.1:11230228-11237728 GCF_036898095.1 Palaemon carinicauda | reverse complement strand
ACAGCTGAGTTATAGTAAGAGTAGGGACAATATGATCCTTTGACCGGGTTTAATCAGTCTATCCTCATGAGAATTTACCATTTAAGCGTGTTTTTTTTTTTTTTTTTTTTTTTTTTTTTTTTTTTTTTTTTTTTTTTAAGTTACGCAAGTACCACTCGTTATGATAAACGAAGAGAAAATTTGGCAATATGCCACGACAAATTCATATGCAAACTTGATTAAAAATCCCCGAGTGATGTTAGAAGACCATGTAATAATTGACATACTACCGCAAGAGTGTTAGTTATTGTGTCCTTTTGACTGGCCAGATAGTACTTCATTGAATCCCTCTCTCTGATTATGGCCCATCTTTCCTTTTTCTACACATACATCAAATAGTCTTGTCTATTCTTTACACATTCTTCTCTGTCCTCGTACACTTGACTACACTCAATAGTGGAGAACATCTCGAGGGAATAATAACAATGAAGATATGCAACTCATCGAGTTGAACTTTGTCAAAGTTCGTTTGACTGTGAAGGAATTACTCGGAAGAACCCATAGAATAAGTAGTATGATAACGAAAAGTTATTACTTGCTTGGTCATGACGCTATGGTAATCATGATGTATGTATTTTGAATGTTATTTATATATAGCTGTTATAAAAATTATTTACTTCCCACTTATCACAATCGTTATTGGAATAGTTTGTTATAGACTGAAAAAAAAAATATATGAACATTTTTGCATAGATAGTTTTAGTTCTTAGAAGGGTGTCAGGACTGAAACGAGTAGCTGTAATAAGGAGAATTATAGGAACATTAGCATACCGTAAGAAAGATGGCATTAGGAACAACATACATTGAGTCACATGACATCAAGTTTGGACCTTTCGAGCTCCATGTGCCTTTCAACAACAGTCTTTGTTTACGTATTGGAACGCTTCCCATATTTGATGGAAATCTGGCAGTGGGATGACCATAATCACTATAAGAGGTTATTTTAGAGAAGAAAGATGATGTGGATTAATTGGACAGGCAGTTTGTAATAGAGGCCGGAGTGAAGGAAAGCCGAAAGCCAATGAATTGTGGCAAAGATTTGGGTCCATCACTTTCACGTCCATCGAAACTAAGATTCTGGCTTCTTTGTATCCTTCCACCCCAGGGGAAATTCCCATTTTTATTCAGTTGTAGGCGAAAATAACCTATTTCAAAAGTAGGAAATCAGTAAAGGAAAGCTGAAAAGCAGATGAGAGAATAACTGTTATCACATAGTGTAAGAAAACTTGAAGCAGTATAAAGGTATTTTACGTCATATAACTCTGAAGATGCAAAATTGCAAATCTATAAGCAATATGAAATCTGGATAAAATTCTCTAAAAACCCCAGTATTGCTCCAAGTTTGGCCAGCACATCTTGCTACTCTCTCTCTCTCTCTCTCTCTCTCTCTCTCTCTCTCTCTCTCTCTCTCTCTCTCTCTCTCTCTCTCTCTCTTATTCTGAAGGAGGAGTATGCTTCAATTTCGCCAATCATCACCCAAAACTTTAATCATGATGTAAACATCTCTTATGGAGTGCCCATACGTGATTATCTCAGACCTGATAGAATAATAATTAACTTGACGTTTGAAGTCAATGGTAAATTAGAATTCACTTGAATTCGTGACTACACGGAGTTTTTACCCTGAAAACAGTCAAGGTATTGTTAAACTGAAGTAGGACAGAAAGGACGGTATACTATGTAACATTTAAACTTATTTTGTCAAATATATTTCACTCCATATCAAAGAGCTAATATACTTTATAAGTTACCGTACTTATAAACTGGCGATATGAGCAGTAAAGTTTTATTTTTAGGGGGTTTCATGTAATTTTCATAAAAAAAAAGACTACATACACGAGGAAATCAGTAGCTGATATCTCGCACCACTATTTGTTGAAGTCATCCGTGTAACCGCTTTCTATCTTCTTTCTCTTCCTCTGTTTTTTTTTTTTTTTTTTTTTTTTTTTGAAGTTTCTATAGTTTACATATGAAATATCTAATTTAATGTTCTTACTGTTCTTAAATGATTTAATTTTGATTATTTATTACTTCTCTTGTAGTTTATTTCCTTGTTTCCTTTCCTCGCTGGATTATTTTTCTTTGTTGCAGCCCATCAGCTAAGAGCATCTTGGTTTTCCAACTCGGATAATAGCTTAGCTTGTACTAATGATGATAATGATATTGATCCACTTCCAAGTAATCTGTTTTACCGCTTTTTATGTAGTGTTCCGCCTCCAAGTCATCCGTATTAGCGCGTTTTATGTATTTTTTCGCTTCCAAGTCATTTATATTACCGCTTTTTATGAATTGTTCTGCTTCCAATCCATCCGTGTTACCGCTTTTTATGTATTGCTTCGCTTCCAAGTCATCCGTATTAGCGTTTTTTATGTATTGTTCCGCTTCCAATCCATCTGTGTTACCGCTTTTTATGAATTGTTCCGCATCCAAGCTATCCGTGTTACTGCTTTTTATGTATTGTTCTGCTTCCAAGCTATCCGTGTTACTGCTTTTTATGTATTATTCTGCTTCCAAGCCATCCGTGTTACCGCTTTTTATGTAGTGTTCCGCTTCCAAGTCATCCGTGTTACCGCTTTTTATGAATTGTTCCGCATCTAAGTCATCCATGTTACCGCTATTTATGTAGTGTTCCGCTTCCAAGCCATCCGTATTAGCGTTTTTTATGTATTGTTCCGCTTCCAATCCATCCGTGTTACCGCTTTTTATGAATTGTTCCGCATCCAAGCTATCCGCGTTACTGCTTTTTATGTATTGTTCTGCTTCCAAGCTATCCGTGTTACTGCTTTTTATGTATTATTCTGCTTCCAAGCCATCCGTGTTACCGCTTTTTATGTAGTGTTCCGCTTCCAAGTCATCCGTGTTACCGCTTTTTATGAATTGTTCCGCATCTAAGTCATCCATGTTACCGCTATTTATGTAGTGTTCCGCTTCCAAGCCATCCGTGTTACCACTTTTTATGTAGTGTTCCGTTTCCAAGTCATCCGTGTTACCGCTTTTTATGAATTGTTCCGCATCCATATAACCAGTTTTTATGTATTGTCCTGCTTCCAAGCCATCCGTGTTACCGCTATATATGTATTGTTCCGTTTCCAAACCATCCATGTTACCGCTTTTTATGTAGTGTTCCGCCTCCATGTCATCCGTATTAGCGCTTTTTATGTATTTTTTCGCTTCCAAGTCATCCGTGTTAGTGCTTTTTATGTATTGTTCTGCTTCCAAACCATCCATGTTACCACTTTTTTATGTAGTGTTCCGCCTCCATGTCATCCGTATTAGCGCTTTTTATGTATTTTTTTGCTTCAAAATCATCCATGTTACCGCTTTTTATGTAGTGTTCCGCTTCCAAACCATCCGTGTTACCGCTTTTTATGTAGTATTCCTCCTCCAGGTTATCCGTATTAGCGCTTTTTATGTATTTTTTCGCTTCCAAGTCATCCGTGTTACTGTTTTTTATGTATTGTTCCGCTTCCAAGCCATCCATGTTATCACTTTTTATGTATTGTTCTGCTTCCAGGTCATTATATGTGCTACCGCTTTTTATATGTAGTTCCGCTACCTAGCCATCCGTGTTACCCGCTTTTTATGTAGTGTTCTGCTTCCAAGTCATCCGTGTTACCGCTTCTTATATAGTGTTCCAGTTCCAAGTCATCCGTGTTACCACTTTTTATGTATTATTTTGCTTCCAAGTCATCTGTGTTACCACTTTTTATGTATTATTCTGCTTCCAAGTGTAACTGCTTTTTATGTATTGTTCTTCTTCCAAGTCATCCGTGTTACCGCTTTTTATGTTTTGAACCGCCTCTAAGTCATCCATGTAACTGCTTTTTACGCATTGTTCTGCTTCCAAGTCATCGGTTTAACTGTTTTTTTTTTTGTATTGTTCTGCTTCCAAGTCATCCGTGTTACCACCTTTTATGTATTGTTCTTCTTCCAAGTTGTGTGTGTTGGCGATTTTTTTGTAGTGTTCCGCTTCCATGTCATCCGTGTTACTGCTTTGCATGTATTGCTCTGCTTCCAAGTCATCCATGTAACTGCTTTTTATGTATTGTTCTATTTCCAAGTCATCCGTGTTACCACTTTTTTTGTATTGTTCTGCTGCCAAGTCATCCGTGTTACCACTTTTTTTGTATTGTTCTGCTGCCAAGTCATCCGTGTTACCACCTTTTACGTATTGTTCTGCTTCCAAGTCATGTGTGTGAGCGCTTTTTATGTAGTGTTCCGCTTCCATGTCATCCGTGTTACTGCTTGTAAGTATTGTTCTGCTTCCAAGTCATCTATGTAACCGCTTTTCCTGTATCGTTCCGCTTCCAAGTCATCCGTGTAGCCGCTTTTTATGTGTTGTTCTGTTCCAAAGTCATCCAAGTAACCACTTTTATGTATGGTTCCTCTCCCTAGTTCCTGGCTATGATTTAGTTACTTGCATGATTCATACGTCAGAACCCACGCCTTTGAGATCACATGAGTCATGGCAGGTTTGTTTACGGGCCTGTTGTTTACGTCTGGTATAGGTAACATACGCTACGTTGTTTACGCCAGGTTTCAGCGCTTTCCTTAACTAGATTCGGGAGTGTTTGTTTGCTTGGCTTTACTACAGGTGAGATAACTTTAAGGAACGTGTTTTCCCAGTAATGATTTTCCCGCCAACGCAATTATGTATACGTCATATTTGTACTGCATGTGCACATTCTTTCACAATACTGAGTAGATTTCACGATGATAGCCTTACACAATAACTTGACGACTAGATCATTATTTTTGAGTAGGCCTAACATTTATTGAAACTGATATTTAATAATACTTATAATATAGTTTTACAAACAGCAACAACAACACTACCAACAACAAATGGAGCAATTTCTAGTTCACTGTATGACAGAGACCTCAGACATGTCTTTATGCATGTTTGGGGTTTGTACAGCTTTCATCACCACACTGGCCAACTGCAGATTGGTGATGGTGGGGTACTTGTCTGATCGCTTACATCAAACATACATAGAATGGGTGTCCCTGACTAGAGCTGCTTTGCTGATCATAGCTATACACAAACCATTTCACCACATTAATGGTTGTTGTGGCTGATGTGGTAACCTCCCTGACTGGTGAACGCCAGATTGGGGTTCGAGTCCTGCTCAAACTTGTTATTTTCTTTGGTCGCTGCAGCCTCACCAACGTTGTGAGGTAAGGGTGAAGGTTTTGGCGGAGCCTATAGGTCTACTTGGTGAGTCATCAGCATCATTGCCTGGCCCTCCTTGGACCTAGCTTGAGTGGAGAGGGGGCTTGGGCGTTGATCATATGGTCAGTCTCTAGGGCATTGTCCTTCTTGGTAAGGTAATGTCACTGTCCCTTGCCACTGCCATTCGTGAGCAGCCTTTAAACCTTTATAGTATGCCATTTAGAAAGGGAGTTTTACATAAGCATAAATATTCTTACCTTTAACATACAGGATTTTGGCCTCTAGTTTTTATTTCCTTTTGCCAATATTCCATCTTTAGATAAGAAATATAAAGGATTTTCTTTTACTTATTCGCCAGTCCCATATTTTATAAGTCGTATCGACAATAGAATTCCTGCAACCTTTTCAGAAGTATGTAAATTGAACTCAGAATTAATTCCTGTAGGTGTAGCTGTGCTGTCAGTATAATGTACACGGTGCACTGTAGGCATTACTTTAAGGGTGTTTGGAATTATTTCATTCTGTTCCTAGCTGTACTTACTTTATATCCATCTAGGTTACATTCCTTTCTTCCACCTTGCTGTTCGACCTCTTTTAGTATTCACTTGATAGTGAAGCTACTTGACGTCGGTTGATATATTTTTTTTTCCGAATAAGAATGAATAATGTACTTTTTTTTTTAGATGAAGATGGTAGCTTGTTCGAACAGCAAATCGATATTTTATTCAGCAATTGTGTGTGTGTGTGTGTGTGTGTGTGTGTGTTAAGTGAGAGAGAGAGAGAGAGAGAGAGAGAGAGAGAGAGAGAGAGAGACTTACAAGTCTTTCTGTGTGGCTTCTCCCCCTTTTGATAAAAGCAAATCGGCAACACTCTTGTTTTGACGGAAACAAAAATTTTTACGTTAGGTGTTTTCCCCCTCTTGTATTTTTTCTCTTCGGCCCACGAGTGACTCACAACAACTGGCTGACAACTAGGTTAGAAATTTCATACTTAATTTAGCAGACAATTAATTTTCTGGGGGATGCTGCCATATCCTTTGTCCGAGTCCGGTTATTGGGTTGAATATTGGTCCCTTCTGTGAGCTGAGTGCGGTGACAAGTTCTCTGAGAGAGAGAGAGAGAGAGAGAGAGAGAGAGAGAGAGAGAGAGAGAGAGAGAGAGAGAGAGAGACTAAAACTGCATTCATTAACTCTGCAAATAAAGATTTCGTACATATGCGAGCATCCCCTATACTTAAGTGATGAAGATCACAAGCATTTGTCTACGAAAAAAAAAGAAAAAAAATTAAATTACTACTTCCATAACCAGTTTATGTATACAAACTTCTTTTAGGAATTTTGTGTACGATTTAAAGTCTATGTGCAGTCTTGGGTGCACGTGCTTCTGTTAAGTGACTCGTACTTAATTTTAGTAAAAAGGGCTGCGTAGGAAAACAATGAATCATATGAATATCAATAAATAAAACCAAAATCAATGGCTGAATTTCATGAACTGTTAGTTTCATTTTTAGTCTGTTTTACGCTGTAATGGGGACTCGTGTATTCGAGAATGACAACTTATTAAATCTGTATAAAGTAAATTATTTCATTTTTCAACTCTAGCGGGAATGTGGATCTTCCATCCGAATTACATTTTGGGTGACCGGTCATTATGCCCCAAAATTCAACTCGTCTATATATTTTATTCTATTAAAAAAATTCGTACTTGTGTGTCTGAGTATACAGTATATACTTTGGGTAGCATCACGTAAATCCTTCAATTCACTTCACGAAGTGTCTGACGTGCTGTAAACATTAGGTTATCTTCTTACCAGGTCGAAAGAGGTAAGATAAACTGTGAAATTTCAAGTAGGTTTTTTTTTCTTATTAACATGACTAATTTTATTTTATTCCTGAGTTTCTTGAGCACAGCTGTGACTAGAGAGGGGAGTAAACAAATAGTGGTGAGGAACATTTGTAAAGGAAATAATTTAAATAGCGTGCATCTCTCTCTCTCTCTCTCTCTCTCTCTCTCTCTCTCTCTCTCTCTCTCTCTCTCTCTCTCTCTCTCTCTCTCTCTCTCTCTCTCTGGGAGTGTATACATATATGTGTGCTGATAAGAAGTTCAACTCTTATATGTATGTGTATATACAGTATATGAATGTATACATATAAGCATTTATATTATATGTAGATGCTTCTATGGATATATATGTATATGAGCATATGTATGTTTATATGAATTTATGAATTCATACACGTGTATATATATACATATATATATATATATATATATATATATATATATATA
>NC_090738.1:11210228-11227728 GCF_036898095.1 Palaemon carinicauda | reverse complement strand
ATATATATATATATATATATATATATATATATATATATATATATATATATATACAGTATATATATATATATATATATATATATATATATATATATATATATATATATATATCATCATCATCATCATCATCTCCTCCTCTTACCCCAATTGACGTAAAGGACCTCAATTAGATTTCGCCAGTCGTGTCTATCAAGAGCTTCTAATTCAATGCTTCTCCATTCATCATCTATGACTTCACGCTTCATAGTCCTCAGCCATGTAGGCCTGGGTCTTCCAACTCATCTAGTACCTTGTGGAGGGCCAGTTTAATGTTTAGTGAACTAATCTCTCTAAGGGAGTGCGAAGAGCATGCCCAAATCATTTCCATCTACTCCTCAACATGACTTATAGTTTCATTTCAAATCCTGTCCTGCCATTTAACTCCCAGTATACTTCTGAGGGCTTTGTTCTCAAATCTACTAAATCTGTTGGATATTTTTTCATTGTCATACCATGACTCATGTCTATACAGTAGCATTGAAACTGATATATAGCCTTATTTTTATATGTAATTTCAGGCCATTTATATCTCCCAATTTTACATAGCCTAGCCATTGTCTGATTTGCTTTTTTCAATATTCCATTCTAAAGACCCTGTATTAGTAATCGTAATTCCGACATATTTAAGTGGTTCTACCTCATTAATCCAGCATACTCTAGGTCAGATAATTTCCTATTACCAATCCAGTCCAATCCTTCTACACCATCTTCAACTGTTCTGTGCATTGCAAAATCTGTGTGGAGGGTAAACAACATAGGTGACAAAACATTCCCTTGGAGTACTCCACTGTTCACTGGAAATTAATTTGATAGGACTTTACTAACATTAACTTTGCACATGCTGTGCTTATGAACAGACCTGATCAAATATTTAAGAGGAATTCCAGAAGAACACAGAAATCTCCACAAAATGCCTTCAAAAGTGGAATTTATATTTTTTAAGCAGTGTCGTACAACATGTCTCAAAATGGAAATTTGGTCAGTACAATTTTTACCTTTTCTAAATCCTGCTAGTTCATCTCTCAGCTTTTCATCAATCTTTCTCTCTTTTTCTCTTTAGATTATATATATATATATATGTATATATATATATATATATATATATATATATATATATATATATATATATATATATATATATGTATATATATATATATATATATATGTATACACACACACACACACACATATATATATATATATATATATATATATATATATATATATATATATATATATATATATATATAATATATATGTCACGCTGAGCGGGAACCACTCAAAATAAATCTCCCTCAATTTGCTCAAAATTCTCTGTCGTATTTGGGAAAGGGTTGAATCAGTGCATGTATGTCCATATCTATGTAAATTTTTATTCACCATCTTCGAAGGTCGCGTACACTATTATTTTATATATATATATATATATATATATATATATATATATATATATATACTATGAAAATAATGTTTGGTATTTATGGATAACTAATATTCGGGAATTACGTGTTGGAAAGATTAAGACAATTAATAGGACAAAGTGATAAGAATAAAAATTCTGTTCATGGCACGAAGATTAAAATTATCGTAAAGATTTTATGAAAGCCTAAACACATATTAACTAATCTTAAAAAAGAAATCATATACAATTTAATTAGTCTCATTTTCGTACTGTCTGAGAATTTGTGTTAACAGCCCGAAACCATTTTTATTTGCATGTTGCCAAAACCAACAACCCGGAAAAATCAAGCCATTAATTGCCAAGTGGGCATCAAAGCTCTTATATACTTAGCAAACCCAAGTGAACCGGAAAGAGAGAGAGAGAGAGAGAGAGAGAGAGAGAGAGAGAGAGAGAGAGAGAGAGAGAGAGAGAGAGAGAGAGAGAGAGAATGGAAATATTATGATTGGCACCAACTTTGCCCGTTCAACGCGGATATAGAACTGCTTTGAAAAGATTTATGATAAATGAGAAATAACTTTCTGAATTTTAATTGCCTCGCAAGGTAGAGACTTGTTTTATTTTCGTAAATGAATAAATAATGGAGGAATATCGATCTCGTTTCGCAGAACATATGTATAAAATTAGTTTATATGAAGATTAATTTTCAAAGCTGTTGGTCACCAAGTGAACAGGATAATGCCCTAGAGACTGACCATATATACAAATAATCAAACCCCCCCATCCTTAGCTCACAAGGATGGTAAGGTTGCAAACACTAAAGGAACAAACAAGTCTGCGGCACTCGAACCTGAGTCTGGCTTTTCTTATGCATTGAGCCTCTGAATCTCTCGACCAATAGGAGAAGTCTATTTATCAGTCAATGCAATAATAAACATTTCAGTAGACGATTAAAACAAAGATGAAGTCAGTGAATCTTTTAAATTGTGACCTAATCTCTTTGAATCTGAAAATAATTTGGGTGGGCCGCATTCAGTTTCGAGTTATGTAATATGTCTCTATCGAGATGTGGTTTTTTTTTTTTTTTTTTTTTTTGGCAAAGAAGAATAAAACATTAATATATTTTCTTTCCTTTGTAATCTTGATTTTTTTTTATGCACATGACCATGCAGTTTGTGCCAAATGTAGATTAATCTGTTCAATTCCGTTTTGGATTATGTGTTTGATAGAATACTTTTACAATCATTATTTTGATAACAATAATTGGAGAGGACTGATTTCCTTGTTATCCATTACCCAGAAGTTTTGATTAAAGAATCAAGATTGCTTTGAATATAAGAAAAAAAATTTATCTTGCATTCTTCATAATGCAAAAATGCAATTAGCATGGTCATAAAAAAACATCTATGCGGGTACTGTCATCAGTGCACTTCACGTGGTTCACTGTAGACATTTAGTGGTGTTTGAATTGTCCCTTTTAGGCCCCTGCTGCAACCACTTTATTGCCTTCTAATTTTTTGATCCTGAACTCGTTAAACTTTTACCTTACAGTTCGATTAACTCAGTTGCACCTCAGAGATGAACGGTCTCCCCGGTCTTAACGACAGGCTATATATCCAAAATTCGTGTATATATATATATATATATATATATATATATATATATATATATATACACACATATATATATATGTATATATATGTGTATATATATATATGTATATATATATATATATATATATATATATATATATATATATATATAAGTGTATATATGTGTCTGTGTGTGTGACAACAGCAATAACAAATGCTGCCGTTTCTAGTCCATTGCAGGACAAAGGCTTCAGACATGTCCTTAGGCATGTCTGGGGTTTAGCCAGTTTCGATCACCACACTGACCAGTGCGGATTTGTGATGGTGGGGGATTTTCGTTTGACCGTTCACAGCAAAGCAACCTAGTGTGGGTAGTTCTGACTAGTACAGCTTTCCAGCAAAACAATCTGTAAAAGAATATGTGAGGAGCTTGTGATCTCAAGTCAAGTGAAAACTAGACTTTATGAGTAAATTGATTAAGGATCCGAATTTAAAGAAAGAAGCTAGAGTAAAGAGAGTTGGGATTAACGAGGTGATTGAAGTGCTTGTGAGTGAAATTTAGAAATATTCAAGCACTATATAAATGAAACGAACATCGTGGATTTAAAAGCAAATAGTATAAACGTCAGATTGAATATATGAGTGGATTGAAAAGACGTAATTTTTTTAGATGATTAATTATTAATTTTGTAAATATTCTATGTGAGAGATATAATAGATTTCTCATTAGGGTAATATATAGTAAATTCACCAAGTTATGGGGTTAATTAGTCTTACTGAAATGGCCTCACGCAGGTACAGAGTTAGACTTGGTGGGCGTTGAAATCGTCCATGAGCCAAATCAGGTGTAAATGTTCACAGTTTCTGATAACACATATTAAACTGACTGATGGGTTGCCACGACTTACCTCTAGGTAACATGTTTTACAGTTTGAATGTGCTGTATTTTAGGATTTTTGAGATTGGTTCTTATCTCCCGCAAAGTCAATAGCAGGTTATACCATAAAGGAAATGCCAGTGTTTAATTTTTTAGCAGAATTATTTTTACTTTTAATTTGACTTTGATTCATTACGCTTGTTGTTGATAACATATTCAATCAAATAACTTTTGATTTCTTGTTGTTATAGTATTCAATAAAATCAATTTAGTTTTTTATGCATTATTCTCATGTTGATATATCAATAAAATCACTTTGTTGTTGATATAGTATTCAATAAAATAGATTTAGTTTTTTTTTTATTCAATATTCTTATTGTTGAAATCATATTCAATAAAATCAATTTGAATTTCTTGTTGTAGATATAGTGTTCAATAAGATCAATTTAGTTATTTTATTCATTATTCTTATTGTTGATATCATTTTCAATAAAATCACCTCGGACTATAACATTTTTTCAATAAAAGAAAGCACTTGATAGTATGTCCTCTGTCATCACAAAAATACAAAGTGAAGCTCAGTGCATAGAACGTTTGATTACTAGCAACTAAAACGGGGTTCGATTCATGACCGAAGCAGAGAGCGTAGATGCTCTCTGTTGAAATATATTTTAGCTTTATTTACCAGAGCAGTTGATAGTGTACACGCCCAACATTTGAAAAAAAAAAAAAAAAAAAAAAACCTTAGATAACCGAATTTTTAATTTCCTTTGGTGTAATCCCGGAGTAATATACGTACATACACACACACACACACACACACATATATATATATATATATATATATATATATATATATATATATACACTATATACTGTATATATTTATATATATTTGTAGGTACATTCTTTGTTAAGTAAACAATAATACATAGAACCAAGAGGAAGCATAGCTGACGATACACTTAATATACTAATTCCTCATAATATATGATTTTGACAGAAGTTTGAATAAACTCATCTACATGATAACATGCTCCAGATATTTAGACAAAGTGCGACTTGTCTGAGATAATTACGCTATTCCTTACGCTGCGATTTTGATAATCATTATTTAATTACGGTCTTTCCCTTTTCGGAAAAGGACTGAAACAAACATTCGAAGTCATCGATATCATGACCATAAAATGATTCTTTTTTATTATGAACGAAAAAATTTCATGCTTGTTTTCGTACCGTCGAAATCACACGATAAAATATACGGAGGTCGAGTTGCTTGCGTTGGCTCCGACTCCTAGACAAATGATCTCTCGGGTCTTAAATTAAAAGGAGAAATTACATTTCTCGTGGGTTAAATCGAACCATCACGTCTTAGGAGATTGGGATGGCATAAGTAATAAAATCGAACCATCAATGCGACGTCATTATCCTTAGTACAGTTGGGCACAAGAATTCGTGGTACACCTCGCTCTGAAGAAGTGCACCCTGTCACACTCATACTGCGTGGTTAGTCCCTGTGTCACCCTGCCCACCACCATTTCCATCTCTTCCTACGCCTTCAGTTTGATTACTCGCGGAGCTGTAAGGGTGTAGCTGGGTGGACTTTTTCAGGGCGAGGTGTACCAAGAATTCATGAGTCCAACTGTACGCTTGCCATTTAAAAAGTCACCCTAAATGCACCCTTTTTAACCTACTTTAATCCCGTTCCCGATTTATTTTTCTTCTGTCTTGCTGTCCAACCCTTTCTACCATCAAATTCATAATAAAACTTCAGGATATTCCTTGTTTGCACCTCAGCCTTGCTCAGCACAGAATTAACTTCTAAACTCCAGAACCTAATTACATAACCGTAAATTCCAGAAATCCAAATAAATTGATTGGAAAACTTAGTAATTTTGATGACAGCGTATTCACTTTTCGGTCGTATTATGTGATGGAAGAGTTTTTAAAGTACGATTAAAGCTGAACATGTAAGAAACAATCAGAGGAAAGGATGTATATGTAATTGCGTGAAACTAAAGTATGCGAAACTCGAGTAACGCGATTCAAGTAAATGCGCACAGCGCATGCGTAACCCCCAACCAATCCTCTTCGTCATCCTCCCAATTCTAAGTAACCATTGAACTCATTTTAAACTCTCGGAGAAACGTTATACATCCTCTTTACCACTAGAGTTTACCCAGGTCTAAACTAGGGTATATACCCAAGGAGGCTGTTTACCAGGACCCACTTCTTAGTTTACCCAACCCCGTAACCTGTGTCTACTACGCACGTGACTGCCAATACCCTAAGAGTAAAAATAGAGTGACGGGTATGATTTCAGAACAGTATTTCTTGGAATGACAGTTAGCTCACATGCTACGCAAACTGACTAAGAGGAATAATTTTTTTCTTCGGCATTCAAATTTATCTTTCATCATCATCATCACCATCATAATTTCCTCCTACGCCTATTGGCGTAAAGTCCCTCGGTTAGATTTCGTCAGTCAGTCTCTATCTTGAACTTTTAATTCAATACTTTTCCACTCATCATCTCCCACTTCACGCCTCATAGTTCCCAGCCATGTAGACCTGGGACTTCCAACTCTTCTAGTGCCTTTTTAGAGCCCAGTTGAAAGTTTGGTGAACTGATCTCTTTTTTGGAGTGCGAAGAACATACTCTAACCATCTCCATCTACCCCGCACCATGATCTCGTCGAGTAATCTCTCTTATAGTGTCATTTCTAATCCTGTCCTGCTATTTAACGCCCAATATTTTTCTGAGGGTTTTGTTCTCAAAGCTGCTAAATCTGTTTTATTTTTCAGGAAATATTATTTCTCGAATGAGCTGTTTTTCATATGGGAGACGAATTGCTAGACTTAATTTAGGTGGGGATAAGGACAAATTGAATTCACGATTTAAAAACAAAAGAAAGTAGCAATGTAAATCACGGTTCAAGATTACATTGGATATACCTTTCTACTTCAGAATTATTGTTTTAATACAAATTTTGATGAAATACATGAATATTGTGTGATCGATAACCTTTCTTTATGATAATGATTTTTTAGCCTTAGTACAACAAGAAAAAAAATATTTTTGAGACGCAATGAAAAGGATAAATTCATCTCGTATCAATAATTCTGTCTCACCAACGATCAGAGAAAAAACGTGTAGTGTGATCCCTTGTTGTTGTTGTTGTTGCTGTTTTAATAGTAAATTGGCTGCATGTTTATAGGCTAAGTTGAGTATGGTGTACCAACCGTGTGTCACACGATCGTACATAATTCATTTTGTGTATATATTATGCTTGTATCTTCGCTCTTCCCTCGCACTAAAATGAACCAGATTAAACATGTCTGCTGTTCTCCTCTGTAACAGTGTCTGTTTTTCAAACAGGAAATTTCTTGTTGCTTTGAGCTTTTGTATATAAAGGAGAGTGTTCTATAATAAATTTACTCAGTTACTTTCACCCTGTCCTTGAGTCACAACCTTCTCACGGCTCGTCACAATGGTTACAGCAGAATTTAGTTATATTTGTTACCTTCGCCAACTTCGTTGCGAAGGTTATGTTTTGATAGGCGTATGTTTATATGTCTGTCTGTGTGTTTGGGATTCGCATTACTCAAAAACTATTTGACAGAATCTCATGAAATTTGGTGAGATGATTGGTCATGATCCAAGGACAATTTGATCAGATTTTAGAGTAAGTGGGTCAAAGGTCAAAGCCAAGGCCACGAAAAGGTAAAAAACGTCTTTTTGCCATATCGGGGCCAATTTTTATTTGGTTTGCATGAAACTAGTACCAAGAATGTGCATAATTCTATTGCCTATCCTGTGATAAACAACATGATATAGGCGAAGGTATGTACTCTACCGAGTGCCGGTTTTAGTTATAAAATGTGTAAATGGGCATGTAGGATATGTATGTGAAAGCTATTTTAAGATCTTTAAATATGTAATGATAGATAGTTTCCTAAACATATTTATACAGAATATAGTCTTATAAATTGATATATAAATAAACGGTCATATGTTCTTTTTACTATACATTCACATTTAAATTTCGCTCTCTCTCTCTCTCTCTCTCTCTCTCTCTCTCTCTCTCTCTCTCTCTCTCTCTCTCTCTCTCTCTCTCTCTCTCATAAACACGTACAATCATATATATTCTTACGAAGATGGTCTTCATGAAAATAGAATATTTTATTCACGGATTTTATTTGTGTATTTCAGAGATGTATAGCCAGCTCGTAAGGTAGGTCCCACTCATGGGTGATTAAGTTCTAAGACTGTCGTCATTCCTTTAGTTGTATTTTCATTTAGTTCCGTATGTGTAAATATAAGTTATTTTAAAAAATTCAATTTTCATTTCACGTAGTTTTGTTACGAAATCTTATGTTATCTTGTTAAAGGAATGCTGTATGACACACACTAGGGATTGCATCATGTTCCCACGTGGTTGGAAGAGGCATGAAAATTCTAGGCTAGAAATTATTATTATTATTTTTTTTTTTTTTTTTAATGTTACGAGAGGAGGTGGGCAGAGTTAGCTGAGACATTTGCCTCGCCAAACAAAGATAGTACCCCTTCTGTAAATTGATAAATTGGCAAACTTACGCTGCTAGAGCTATGCCCCTACACTTCCAGAAAGCCAAACTGGAAGATTCTAGAATGAATTAAGTTGATATATATAGAGCCTAGCAATGCATAGGAAGCAGAAGAGATCCAGCCTAACATCCCACAATATTTGTGCTTACGCCAGCCTCTATCCAGCCACTACATGCATACTGTTTCCTATCCAACGTGCATAGTGTTTTCTCTCAAATGTGAATAGTGTTTGTTCAAACATTGGAATTTCATTGGTTTAAATTATAACAAGACAGTGTCATGCATATGTGAGTACCTGAATATTATAAAGATTAATTATTTTTTGTGACTGGCCCTGTGTAATTATGCTAAACTGTGAAGTGTATTTATTTTGCTTAACCGTTCAGTATCCTTGTGTGAGGCTATAAGTGTTTAAAGTGTCATTTATTCATTAATTGTCAAAATTGAATATTTCTTTAAATTAGTTTATGATAAAACAAGTGATTGTTTAATTATTTTGAAGTGTCTCTCTATTTGTCTTAGTCTAAGGTTTAGTTGAGATTTGATATTTAGAGGGATGTAATTTTGGTGTTAATTTTGAAATGTTGATTTTTTATAGAATATGATTTTGTAAAGTGTGTATTATTTCGATCACCAATACTCGTATTCCCTGATTAAAAACTCAAGTAAGAGGTTGATTTAAGAATAGTTCCTGTTAAAAGTAAAGTAATAGCCCAGTTTTGTTTTAAGTGTAAAGTAAAGAGACCTTTTAGATATTCAGTGTTCATTTATATTATCGTCTGGGAGTTGCTTATTATTCTCAGAGCTCAGCAGTTTTCTATTGTGTACTAAATTATGTAATATAAAGCAGGCGAGTCTTGGAGCTGGGGAATTCACATAATTTGCTAGTCGTAATATAAATACATATATATATATATATATATATATATATATATATATATATATATATATATATATATATATGCATATATATACATATATACATATATATATATATATATATATATATATATATATATACATACATACATACATACATACATACACACACACACACACACACACACACACACACACCCTTCTCAGTGAGGATAGTTTATCGTGGTGAAAAGGTTTGCGTATCGCCATGATCAGCAAAGTTGTATAAGACAAGGTCACTGTAAGCGATCAAACGAAAATCGCCCACCATCACCAATCGTAGTGAAGAAAATTGACTAAACCCCAGACATGAATTGACATGCTGAGGCCTTAGTCCTGCAGTGGACTAGAAATGGCTTCATTTGTTGTTGTTTATATATAAATAAATAAATATATATATATATATATATATATATATATATATATCTACATATATATATATATATATATATATATATATATATATATATATATATATTATATATATATATATATATATATATATATATATAAAATGTTTTCTAGATAACATATCAATTCGCAATTAAAGGTTTTAGGCTATTATAATTTTTTCCTATATTTTTTCGTTGAATATTACAGCGATATATTAAAAACTTGGTAAATTACCGGAGTTTATCTCTTGAAGGAAAATCCCTTATAAATATAAATATCACTTCACAGAAGAAGCAAAAAAAGGGGAAAAAAAAATAAGATGACGTCAGAAACTAAAAACGTCCACGGAGAAAAGGACAAAAACTATGGGGAAAAAGTATTAAATGATTATTTTTTTATATTTCTCCCTTCTCCCAACAGGTGGCTCTGTACCACCTACACATGAATGATGAGTCGCGGGCGCTAATTCGCTTCCGTTCTATACTTTATATACTTTATATATATATATATATATATATATATATATATATATATATATATATATATATATATCTCCCTTCTCCCAACAGGGGGCTCTGTACCACCTACACATGAATGATGAGTCGCGGGGTGCTAATTCGCTTCCGTTTTATACTTTATATGCTTTATATATATATATATATATATATATATATATATATATATATATATATATATACATATATATACATATATATATGGCTTTTATGACGAATTATTTATATTATTGAGGACTGTATATTTCGCAATGTCCTTTATATCTCTTTCAATCAATCTGGATGATGAAATTTTATAGCTATAAAATCAATGTTGATAGCGGTAGCCTACTGGAAACGTCCCTCTGCCTGGCGATCTGCCGTAATGGGCTTCGACGCCAGCTCATGCTCGATAGTATCTAGTAGTGTATGCAAGTGCCTATTCTTGTGAACTAAGAATGGGATGTTTGAGGAAACCTATACCTGCTGAGTCATCAGCAGCCATTGGCTCTCCCTCCCTGGTCCTAGCTTGAGTGGAGAAGAGGCTTGG
This sequence comes from Palaemon carinicauda, assembly GCF_036898095.1. Classification (NCBI taxonomy): domain Eukaryota; kingdom Metazoa; phylum Arthropoda; class Malacostraca; order Decapoda; family Palaemonidae; genus Palaemon; species Palaemon carinicauda. The sequence continues at coordinate 11,216,878 of NC_090738.1, read as the reverse complement.
GCGCTTATCATATATATATATATATATATATATATATATATATATATATATATATATATATATATATATATATATATATATATATATGTAGTAGGTTGGCCAGGGAACAAGCCACTAGTTGAGATACTACTTCAAGAGCGTTATCAGATCCTTTGATTTGCCAGACAGTATTACATTGGATCTCCCTCTCTGGTTATGACACATTATTTCTTTGCCAACGTATACACCGAATAGTCTGGCCTATTCTTTATACTTCTCTGTACTCATACATCTGACAACACAGAAATTACCAAACAATTCAGCTTCGCTCAAGGGGTTAACTACTGCTATGTAATTGTTCAGTGGCTACTTTTCTATTGGTAAGGATAGAAGAGACTCTTTAGCTATGGTAAGCGGCTCTTCTAGATGAAGGACATTCCAAAATCAAACCATTAATTTCTAGTCTTGGGTAGTGTCACAGCCTCTGTACAATATACTTCTATTGCTTGAAGGTACACTCGGTCATGCTATTCTATCTTGTTTCTCTTCCTCTGGTTTTTTTAAGTTTTTATAATTTATATATGAAAGATCCAATATAATGTAAAAGGAGACTAGGTATAACATTTGATAATGAACGCCTAAGATATTATTAAGAAATCCGATTATTTCTTCTGGGGAAATTAGTCAAGTCTTCGTCGATGGGTTCCTAGAATTTCCCCCTATGTAGGGGGAAGCGAGATCCACCGTGAGTCTCCTACAAGTAATTAATTAATAAATTTTTATAATTGTAATGATAATATTAATTTTAATTCGATCAAGATTCGTAATGCCATTCGCTAAGTATTTAGTTTAGGCTAAGAACCTATGCTTAGGTATATGTTATAAGTGCTTGATGTTATAATAATGTTTCATTGCGCAATTTTAATTAAACATCATTATTCCTTCAGATAACTGTTTTGAAGTTATGTTTTGTTATTGATATTATTGGCGTTAAGCAATTCCAGTGACAACTTTCTTTCATCAGTCAAACCTTGTATTACCCGTCTTCGTTATTAGTCAAAATACGTCGTCCTTAATCTCCAGAACCCTCAGTTAAGAAAATTATATTTTTTATATTGGGGTATAATAAAAAAAAAAAGGAAACTTACTAGTTACTAATTTACAAAACGTCACACCGAACTGACACAGTTATGCAAGACGCGTAGACACGTCATGCTCTGTGCCAACTTTTTGACGTACCTTTAGGGCTGGGCCATGGTGGGTGGTGGGTGTGGGCATGGGCGAAGTGCCCCATTCGGTTTAGGTTAGCCTGTAGTTGTTGTGGGCAAAGTCTCGGTTGTGGGTGGGGTTTTTCGGGGAAATACCCTTCCCCAGTCCTTGGCAGTGTCTTTGCTGTTTATTTGTGTACATATAATTATATCATATTATTAACAGCAGCCATTGCCAGCCCACTGGAGGACAAAGGCCTCAGACATGTCCTTCTAAAAACGTCTGTTCATGGCCTTTCTTTGCCAGTCAAAATCCGCAAATTTTCCTTGTCCGTCAATCCATTGTCTTTTCTTCCTTTCCCTACTTCGTTTGTAATCTTAAAGGATCCATTTTGTTATTCTTCATCTCTCTCTCTCTCTCTCTCTCTCTCTCTCTCTCTCTCTCTCTCTCTCTCTCTCTCTCTCTCTCTCTCTCTATATATATATATATATATATATATATATATATATACATATATATATATATGTGTGTGTGTATGTATGTTTGTATTTTTATTTACACATTATATAATTCTTCTTTACCCTAGTAGATGAAGAACATATTCAAGGTATAATAATCATGGGACAATGACCTTGCCAATCCTTTTCGCTGTCACGTGATGCTGTTGTCATTACTGTCAGTGTCATGGAGTAGTGCTCAAATCTCTATATTTTCAGTATTTTTCATTTCTCAATGACGTTGAGATCTTACTTAATAGTGTCTGATTTGTTGTCCAATGTTCTATTATTTCTTTATAGAGTTTATTAGTTTTCTAACATAAACAGTGTTATTTCTGGAAATTATCATCTTCAATTATATATATATATATATGTGTGTTTTTTTCTTTTTTTTGAAGTATATTTATGTATGTGAGTTGAAGATATATATATATATATATATATATATATATATATATATATATATATATTTATATATATATTCATATTTATATATATGTATATATGCATATATATACATATGCACACACTATATATATATATATATATATATACATATATATATATATATATATATATATATATATATATGTATATATATATGTATATATATAATATATGTATATATGTATATATATATATATATATATATATATATATATATATATATACACACCCTTGAAATAATTTCCTTTCGTAAATTCGTTTGCCACCGTCGTAAGATATCTTCAATTAGAATGTAGAAAATAGTAGACTATTTTAATGTCAGAATAAAATCTTTTCAATATTTAAATTCTCTCTCTCTCTCTCTCTCTCTCTCTCTCTCTCTCTCTCTCTCTCTCTCTCTCTCTCTCTCTCTCTCACCAGTTATAATTTGGAGCGATGAATCATGATGACGTCAGAGCACATGTCTCTGTAAATGAGATAACTGTAAACTCGAAAACCTTCCTGGGACCCATAGGTACAATTACGGTGACACAGGCAGCTAAGAGAGTAATACATTGAAGAATATACAGTATTCCCCTCATTACACTCCCTTCCAATATAATATATTCCCCTCACTATACTCTTCCTTTATAATATATTCCCCTCACTATACTCTCTTCCTGTATAATATATTTCCCTCATTTTACTCCTTTCTTATAAAACGTATTCCCTTCACAATATTCTCTTCCTTTATAATATATTCCCTCACTATTCTCTTCCTTTATAGTATATTCCCCTCGTTATACTCTTACTGTATCATACATTTCCCTCATTTTACTCCTGTCTTGTATAATATATCCCCCTCATTTTACTTTTCCTTTATAATATATTCCTCTCACTGTACTCTCTTCCTGTATAATAATTCCCCGCACTGTACTCTTCCTATATAATATATTGCCCTCACTACACGCCCAGGTGGGAGTATAGAGTGAGGGCAATATATTAGCCAGGAAGAGCACATTGAGCGGAACGTATAATAATGGAAGAGAGTATAGTGAGGGGAATATATTATACAAGACGGGAGTAAACTGAGGGAAATATATTATACAGTAACAGAGTATAGTAAGGGGAATATATCATATAAGACGGAAGTGTAGTGAGAGGAAAATATCATACTGGAATAGAGTATAGTGAGGGAAATATATTATAATATATTCCCCTCACTATACTCTCTTCCATTATTATATGTTCCGGTCAATGTGCTCTTCCTGGCTAATATATTGCCCTCACTCTACTCCCATCTTGTTTAATATATTTCCCTCACTATACTATCTTTATTTATGATATATTACCCTCAATATACTCCCGTCTTGTATGATATATTCCCCTCACTATACTCTTCAAAATTTCAAACTTGCACCAAATGTTTTTTATGTTGAACAGGCTGACATAAGCTTCTTTTTATAATTTATATATGAAAGATCTGTTTCAATTTTGATTTTGTTCTTGAAATATTTTAATTATTCATTACTTCTTGTGTATTTCATTTATTTCCTCATTTTATCTCAGTGGGCTATTTTCCGTGTTGGACCCCTTGAGCTTATAGCATCCCGATTTTCAAAATAGGTTTGTAGCTTAGCCAATAATAATAATAATAATAATAATAATAATAATAATGATAATAATATTAATCATAATGATGATAATGATGATGATAATTAATATTAATTAATAATAGTAATAATAGTAAATAGTAATTAATAATAGTAATGATAATTACTAGTAATTAATAATAATAATAATAATAATAATAATATTGCCCTCACTATACCCCCGTCATGTATAGTACATTTCCGTCAGTATACTCATCCTGTATGGTGTAATCCTCTCATTATACTTTTTTCCTGTATAATTTATTCCCCTCGTGAGACTATTCCCATATAATTTATTACCCTCACTATACTCCCGTCTTATATAAAGCAGTTCGCTCAGCAATGACCTCTGACTCATCTGCCCTGAAGCGCTTCCTGGACTGAGTGCTCATTGCTTCTCTTATTGCTTAGCTGGTTGCCAAAAAGATTTGGCTCTGTGGGAAATATGCGTTATCCCTCTGTTTTTTCAGATATGTCCATCGAATTAACTGTCTTGATTTGGCCCATATATGGACATGCACGTATATGTAATCATAAGTATATATATAATTATATATATAATATATATATATATATATATATATTTACATATATATCTATTTATATAAATATATATATGTATATATAAATATATATATACATATGTATATAAATATATATACATATATATATATATATATATATATATATATATATATATATATATATGTATATATATAAACATATATATGTATATATATATATATATATATATATATATATTTATATATATATGTATATATATTTATATATATGTATATATATGTATGTATACATGCATACATATATATATATATATATATATATATAAATATATAAAAGTATATATCATCATCATCAGCCGTTACTAGTTCACTGCAGAATAAAAGTTTCAAACATGTATGTCCTTCCGCTTGCGTTTGTGTATGGTTTTTCTATTCCAGTTTATACCTGCAAATCTTCTTAGTTCATCAATCCATCATCTTTTCTTCCTTCCCCTGCTTTTTTCAATCTTTGGTGACCCATATCTGTTATTCTTAAAATCCATCTATCATCTATCATTCTCATTATAGGTCCATTTTTTTTCTTACTTATTATTAGAGTAACCTCTTCTTTAGTTTGTTCTCGTATCCATGTTGTTCTTTTATGTCTCTTAGTGTCAATCTCTTCATTATTCTTTCCATTGCTCTTTGAGTTGTAACTAGCTTATGTCCCAAGGCTTTAGTAAGGCAACAAGTTTCTTATGCATAAGGTAATACTGGTAGGACTATCTTATTAAATACTTATCTTTTTAGAGAAAGTGGGATTTTACTTTTCATAATCTCATTTTGTTTACCAAACGATCTCCATCCCATGCTTATCCATCTTTCAGTTTGGGTCTTGTGTCCTTGGGAAACGCTAACATTAACAATCTCTAGAGGTTCATCCAAAACTCTTATTTGTTGTCTCTGCATTTTCATTGAACATTTTACTTATATCTATTTTCAATCCTACATTTCTTTCTCTATTCAAATCTTTTATCATCCTTTGCAATTCCTCCCATTGTTCACTAAATACAACAATGCTATCTGCAAATCTTAAGTTGTTAAGGTAATCTCCATTAAAATTATTCCTACATTTACCCAATCTACATTCTTAAACATTTTTTCTAGGCATGCTGTAAATAATTTAGTAGAGGTGGGGTATCCCTGTCTAACTCCTTTCTCAATCGGAATTTTCTCACTATTTTTATGCAGTTTTAGTATTACTGTACTACTTACATAGGTATCTTCAAGTGTTCTAACATAAGATTCTTCTGTTCATTGTTTTTAAAAGGCTTTCGTTAGTGCTGAAGTTCTGACAGAATCAAAAGCTTTCTTATAGTCTATAGATGCCTTACATAGTGGTTTGTCTCTTCTCTGTTGATTGTTCCATTAGTTGGTTAATATTAAATGGATATAGTCAGTAATTGAATACCCACTTTTAATGCCAGCATGCTCTTTAGGTCGATTAAAGTCTAGCTGTCTTTCTATTTGGTCTAATATGATCTTTGTAAATATTTTATATATATTTTTTGGGAACCAGTATAATAAAGTTTTTCCAAGCTGTAGGTATAGAGCATTCTTGCAGACGTATGAAATCTCCTCCATCTATTATTAAATTAATTGTTGGGCTATCTCCTCCTGCTGCTTTGCCTTTTTTCATACCTTTTAATGTTTTCTTTACTTCTACTGTTACGTTTGGTACCGGCTTAGGTGTTTCATTATTTTTATTGGTGAAGTTATTTCTTATATCACTATTGTGTAGCACAGTATAGAAATCCTCTGCAATTTTTATCGCTCCATCTCTATTGTGAATATTTCCATTTTCATTCATTAAAGCAAACATCTGTTGACGTTTGACGTTTCTTCCTTTCGTTAGCGTCTCCTCAATTTTCATCTCTCTTGAATTTTACCCTCATTTCCAACTTTTTTTTTTTTTAGGACTTCTCCACGTATCTCTTGTGTTGATTCCAATACAAATTTTGTTAGATTACTGTTCATTTCTTCTTCACTTACTTCCATAGAAATCTTTAGATCTAAGGAAAGAGAGAGAAAAATTGATTACAAGGAAGAAAATAAACAATCCTGTAATAATCAATTTTTCTCTCTCTTTCCTTAGATTTAAACCGATTTTTTATTCTCACCATTCTATGATCGCTTGACTTTAACATGTTTAACACAAATATTCAACTAAATTGACTTTCTCAATAAGAATATAAAATCTAAATCAGTTTTCGTTTCTTCATTTGGGCTTCTCCATGTCCATTTTAAATGGTCCTTTTTATAAAAGAATGTGTTCAGGATTTTAAGATTCAGCAAATTCTACAAGCATATCTCCTCTGTCATTC
>NC_090738.1:11190491-11200491 GCF_036898095.1 Palaemon carinicauda | reverse complement strand
ATTGATCAAACTTGGTAGTCATGTTGGGTATGACCCAAGGATGAATCTGTAACATTTTGGATGAAGTACAGTAAAGTACAAGTACGCAGTAGTACTTTGAAAATAATCGTAATGTTAAGTAAATCGCAAATGATTTGTTAGCTTAATTTTGTGTGAACAACATTACTTAAAGATTATTTAACCAGTTTCAATAATACTTGGCGGACATGCAGGGTATGACCCAAGGACAAATCCATAAAATTTTGAAGAAAATACATCTAAGTATAAGTATGCAGTAGAGTTAAGAGCAAAATAAGACTGCATGGCGTGACGAAGGCATGCTTTCTACTGAGTGCCCCTTTCGTTTTAATTCTGCAAATTATATGACGATATTTTTCGTTCGCCTGGAACTCCGCACTCTGAGATGCTGATGACTATATTGCAGTTCATTGCTCATAGCGATTACATCTTACGCTGAGCTTTCTGCTGCTTGTCGGAAGCTACATCGTTACTGGTGGAGGCATAGCAGAGTTTAAACTTTTAAGGTAATTACCTTAGTTTGAGGTAATTTACATGGTTTCAATGCAATTTCTAAGATAATTTTAAATTAATTTTGGTTTTACTAGCTTGAAATTTAAGGAAATTGGAACAGTTTTAAGGTAAAAAGCAGCAGCATCTAAGGTAATGGCCACATCATCATGCTCAAGTTTAAACCCTAGGTGGAGGTGATTTAAGGCATTTTCTCCGTTTTTCACCAAGAGGGTGAGATGGGCATCAACCGTAAATATGTCGCCAGCAATCTTTCGCTTACCCAGAGGATACGAGGGTATCATTGATGTTGAAATAAAAAAAAATTAATTATCGAGGCTCCATTAAGTTGAAATAGATTGGAATTATTTGGGTATTTGATTATAATTTTAAATTTAATCCTTTTCTAAGGATTTGTGTATCGCCACGAACATGAAAGCGGGTGAAAGGGTTTATATATCGGCATGATCATTAAAGTTGTACTAGTCAGGGACACCCATACTATGTTGCTTTGCTGTGAGCGATCAGACTGAAGTCTTCCAGCATCACCAATCTGTAATGGCCAGCGTGATTATGAAATGGCCAAACCCTAGACCTGAATAAGGCCATGTCTAAGGTCTTAGTCCTGCAGTGGACTAGAAACGGCTGCATATATTCTTTTTTTAAATTTGGTATTATGGAGAGGTTTCATAATAGATATTTGAAGAATGATGATCAGTGTAGCAGTGACAGGTGCCTCATTTTCATCAACAGGTGGCCCCATCCGAAAGTACAGTAAGTTATGATTTCATTACTACTCTACTCGTCTATGATAGGAAATGTGGTCAAGAGGCATTGTGCAATTTAAACATTTTTCATATTTGCTGATATGATTTTTTTCTATTTTAATAAAAGAAAGAAATATTTCAAGTTTTTCATTAGAATGAAACTTCCCATGTTTACAAATAAAAAGACTAAGCGAAGGTTATTGATGGAAAAGAACCATGCCAGATTTACTGGCAGTAAGAATATTCCTGGATAATTAGGAAGGAAGAAACCTACGCGGTTTACTGGAGGAATTCTTCTGTTATCATGAAAGCAAAGACAAATAAATCCAAGCAAAAGGGCAGAATCTTGGATAGATTGAAGAAGGAATAATTTGATGCGCTCAAAAAGCGTTTTATGTACATTTTTTATCTTGTTACTAATAATTAAAAGTACCAATGGTCCCATAACACATAGATAATAGTATCAAGCACAAAATATGATAAGATTACTCTTCCTAATTAATTATGTAAACTTTAGGAGGCGATATAAACTTCGAACTTTACATAACTTGCAATTTTTTGACAATCAAATATAGATGAAGAGATGATGGTAAGAGATTTGTTTTTCCTTTTAGCCAGATGGCACTGCAATAACCACCTGGTTGCCAAAATACGATAACAGTTACGACTTGAGCTCTTTTTTTATTCCTTTGGGGGGGGGGGATTGAAGTGCCAGCTCATAAGGTATTGGCAACATTGCTCAACATACTGCGAACCCAAGAAGCACTGGCAACACTGCTGAACAGAGGTAGAGTGGTTTTGTGTATATCATGAGTGCCTGACTTCCTCCCCCGCACTCCACCTCTCTCTCTCTCTCTCTCTCTCTCTCTCTCTCTCTCTCTCTCTCTCTCTCTCTCATGTTAAACGTATGGCGTGAGTCACTTCCATTTAACCCAGGTTGATTAGAATTATAGGAACATAAAATTATCATATCAGGGAAGGTATTTGGTGGGATTTTTTTTGACAGATGTCAGTCAAAAGGACTAATAAGGGAATAACAGTATGAGAATAAACATGGAAGAAGTTGTGTTGATATTGTTTGTTATGAATTCATTATGTAATAATTTTGATAATAAAAAGCTATGTGGCATAAATTGATCTATGTAAAACCTGTTATAGAATAGATATAAAATTAATGGGAATGGTTCTAAGAATATTGGGTATAGGTAACAGTTCAAACATGATAAAAGTTTTTTTTTTATGAAATTGAAGCATGTGTTATAGGATTTAAGTAGGAAAGTAAATTGTATTGTGTGAAAGTAGTAATAGACAATGATGTCTTGCGTATCTTTACGAATGAAGGGATGCAAGATGCCAGAGAAAGAAAGGGCAGCATATGTCCAAAGCTATGGCATAAGAAAAGTAATTATGGATAGAGTGTGGATTGGGAAGTATTTTTCAGATTATATTGACTTTATTAGGAACAGTTTAGGGAACCTGCAAAGGCCAGTGATTTTATTTCTTTTTGCAAGAGGAGTAAGTACAGAGGGAATTAAAACCAAGATGAAGAAATGGATGTTATTCATGAAGAAAATTGAAATGGTTGCTTTTTGTAGTCATCTAAAAGTAAATACTACAGGTGATGGTATGATGAGAGAAGATGCGAGTCACAGAATAAGGGAAGCAAGATATTGTCTGTCGAGGGCATTGTTGAACCAAGTATCATGTATGGAAGTGAAAAATAGTTTGTGAATATACATAATATATATATATATATATATATATATATATTATATATATATTATGTATATATATTAGCACGAAGTAAGAGATTGCGAATGGAAAAGTATTGAATTAAAAGCTCAAGATAGAGACGACTGACGAAATCTAACAGAGGTCCTTTGCGTCAATAGGCGTAGAAGATGTTAATGATATTTATTATATATATTTGTATTTATGCACACACACAGATATATACATATATATATATATATATATATATATATATATATATATATATATATATATATATATATATATATAAGGTATATATATACGCTTAAATGGCTATTCTGGAGAATACTAACTCTTGCATGGTTTTTAGGCTCCGCCATGTTGACCTATTTTATCCAACATTTTGTGCATAGTCTATTAGTAGTATGAGTTGCTATGTATATATTTGTATATATAATGCTATTTTTATCTTTATTGAAAATATTTTCAAATATGATGAGACCTTTTTATTGTTTTTAATTCTTATTCTTTCTGGAGATACTGAACAAAATCCAGGATCAGTATCCTAGACTTCACCAGTTTCATCCAGCGTATTACCATATTTGTGGACTACAGGCAATATTAGAGACCTTACATTTTCCTTTAGACGGCATGATATTCTTTTATGCTCAGAAACCTTGGGTTTTCAAATGCAGCCCTTATATGTGTTCCGTGTTTCAGGTTTCAAGAGACCAATAATTTAGAAACGGGATGAGATTCCTAGGGCAAAAGGTTATGGAAGGTCTCATTAGGACTGAGTACTCTGCCTCTCATAAGGCATGCTATGAATGTGGATACCACGTGAGTCAGGTAATTGAAGTTTGTGGCCGGCATAACAACTTTTATTTGTGTTTCATCTATCGGAATGCAGACTTGGAGGATTCTATCTTCGATAGTTTTCTTTCCACTATGGCTAAGATACAACTATATGATATAATGGCTTCTTTTGGGCTTGTTATATACTGTTGATCTCTTGAATGAGAATCTACTCAACGTAATTGATAGTTGGATCTCCTCTCACATGTTGAAATACCGAGTGAAGGGAAAACTTTGTTCAGTGATGATTGTAGACGTGCTTATTTGGAGACAAGGAGTCTTATAATTTATGGGAAGGTAACGTTTCAGATTTGACTTGGAATACCTATACCTACAGTAGTTAACAGCCGTCGCTCAGAGAGTTTATGCTTCAACTGAAAAGGAATACAATTTAACCACAAAGAAACTCTTTCTGGTACAACCCAGGAGCATAAGTGGTGGCATATCCTCAAATCTACGCTCTTTGGTGTAGAATTAACAGTGACTCCATTACTTGAACCAGATGGTTCTGTTCCTCTATGCCTAATGAAAAAGGCAACTCTTTTGTGTTTAAGTTTGACAGTAAGCAGGATAATGAGAAACTCGATCTTCCTTATTCCTGTTTTCCTGAGGCTAAACTAGCTAGTTTAGGTGTTTGGCCCCGTGAAATAAAATGTTCTTACTGGACCTTAATGTTTATGGAGAAGTAGAACCAAATGGTAATTTTCCTTAATTTTTTCCATAAGAACTGCCGAATTCTTAGCTCCTAAGTTGTCTGCTATTTTCCGCAAGTTATCTAGGTATGCTTTTAGCACTTTAGTTATCAAGAAGGTGTGCTTTTAGCACCTGTTGGAGATTTGGTAATGTTACTCTATTTGGTAAATGTGTTTGTGTTATTCCTGCTGATTACCATACGGTTTTCATAATTTCCATATTATTTGAAGTTTTTGACGTTTATGGCACACCATCTAAATAACTTTGCTGAAGGTAATCATCTTTTTCCCTTATATGCAGTTTAACTTTTGCAAAGAATTTGAAGCATATGATGCACTTCTTACAATCTCCAATGTTGAACAGAAATACCTTGATTGTGGTCAGGAAGTTCGTATGGTTAACCTTGATTTTAGTGATGTTAATCATGAGGCCATTGCTTTCAAACTTAAACAGCCGAGCGTTAGTGTGTCTTTTTGTAACATCATTATTGAATTTTAAGTCATAGATTGCAGAGAGTAGTTGTTCGACACCATAGTGACTATGAGAATGTAATATTTGGTGTTCCTTAGGATAGTGTTATTATCCCATTTCTTTTCATACTATATACTCGTGATGTATGGTTTGGACTAGAAAACAAACTCGTTGCATATGCAGATATAATGCAACTCTATTTGCATCGATTCCATCTCCTGAATGTATATCTGGGGTTCAGAATCCATTAACAGTGATCTAGCTAAATTTAGTGCATGGTGCAAATTATGGAGCATGAAGTTGAACCCTCGACATCTATGGCCGAAGTCTTTAACTATATATCATTCAATTTTAGGTGTGATTCTTGATTGCTAATTTACTTTGAGAAAAATATTCGGTCTGTTTCTTTTTCAATCGCACAGAAAACTGGGTTATTGAGAGTCTTAAGATTTTCAGTGATTAATCTATCCATAAGAATTTTTTTAATTCATTCGTTCTACCTTGTTTCGAGTATCGTTTGTTTGTCTGGTCTTTAGCTGCTGTGACTCTCATCTTAATCTATTGGATAGAGACTTGTGGTCTATTGAATTTCTTATTCCTGATCTGGATATTGATCTCTGGCACCGTCGTTCGGTTAGTTCTTTGTGCATGTTACATAAGATTTTTCATAAGCTAAATCATCCATTGCACTCGGATCTTCCCAGACTGTACCATCATGTATGTAGTACTAGGTATGGAGTTCATTCTAGCAGCCATGCCTTCTCCATCATCTAGGTACGCAGTATTCTAGAAGTTTTATTTCAGATTGTGGAATGATCTTAATAAGGAAGTGGAATCAATGGAACTTCAGAATTTAAAATTTTTGTAAATTATTTTCTGCTGAGCTGGGAAACATACGTTTCGTTATGTAATTGATATATGGCTGATCTATTTTAGTGTAGTTGCTGATCTTAGAATATCTTATATTTCTTATTTATTACTTATATATAGTTTTGCCATTCTCCTTCCACACTGGGCTATATTCCTTGCTGGCGCCCTTACGCTTGTAGCCCTCTAGTTTTTAAAACCAGGGTAGTAGTAGTTTGAGTAATAATAACGACAAATATATATATATATATATATATATATATATATATATATATATATATATATGTGTGTGTGTGTGTGTGTGTGTGTGTGGGTGGGTGTTTGTATATATATGATATATACGTGTGTGTAGTTATATATTATATTCACTCCTTGAAAGTCCAATATACATTGTAGGTTTCAAAGCATGCCATTTAACACACATTCCCATCCGTGGTTTGCGGTGTGATTACTTAAAATTGTTATAAACTTATTGCCGATGAGATTTTCCAAATTTTATTTATGAATAGATATTGTAGTGCTAATATTTCCTTTTAGTTATGAATATTCTTAGAAAAAAAACATTATTGTTTATATGCGCTAAAAGCAATAATTCCAGCAACATAATTGATATCTTAGTTTTTTTGGGTAACTAAGACAAACACATACACACACACACACATATATTTATATATGTATATATATATAAATATATATATATATATATGTATATATAATATATATGAAATATATATATATATATATATATATATATATATATATATATATATATTAATTCTCATTTTAGATATACCCTGATGAAGTAATAATTACAGCAAAATGATTAATATCTCAGTTTTAGACAAATAAATAGCACAAATAGTAGTTCTTCTTTTAGATCTACCCTGATGATCCCGCTAATTTTAATTCAAAATGAACTAATCCACGCGGAAGAGGCGTTTCCCGCCAATAACAACAAATGAACCAAAACCCATAAGTAGACGCTCACCCTGGCAAAGGAAACCGCATCCCGGAAGGAACGATTAAAAGAAAAAAAAATCTTTTTATTTTGGAAAAGGAAAATAAAGGTTATAAATAGATGTCCTGAATACTCAGAGTGGAAAGTCCAAGTTATTTATATTGGGGGGATGAAGAAGACCTTTTGGGGAAGGGTGTATTTGTTTGTGTTTGTTTGCGCGTTTGCATTGATTGCCGAATTGTTTGTTGTTTTAGTAGTTTGAGGATGAATATGGCAGAGACACTTTCTTTGTATTTATCCTAAGCCACCCTAACCTAGACAAAACAATTAACACATACATACATACATACATACATATATATATATATATATATATATATATATATATATATGTGTGTGTGTGTGTGTGTGTGTGTGTGTGTGTGTGTGTAGAAACGAATGTATATCAGTGTGTAAGATGCAAGTGGGATGTTCTCTTGGTTTGATGAAGGAGATATTTTGAAATATAGTGAAATGTTAAATGGCAGAATCGAACGACTCAAGAATAGGAAAGGTTATTGCATGTTTGTGAATGTAGGAGAAAGTGTATTTGGAAGATAGAAAGTCTCCCGAGTTGATTGCTTAATAAGGGAAATGAAAATAATTAACATTTACCGAAGTTGATATATAATCCTTTTTTATCCTCATCAGTGTTTAAGGCCTAAAGAATTTTCTGTATCACTTTACCAATGCATTATTGGGCCTCTTGTTCTGCAAATCGGAAGCAACACATCTTACGATGTCGGCTTTAGATTGAAAAAAAAACTCTAAAATTAAATCTTGAAGTTGTTTCCCTTCTTCATTTTGTCTCTATTCATTTTCAGAACAAACCTTTTAAGATTAAGGAATTATATCAAAATCCAGTGGTCTCGAGTTCATATGGAGATGAAAGAAAACGTGTGATTACTTAAAATTTATGGACAGTGAAGCAAAATTAATTGGCTAATTCGGGCACTGTTGGTTAACGAATTAGGTATCGCCCCTATGTAATAAAGAGTTAAGTCTCTCTCTCTCTCTCTCTCTCTCTCTCTCTCTCTCTCTCTCTCTCTCTCTCTCTCTCTCTCTCTCTCTCTCTCTCTCTCTCTCTATATATATATATATATATGTATATGTATATATATATATATATATATATATATATATATGTATATATATATATATATATATATATATATATATATATATATATATATATATATATATATATATATATATTCCGATAACGCCCAGCTCTACCCGCCGCTCGGCTATTAGGAGAGGTCGTAGTCATACCCTAGTGAGAGGGGTTGCTTGTTCGTGTGTGTGTGCGCATCCATCTAAATATTTAGCTGTCATTTTTGACGTGCCACGTACACTAGTAAGAAATGTTAAGCACACTGTAGCAAATTGTATTCGAATTTCATTTCCAAGTTAGTCCCTTCGAGAAGTGGTTTTCCTTAAGTCTGTGGAGCAATTTGTCATTTTTTAGACCTTCACGTAGACGTTTAAGTCTAATTCGATGATATAAAACACATAATTCTACAACTACTGTACGTCAAAGCCATCGCCATCAGAGAGAGAGAGAGAGAGAGAGAGAGAGAGAGTGAGAGACTTGACATTTAGAGGTTATTTCACATATTCAATGTTAAATGGACGATGTGAAAGATGTCTTGCTTGCACGAAGTTAGGAGCAAGAATCATGCAAACCATAAATGGTAGAGACAGCATGAGGAAGGACAGTGAATGGTGGAATGAAGGAGTGAAGGTAAAAGTGGAAGAGAAAAAGAGGGCTTTTGAAGAATGGCTGCAGAGTAATAGTATAGAGAATTATGAAAAATATAGAGAGAAAAATGTGGAAGTAAAGCGCAAGGTACGTGAGGCAAAGAGGGCAGCTGACCTGAGGTGGGGTCAGGGATTGGGTCAGTCATATGAAGAGAATAAGAAGTAGTTTTGGAAAGAAGTGAAGAGAGTAAGGAAGGCTGGCGCAAGAATTGAAGAGACAGTGAAAGAGGGAAATGGAAGGTTGTTAAAAGGAGAGGAGGCAAGGAAAAGGTGGGCGGAATATTTTGAAAGTTTGCTGAATGTTGAGGATAATAGGGAGGCAGATATAATTGCTGTTCCAGGTGTTGAGGTGCCAGTGATGGGAGATGAGAATGAGAGAGAGATTACAATAGAGGAAGTGAGGAGAGCACTAGATGAAACGAGAGTAGGTAACATCTGGTATGGATGGTGTGAAAGCTGAGATGTTGAAGGAAGGGGGTGTGACTGTACTTGAATGGTTGGTGAGATTGTTTAATATGTGTTTTGTGTTGTCAATGGTACCAGTAGATTGGGTTTGTGCATGTATTGTACCACTATATAAGGGTAAGGGAGATGTGCATGAGTGTTGTAATTCAAGAGGTATTAGTTTGTTGAGTGTAGTTGGAAAAGTGTATGGTAGAGTAATGATTAATAGGATTAAGAATAAAACAGAGAATGCAATCTTGGAAGTACAGGGTGGTTTTAGAAGAGGTAGGGGTTGTATGAATCAGATTTTTACAGTTAGGCAGATATGCGAGAAATATTTAGAAAAAGGTAAGGAGGTGTATGTTGCGTTTATGGATCTGGAGAAAGCATATGATAGAGTTGATAGGGAAGCAATGTGGAATGTGATGAGGTTATATGGAGTTGGTGGAAGGTTGTTGCAAGCAGTGAAAAGTTTCTACAAAGGTAGTAAAGCATGTGTTAGGATAGGAAATGAAGTGAGTGATTGGTTTCCGGTGAGAGTGGGGCTGAGACAGGGATGTGTGATGTCACCGTGGTTGTTTAACTTGTATGTTGATGGAGTGGTGAGAGAGGTGAATGCTCGAGTGCTTGGACGAGGATTAAAACTGGTAGGCGAGAATGACCATGAGTGGGAGGTAAATCAGTTGTTGTTTGCGGATGATACTGTACTGGTAGCAGACACAGAAGAGAAGCTTGACAGACTAGTGACAGAATTTGGGTGTGTGAGAGAAGGAAGTTGAGAGTTGATGTGGGTAAGAGTAAGGTTATGAGATGTACGAGAAGGGAAGGTGGTGCAAGGTTGAATGTCATGTTGAATGGAGAGTTACTTGAGGAGGTGGATCAGTTTAAGTACTTGGGGTCTGTTGTTGCAGCAAATGGTGGAGTG
>NC_090738.1:11170491-11187991 GCF_036898095.1 Palaemon carinicauda | reverse complement strand
GTTGTAACTACGTTTCTCCCATAAAAAAATAAGGAAAGGAAAAGAAGGGACAAAAATAGAGGGGCACAATTAAAACGCAGACTTCCGCCGCGGCAGCTTATCCCTCGACAATTTGCACGACCTTGACTTTGACCTTTGACCTTAACAAGTATTAATAGGTGTGGATTTTTATACACTCAAATATGAACCAAGTTTAAAGTCTCTGACAACGATGTCCAAACTTATGGCTGATTACATGAATTGGACATTTTGCTTGACCGTGATCTTGACCTTTGACCTTGACCTTCCAAAGTTTAATAATTTCCAGTTAATCCCTACAAGTTTCATTACTCTACTATTAAAATTGGGACCAGGATCTGGCCACAAACAAACACACACAGACAAACAAACAAACACACAAACAGGGTCGAAAACATAACCTCCTAACAACTTCGTTGGCGGAGGTAATTAAACCCAGATATGAGGACAGAGGCCAAAGCTGTAACACGAATGTCTAATTAGTTACGGTTTGAGATAAGAGGATGTTTTTCTCATGAAAGATCTATCCGAGGTAAAGATTCCTTCTGATTGTTAATTTCTTGATCTTAAAGTTGTCCACCTTTAAAAATAATGATATATCTTTTTGCAATTCAAAGCATTTTGATTATTCAAATGTTCATTTTGTTGTGAGCATTTTTTTGCCAATAGAAAATTTCTATATAGGGTTTTAATTTTGTAATCATATAAATTGTTGAGTCTCAAAAGTATCTTATTAATTACCTATCCATTGCAACCAACATCTTGCTTAAAACCTTAAACGACCCAATCTATTTCCAGATTTTCAGTTGTGAATATTGTTATAAAGTGTAGGTATTATTTCACCATGTTTGTAAAATTGGAAAGTAGAATATTCTGCTTGGCAAATATAGACCTGTTGTTTCCATAGGTTTTATGTGTATTGCTGATAATAATAGCAATTGTAATAGTGTACTAACTGACTTGGAAAACCTTTTCACCTTCAATATTATAAATATTATTAATGCAACTAGTATCAAGGATAACATTGATGGCTATTCCTTTAATACATTTAGAGCCAAATCCCACCAAAGCCCTCATGTGTTTAATTATCAGAAAACCACAGACACAAATAAAATAGCTTTTCAGACTCAGAGGAAATGGTGAGACATTACTTCTTTTAATATTTCGCTTTAGAAGTGGAATGTTTGAATATAATTATCAAAGGGAACTAGGAACTAGGAAATATTTTATTCTTGTACCGTATAAAAGGTTTACTCGGCGCATGAAATGAAGAAAATGAATTGAGAAACAAAAGTGTTACGGATGGTAAAAATCAAAACTGAATGTTGAATTATTTCCGAAGGTATGAATGAATGATCTTCCACCGTACCCACAAATTACACGTGAGCTGTAACAATCATAGACCGAAGAAATGACAGTAGTAGAAACGATAATCATGATAGAAAACAGAATGGCGGTAGAAAACCATCACAAAACTCTGATCTAAGGTAACTTGGTTAACAAATCTAAGGCAAGTGAGATGAAAAGATTCTAATAACATTCCATCGTTATCGATTACGGCATTTAAAGTTCCTCAATAAATGATGAATGTAATATGATTGGTTTTTAGATCTATTAATACTACCCTCACTGTCTGTTTGCATTGCTATCGCTCACCAGGCCAATACTGAAAAAGACTCAAAGCAGCGAGAAAGTGCCAATCGGAAAGGGCACCTACTTTGAAACGGATTCCTCCTCAGACCACTGGCACACTCTCCAACCTTTCCCCCTTACTCTCTTTCTCTCTTTTTTTATCTCTTTTTCTATGTAAATTGATGTATTTATTTAAAGATTCTCTCTCTCTCTCTCTCTCTCTCTCTCTCTCTCTCTCTCTCTCTCTCTCTCTCTCTCTCTCTCTCTCTCTGCCTTTTCCTCTAAGAAATACCTGTTCACATTGTAAATACCTGACTTAGCTTGGCCATAAAAGTGGCCGTACAGCGTGCTTTAATCAGGGGAAGAGTCCATCGCAAGTGAGTGTGCCTGTCACAGAGTGTAAGGATAGCGTCTGGCATATGAGCCCTCGAGAGCCCCTACTTATATGCCACGTTTAAGATGGGGAGAAATCTTTATACAGTGGTGTTGTGGAACAAAAGGTAGAGTGATTTCGGATTAAATTTTAGAAGTACACCAATTTATATAGAAATAGAGAGAGAGAAAAAAAAAGCAAGGCAGTCACCTATAGAGTATGTTATCACTAAGTCTTTAGATTGTACAGTTACTAGTAAGGGTTTTCAAGTTAGTTAGTAGAGTTTTGTATTTCTTTGAGGTTGACATTACTTAATCTTGTATCTCTTCTTAGGGCCTCCATGTTTTCGATGGCCCTATTTAGTTGCCTGTTTGAAATTTGTTTTAGGAACGGTTCTTCGGGAATACGGATCACGTGACCGGGCTCGTGTACTGTAGTTAGCATTATATGAGCAAGGCTTCCATGCTTGTGATTGCTTTGTGGAATTTGATGTCATAATTTGGTCCATAAGGAATGCTATATACTGTTTTAGTTGTAGGTATTTAGGCATTTTCTGATAATGTAGAATAAAGATCCTATTCGAGATTAACATCTCCTAACAACCTTTAGAATCCAATCAGTGTGTGCATTCCCCGGTTATATACACACACACACAAATATATATTTATATATATATATATATATATATATATATATATATATATGTGTTTGTGTATGTTTGTGTATCTTTTTTCGCTTAAAGAGAATGGCCTAAGAAGAATTCAGCTTTCTGGATCTCAACATGTCCTTATTAGGAGATTTTCATCTTTACGACATTTTCCTTCAACCCAGTAATTTATAGTATGGTGGACCTTTCTCTGATAGTTGGAAATTGAATTTGGTCCCGAGTTTTGGAACCTGGTCACTTAACCAATCAGCCAAAGGGATCAGGGTGGTTTGTGCGTGTTCAGTATGTTCTGGCAAACCTTAACAGTATTTGAACTTGGGACCAAGAAGTGCTCTTCATTTGATGTATTGTAGATATGATTTAGGGCTATTGCATCCAACCTTCAGCACTTCTACACTCACATTATAGCCTTTTACTTGACCTCCATTCCGTTGTTTTTTTTATCACTTTTGCTGTCAAACTTCTTAACTCACTTCCTGGTACGACAGTAGGGTTACAACAGTAGAGTTTTCCATAGTTCCATCACTGCACTGAATGACTTTTTGGAACCCATCACACACACACACACACACATATATATATATATATATACTGTATATATAAATATATATATATATATATATATATATATATATATATATATATATATATATATATATATATATATATATATATATATATATATATATATATATATATATATATATATATATATATATATATATATATATATATATACACACACACACACACTAGTGTACGCTACCCGTCAAAAATTGTAGCTAACTATTCACATAGATATGCACAGACGCACGCATACACCGAGTTTCAACCCTTCCCTGCCCTCTCCATTTCATAAATACTAAACGGGAGTTTGGGCAATTTGTGGGAGATTGTGCATTCCAAGTGGTTGCTGCTAGGTGTGACAGGAAATATATATATATATATATATATATATATATATATATATATATATATATATATATATATATATATATATATATTTATATATATATATATATATTTGTGTGTGTGTGTGTAATAGTAAATTAAACGAAACAAAACCAAGCCACGACAGCTTGTGCATTTACGAACGTCTTTGAAATCACGTTCTCTCTTTGAGGCTCCCTGCGCATGGTAATCCACTTGTGAATATACGTACGGACGATGTATTAAATCGCAGACATATTTCACAAATAAAGTGGGACATTTATTCGAGTCATTGGCGAGGTGGGAAGCTGGTCTACAAATAATTGATGATTGGATAGGGATCAGAGTCTGTGTTTGAGGGAGGAGTCACAGGTGTGGTCGGTTGAGATTATTTCTTTGAATGTTACAGTGAAGAAACTTTCCCTTTTTTCACCCCATTTTTTTTTTATAGATTTTGTATTTTGTTTGTTGTTTCTTATTTTATGCTAGAGTATGCGACCTGTCAAAAATAACGTTTAAATACAGTATTTACATATGCATGCGCGCACACAGATACAACCCTTCCCCCCCACTCCCTTTTCCTAACCATACCCCTCTCACTAGGGTTGGAATACTCATCTCCTCCCTGTCTAAGGAACATAGAGAGGCCTAGTAAGTTATACGTCTGACAATGCAGCTGAGCGTAACTCTAAATATATAATATATATATATATATATATATATATATATATATATATATATATATATATATATATATATATATATATATATATATATATACTTACAGTATATATAACCAGGCACTTGCTCTTTATTATATAGAGGAGATACCCTATATCAGTTGTTTATGGGTAGGATGGAGGAAGTTACTGGTAACAATGGGCTGCTATTACTGTTGGTGTGGTTAATGTTTATTTTTTTTTCTCAGGAGCAACCCCTTGTTAAGAGAAACTACTTATTAATGAGGAAATTGTATCGGTATAAACATGTACGTTATGTACTCACACATTTACACTTATGTATGGTCATGATATATAAAGACAAGACATTAGTGAGTGTCACATTCAAAATATATTAACTAATCACTTGTCCCGTAAGTGATCTAAACATCAAGTGTTCTTAGAGTTCCATAAGCTGCATTAAGTTTACTAATTAATCCATACACCCATCTGATTTAACCAATAGCTAATTAACCAACTTATTTATTATGTTTACTGATGACCTTTTCAGTATTTATATATCTCATAAATTGTGTCATTTACTTTTATATAAAGCCATTCATCATATCAGAATACCCTTTTGACCCATACAGTTTTGATTTTGCCCATTAACAGTGAACGCTTTGGAATCTCCTTATTCACCCATAAACTTCACCTATTTAACATTTTGACAAGTGCGTATGCTTATCAAAATTTACCTTTTAACGCCTAAAATATAAAACTTAGCCATTAACCCATAACTCCCACCAGATCTATCTTGTAATGCAGGACATCTTAACTTTTATGGTTTTAATTGAATATTCTCTTATTTTGTATATATAATAAATGATATCGGCGTCAATGACCTTAGATGTCAGGATGCCAGAAAACTTTAAATCAATCAATCAATCAACCTAGAATAAAAGATTTTATCATTGCCCTATTAGTCCTATCATATGTAAATTATAACCCCTAAAAATAGATTGGTAACAAACTCCCGTACATTTACGCAGTCTCCTTAAATCTCGCTAATAAACAAATCGATTTTAACCCATTAACGCGAATGGGTTTTCCCATGAACCCCACAAACTCAGCCGAACCCTCAAAACCCCAATAGGGTAATGGTGGTCGAACCACTTTCCTCTTACACGCGATGGTGCCAAAGTCAACAAAGCTCCTCCCTTGAATATTCTCCAGCCTTGTTGGGACGTCGTCATAACACGTTTTCGCATAACTAAAATTACGATCGAGACTGAAATAATGATGAATAATACTACTGTATTTGGTTTGAGGTGGTACTTGTCCACCCGTGTTCCAACGCCTACACACACACACACACACACACACACACACACACATATATATATATATATATATATATATATATATATATATATATATATATATATATATACACGCACAGTCTCCTTTCTTTCAATTCTTTATTTATTTTATTAACTATAAAATCGACAAAATTAAGTACATATTTAATACAACTGTTAAAGCGTTGTCGATCGCTCTAGTCGAATCACTTGAGAATAGTAAACTGTTTGAGATAGTGAAGGGGCCGATGACCATAATCTTTGCAACGACAGATGACGTAACCAAATCAGTCAATCGAGTTTCATTGGATAGTATCCCGGATTTTTTTCTAATGCTTAAAAGGTAAATGCGAATCTCAAGTATCGTTATTAGAATAATTTTATTAACGTATTTGTTGCTCTCTCTCTCTCTCTCTCTCTCTCTCTCTCTCTCTCTCTCTCTCTCAGCAGCCGATTGGCTGGTAAATGGAAATGGTTTTGATAAAAAGTGGAAGCATTAGAATAATATCTAGAAATTGGCTGTTGCAAGTTCTTTCCGTTGTTTGTCAAGTTTGTCTTTCATGACATTTAAACTATATTTGATTAAAGTACTAAATTGGTTATCTTGCAAGACTGTTATGTGCAACATACAGTATATATATATATATATATATATATATATATATATATATATATATATATATATATATATATATACACACACACATATATATATATATATACATATATATATACACATATATATATATTCTTCTTCTCTGTCTGCATCTCTTCCCACTTTCATGTGGGGTCGATGTTTCTGGCCAGCATTCTCCATCTACCTCTGTCCCACACTTCATCACCGGTTAATCCCTTTGATCGAAAGTCATCCTTGATACAGTCCATCCACCTTCGCTTTGGTCTCCCTCTCCTTCTCGTTCCCTGTACCTCCATTTCCATCACTCTCCTCCCAATATACTGTTCATCTCTTCTCATGACATGACCATACCCCCTCAGTTTACTTTCTTGGATCTTATCTGATAGTTCTTGGTACCCCTAATTACATCATTCCGTATCTTATCTCTTCTCTTGTCACCACACACACATATATATATATACATATATAGATGTATATGTATATATGCAGTACATACATACATACACACAGACGTATATATATCTATCTATCTATATATATATATATATATATATATATATATGTGTGTGTGTGTGTGTGTGTGTGTGTGTGTGTATGTATGCGTGTGTGCACGTTGGATCATGGACGTGGTTACAGTATGTGTATAGGACACTTGACGGACCACGTAAATAAATTTATTTAACGGTTTATTACAATACTGGTATATAATTTTATTTATCTTTTAAAACTACGAGTAAAATAATCTTGCTTAAAAAACAGTAATCAACTATTGGTCATTCAAGATATATTTTTCCCGCGTGCAATCGGAAAATAAATTTAACCTTGTTTCATTGACAGTATTTCTCTCTCTCTCTCTCTCTCTCTCTCTCTCTCTCTCTCTCTCTCTCTCTCTCTCTCTCTCTCTCTCTCTATCTCAACTCCACAAACCAAGTGCCGTTCATCTTTATCTATTCTGTAGAAAGCCAGACCTTACAAGAATCCCAGACGCACTACTCTCCCAGATATTTCCTCCAAGACAGGACAGGCATGTGTTTCCCTCCCCATTTTTCACCTATTTTCTTCATACTACCTACACTCTTCTCTTTCTTTTTCTGCATTCGATTTCTTTTGTGTCTCTTATTAAAGTGTTTTTAATGTCTCTTATTAACTCTCACTCGCTTGAGGGTTTTCTTTTGTGTTAGACGAACTGTTGGTGATTTTATGTCTGTTGTGTCGAAGTACAATTTGTGTTTTATGTTTAACGTTAAGAATTAATGTGGCATTTCGCATAACTTTCTAAAGATTTTTTTTTCTCTGTTTAAAGGCTTGCAATTGAATATGAATTAGAAGTTTATGATGCTTTAAAGCCTTTATCTACAGTTTATTTTTTGGGATTTATTTTAATCCTGTATGGCTAACAAAAATTTAAGAAAATCAAATGTTAATCGTCCCCCTCAGTTTACTGACACCCTAAGGAACTATGACACCTTGTGTGCACAGGTAATTCTTAAGGATAGTTTCGCTTAAGCTTTTGATATAGCCAAATTCTTGAAGAAGAAACAACAGGCTACCGTTCAAAAGCAGTGGAACTCTTTTTTAATTCCGAGAAGAAAATGCTAACAATGGTTTATGACAGCATTTCCAACTGAATATTGAAACCTGTCAAACCGAACAATTATCAATACTGGACAAATGTCATCCTGGCATCACAATTTTTACTCTAATGATGCTGACTGAGAACTTGATACACCTGGATTTCTGTCCATTAACCTCCGAATTAAATCTTTCAAATAAAGCAGATCATCTTCAATAACTTTCAGAAACTAGAAAACAATGATCATGCAAAACTCACTGTAATGCTCTCATTCATGTTGGCAGCTTAGCTGTAAGTGGAAGACAAATGGTAGCCCTGATCCCGAAGTACTGGAGAGAGGTTGTAAGAGGCACTTGTTGGGTGAGAACGAAGGAATAAGGCTGAAGTTGGAGGCGCTGGATGAAGAGAAGGTAATAGAGAACGGGCGCCACGGGCGGGGTTGCGACTGGCGAGTGACCTGGCTGCGGGCTTCTTCTCTGCCGGAAGACGTCTGAGCAAAGCGGAGGCTGTGGAGTGACTCCGAGTCTCCGACCCTCCTCTTCCTTCGCCTGGGATGGACGACGTCACTGCGGAAGTAATAATATGACTTGCCCCTTTTAACCCAGCCTCTCTCCTTCTTCTCCTCTCGGTCTCTTCTGCTTCTTCCTCTTCTTCTTCCTTATGAACTCGTAAGAAGCAGCTGCAACGTTGAATCAGCCAAAGGTCAGCCAAAGGAAAATAAGAAGAAAAAAAAAGCCGTACATAATTCATTATAGCGAATCAAAGAGAGGCATTTTATGTCACACTTAGATCATATATTAGAAGCGCCCGTTCCCATCGTTTGATTAGCACGCCCACAGCACGTTGGTCGTTGGATCACACGCCCATTTGTGTTTTGCAAATAAGAAAATAACTGTGAATATTAATGATGCTTTCTTGCTTCTGGTTGAAACTGGTGTCTTTATTTTTGTGTACAGTTGTACTCAGTTTCTATTTTGTCAATATATATATATATATATATATATATATATATGTATATATATATATATATACATATATATACATACATATATATATATATATATATATATATATATATATATATATATATATATATATATAAATTTATGTATATATATATTCATGATTGTACATTGGTGGGTACAACTGTTTTTGCAGTGGCTCTACTGTAAGAAAAGTGACACAACACTGTGGAAAAAAATATAATATAGCTCATTATTCTAAAACAATAGTGATATAGCCTTCAGAACCCGACTGCGCTAACCATTTGGTATGGTTTCAATGTTTTGGTTCGTTAAGATACTTGGCGAGTTTTTTTATTGTAAGTTCAAGCAAACAAAATCAGCTTTGCATAATTCCATATTCTTTTTTTTTTTTCTTCAGTAGAAGGTTTTTCTTAGAACATGAAAAATTAAGATGTCTTAGGTTTTATAGGGTCAATTTAACGCGTGAAAAACATTTTCTGACAAATTTGAATAGTGGAAATTTATAATTTTAAGAGAAGAATATTAATCCAAGATACGACCGCTGCTGATCGTGTCTTGACTGACATTGGCTATTTTTATGAGAACGCAGAGACTCAGAATTGAAAATCATGAATAAGGTGTTTATCGAATACGTAAACTAAACGACATATTATCTTTGGGTAATTACATAATTTCATATGACATTTAAGGTATTGGTGTACAATTATGACTATTACAGTATCCATTAAGGATTGTTAACTTCTTTTTTATAGTGTTCTACTATGAGATTCAGGGCCTCTGTAACACGGTTTTTTGGACTTTGCTCCTTATCAAAGCATCGGATGTAGCTGAAAGTTGATATATGTAAATTTTACAACCACACACAAATTTTGTTATCATTATCAATAACTTGAACCCGATAGTTTTAATTTTTATAGAGTAAAAATTATCTGGCCGACGCCATGGCCAGTGATAACGAGCCAAGAGTCGAAAACATTCATTACGTAAGCAATGTAAACACCTTTTGACAAGATTTTGCCCCGCCCATCCACCAGACACCCATTCACCTTGTTCCAACGGCTCTGAAACCCATAACAGTCAAGAATGGCTAACAGGATTTGGAATTGCCCCCGTAGTTGCAAAACTGCATTTGTCTTACGACTTGCAACTTTATACAGTCAAGAGAAAGCCCGTGGCCATATTTACTATAGCCTGAATAGGTAATTATTCAGTTTCTAGTTTAAATCCAATGTTTATGGTCTGACTTGTATTTAACGTAACATGATTATAATACTTGTAATGTCATTCAGGCTTTTGAACATTTCCATTAACTATTCACTATGCCACCAAGAGAGAGAGAAAGAGAGAGATTGTATGTAAACAGTCTTTATATAACTATTTTTGTTAAAATTAGAATTTTGTGCTAAACTCTCCATCAGACCAACGGATCATCCGATATAATTTTTTCTTCTCCTTAGGCCGTACGACCGTGTTGGCTATGTTTTGAGCATGACTGCATTTTGTAAATAAATCATAAATAGTTTTAGGAGGAGTTTTATTTGTACATCTAATGGGAATTTATAGAAGTAAAGTGAATATAATTCATTTATCCTTTAAAATAATTACTACATGTAGCCAAACAAATAGTAGTAAAGATGATAATGCAATGAAGGAATGATACCATACTTTATCTTTAGATTCAACATCGGCAATAACATGCCCAGTTGCCATAATTTGTCAACTTAATGAAATAACCTATCATCTAATGTTAAACTTAATTTCTGAGGAGGCCATGGCTTATTGCACAGTGAAAAAACATGACAAAGACTTTATGAATGGCGGAACGATACATAAATGTGGGTGGGGTATCTGTGCTAGCGTAGTAATACTACTGTAGCAGTAGTGCCACAACAGTAGTATACATGAATTAAACGTTTAGGCCAACTGCTGGGATCCTTGAGGATCATTTAGCACTTCTTACAACTACTCGAGAATTGAGTTTTTATAGCCAGAATTTAAATTTTATAATCCAACAATGCCTATGATAGCCTTCAGCGTTATCCTGAATTATAACGAGGCCAAAGTGGGTGGAACCTCATGAAGTCATCATTCTGACGATAAGTATTGGTGAAGGCTTAAAGCTAACATACGGTACCGGCCTTTTTTTCAGTAAATAGGTAGGTAGATAGACAATAAATAAAAATTGCTTGACATTGGATATAGCAGTTATCAAATCAAGCTTGTGTACTACGTTTTTGAAAATTACCAACTATTCCCTACACCTTGTCAATCTGATTGTGACCTATAAAGTAGACTGTAATTTCTTAGGAAACTTATTTTGGGAGTTAGACTAATAATCAAAGTGTTTTTGTATTTATTAACATATTTTGTTGGTTTGTTCATTACGACAATTCTCAGTGGAGAGGTTTCAGAGTTCATAAAGGTGTACTGCTTTGCTTTTATTTAAACTTTTGTGTCATTGTTGGCAGAGGTATAGCCTTCGTTACGTATAGCCAATCATCGATGGAGAAAGAGGGAAGAAATGCCGTCATAGGTTACGTAACGAATGCGTTCGAAACCTTTTCTCTGAGTAAGTTGGCCCGTCTTCTAAAAACCTCACTTTTACATTATAAGTACCAAATTTATTCAACCTACGTAATGCAGAATATAGTCAAAATTTATGTGTAGATGTAATGTGCATTCTCAATAAGCGTTATATTTATGAAATTCATAGATAAAAATTTATTGCGAAAAAACCGTGTTACAGAGGCCCTGAATCTCATAGTAGGTTTATTTCCTTTTAAAAGGTAATTTAAAACTGCTTCTGGTCTTGAACAATGAGTGGCTTATTTGCATTATCTGAATTTTATTGCATTATATAAATGCACCTTTCCCTTCAAAATAATGCAAATAAACGATGTAAATAAATTACTTTATTCTGATAGGAAATACGAAATATATGCAAAATTCTAATCGTACCTGTGAAATTTATTCAGTCAGGAAATTCATTCCCTAATTGATAATTAATTTCTTCACATCTTGATATTTTATGTGGATAATGTCTGGAGATTTAGTAGACCTTCAGTGCTGTCTTATCTAGTTGTCAAGAAAAGAACTAATGCTGGGCGATCTATTTGACTGCTAAGCATTACTTATTTCGGTACATATTTACATATTATTTCCTATATGTGTGTACTTACTGTACATATTTTTATACTTATAGTCCTGTAAAGTTTCGTAATTTATTCAGCACAGCTTAAAATTTTTAAATTTCAGTAATATTTATTTCCCATAATGTTTCTCATCAGAATATATATATCTCCCTTATGTAATAAAGAGCAAATGTTTGTATAAATATATATTTCTTTCCGGTTATGGTTGCCTGTTGGTAACGTCCTTGCCTGGTGATCGCCAGACTGGGTTCGAGTCTCGCTCAAACTCGTTAGCTCTTTTGGTCGCTGCAACCTCACCATCCTTGTGAGCTTGGGATGGGGGCGTTTGGGGGAGCCTTTAGGTCTATCCGCTGAGTCATCTGAAGCCATGCCTGGCCCTCACAGGTCCCAGCTTGGATGGGGAGGGGCTTGGGTGCTGATCATATCATTCATATGTGGTTAATCTCAGTCTCTAGGGAATTGTCCTGCTTGATAGGGTAATGTCACTGTCTCTTGCCTCTGCCATTCATAACTGATCTTTAAACAGTTAGCTCTCTCTGTCCCATGGATAGGAGAGGAAGTAGTCATACTCTGGTGAGAGGGGTTCGTATGTCTGCATGTCTATCTAAATATTTAACTGTTATTTTTGACGGGTCGTGTACATTAGTCATTAGTGTGTGTGTGTATATATATATATATATATATATATATATATATATATATATACACACACACACACACACATATATATATATATATATATATATATATTATAGCAATATAGAAAAATGATAATACAATCACCAATGAGAGTCATCATTACTCTTTATCAACATTAAAATCAATCATCTGTAAACTTGATGATAAATATTGTACAGTACCCGTTGTAAGGAATTAGTGCCGCTGATGCACCACACTTAGTGCACTATAGGCATTACTTGAGGTCTATCCATTCATCTTTTTGGGATCTATTTTTCAGCCTTCTACTTGATTTAATTTTGCTATCCAACCTCTTTTAGCAAAGGGTTCTTCTCTTTTTTCCCAACGTTAACCTTACAATGAGGGGTCGGTTGCCTGATGCACCCTCTCCAGTGCCTTATATCAAAGGCATCCTCTTGGCAACCTTGATCACAGCTCCCTGACATATGGACCAAATTCCATAAATCTAATTCAGCCCACAGGCCTACATACTTGAAACTGTTATTCTTTCGTCCATAAAACCATAGGCTGGGACTTTGCTTTCCATTCCTTGAAACATAACGTGCTAGCAACTATATTTTTATTGTTATTATTACTTGCTAAGCTACAACCTCCCTTGGGAAAAGCAGGATGCTATAAACCCAAGGGCCTCAACAGGAAAAATATTCCAGTGTAGAAAGGAAATTAAGAAATAAATAGAACAGTGTGCCTGGGTATACCCTCAAGCAAGAGAACTCTAACCAAAGATAGAGGAAGACCATGGTACAGAAACTATGCTCCTACCCAGGACTAAAGGACAATGGTTGGATTTTGGAGTGTCCCTCTCCTAGAAGAGATGCTTACCATAGGTCTTTCTTACCCTTAAGAAGATTACGTAGTCAGGGCTATTGAATTAAGTGTTTTATCACTAATAAGTTTTCTGGTATCTAAAGTCTGTAATGATATAAATGTTGGTCTTTGCATTAATTTCTTATAAGTAGGTCAACGACAGTGACTCTTGAACGCCGTGATCTGTGCATTGACGATGTTTCTTTATCTATATACAATTTATTTTAAGTACCAGGTATAATTCTTGATTGGAATTTTTTTAGATAAAAATTAGGTCTGTTTCTTCTTCAGTTACAAAAAAATTGCCCTATTGAGAAAGTATTTCGTTATTTTTGGTAAATATATTTTGAGGAAATGCCTTAATTTTTTCTTTATAACACATTTTCAGTGTTGTACTTCTGTCTGGTTTTCAAGCTCTGATTCTTATGTTAATTTGTTGGACAAAACCTTGCAGCCCATTAAAAATCTTATTCCTGATCTTGATATTAATCTCTGGCACCGTCGTCCAATTAGTTCTTTCTGCAAGCGGTATAAGATTTTATAAGATTTTTTCATAATGCGTACCACCCTTAGCATTCAGATCTTCCCAAAATGTTCTATCCTGTATGCAGTTAATTTTAATAGTTTTGCCTTCTCCATAAGATTCAGTAGGTTAGCCAAGGCACCAGCCACCCGTTGTGATACTACCGCTAGAGAGTTATTGGGTCCTTAGACTGGCTAGACTGTACTTCATTGGGTCCATCTCTCTGGTTACGGCTCATTTCATATTTGTTGGCACATACACGGAATATTCTGCCCTATTATTTACACATTTTCCTCTTTCCTCATACACTTGACAACACTGAGATTACCAAATGGTTATTTTTCTTTCAAGAGGTTAACTACTGCGCTGTAATTGTGCAGTGGCTATTTTCCTCTTCTAAAGGTAGAAGAGACTCTTAAGTTATGGTGGGCAGCTCTTCTAGGGGAAGAACACTCTAAAATCAAACCATTGTTCTCTAGTCTTAGGTAGGGCCATAGCCTTTGTACCATGGTCTTCTAATGTCTTGGGCTATGAATCTCATGGTTGAGGGTGCACTCGGTCACACTATTCTATCTTGTTTCTCTTACTCTTGCTATTTTGAAGCTTTTATCCTCTTGCTATTTTCAAGTTCTTATAATTTATGTGTGAACGATTCATTTTAATGTTATTATTGTTCTGAAACTTCTCTTTTAGTTTGTCCTTATTTCCTTTCCTCACTGGGCTATTTTTCCCTGTTTGAGACCTTGGGCGTAATTACAGCATCCTGCTTCTTCAATTAGGGTTGTAGCTTAGCAAGTAATAATAATAATAATAATAATAATAATAATAATAATACACAGTATTCTATAAGTTTTATCCCAACTGTGACCAGTTTGTGGAATGATATGCCCAATTTGTTGATTGAATCGGTGGGACTTCAGAAGCTCAAACTCGTTGCAAATGCTTTTCAGTTGAACAGGTTGGCATAAGTCTCGTTTCATAGTTTGTGTGACTGATCCTTTTAAGAGTTGTCACTGGGAATATATTTATTATTATTATTATTATTATTTTTACTATTATTGTTGTTGTTGTTGTTATTATTTCTCATATATACTATAGTTTAGCCAATATTTATCTTTTTATTTATGTTTGAGTCTTTAGGTTTTTACCATCCTGCTTTTCCAATTAGGGTTGTAGCTTCGCTAGTAATAATAATGATTAATTGACTAATATTACATCACACGAGTTCTCCAGGTATGTTCGGATCCGATTTGTCAATTGCATCCCCTTCGTTTTTCATAACATGCTACCCTTTTCATTAAATCCTTCTTCCTCATTGACTCAATTTTTACTAATCAGAGTCACAGATTAGCCAAATCGCTTCTGCTTTCAAAATTATTCCGTTGTCAAAAAATATTCCATCGATAATTTCTTCCAACTAGAAGTAATAAACTCTGCATCAGATTCATAATTCATACCAGGCACGGTTTCGGATGCGTTTCTCGATTCAAGATGTAAATAAAATGCCGAATTGATCAGCGCCATCTGTTGCCAACGAGGAAAAATGCACACACAAATTCTAGTGACTTTCCGGTCTTCCCTTTACTGTCTTTGGTTCAATATGGGCAATACAGTATGTCTAATAAGGCACGCGAATCGGTCTCTTTAAATTCTGTAACACTTTCTCTGTGATTTATAAAAGTTTTAGTGTTCCTTACATTTTCTCCTCCCACTCCTTCATATATATATCTCCCGGCTGATTTAAGGTTATTCATAATTTTGGCAATCGGAAATATCTTTAAAAATTTCATCCGGGGTAAGTTTACGGTTTGTTGTTGACGTGGTTCTGAAATTAGGGTATGTTATGTCTCCATAGTTCTTCAGTGTCCTTGGGGATGGAATCTGCAAGGAGCACGTGAAAGGACATTGACGGAAAGGGCAGTTTTCCATAAAACACAGTACTGATTGAAGATAGTGAAGGGAGATCATAGCAACTATTAAAAGATTTCGAAAGTTTGTGGTAGATTATAATGTAAAATTTGTATTTAATTCGGGTGTGATAAGATAGGGAATAAGGAGAACATAAAAAAGGGTTGGATTAATGGTGAAAAAGAGATTTTGTGTTTGCTAGACAGAGGGGAACTTCAGTAAGCTGATTATTCATGTAGGTAGACTGCATGTTTTTATACATAATTTCGACCATTTATGTATAATGCATGAATAGATATGCACATAATTATTTTAAAAAGAAATGGAGGTCGACTAATCCGAGCTTTATTTGAAAAGATTATTTAAAACACATGAAATTAACGCGATTGATCCCAGCCATGCATAAATGCAAATTCCCTACCAAATAAAGCACAGATATTAGGAAAATGACTTTTATGTCTGACCATTCGCGGTTATCTATTAATTATACCATTAGCCCCACTTTGAAGGCGGCGAAAGTCATTAGTCAGTGTTGATAGTTGTGTTTGTCGAATAGGACATGGGAAGCCACAAATCGTATGCGCACCCAAGGGCGCCTTCTTTGATAAGCACAGCGTCTGGAGGCCTTCCCAATGTGGTGGTTCTATTTTCGGGTGTTAGAAGTCACCGCTTATCACTGTGCATTAGTTTTGATAGCA
The DNA here is from genome assembly GCF_036898095.1 of Palaemon carinicauda. Taxonomy (NCBI): domain Eukaryota; kingdom Metazoa; phylum Arthropoda; class Malacostraca; order Decapoda; family Palaemonidae; genus Palaemon; species Palaemon carinicauda. The sequence continues at coordinate 11,171,368 of NC_090738.1, read as the reverse complement.
GATTGAAAGATTATTATACGTATCTATGGATTTTTTTTTCTGAAGACATATTGGGCGAATAAAGATAAATTGATAAGATCGATGGTTATGGCTTCCTATTGGAAACGTCCCTGGCTGGTGATCTGTTGAACTGGGGTTCGAGACCCGCTTAAGCTCGATGGTTTCTTTTAGTGTCTGCAACCTCACCATTCTTGTGAGTTAAGGATCTAGGATTTGGGGGAGCCCATAGGTCAACCTACTGAGTCACCAGTAGCCATTTCCCGGGCCTCCCTGTTCCTAACTTAGATGGAGAGGGGACTTGGGTGCTGATCATATTATGGTCAGTCTAGTGCATTGTCCATCTAGCTAGGGCATTGTCTATGTTCTTTGTCTGTGCCATTTATGAGTGGCCTTTAAACCTTAAACCTTTAAACCATCCTAAAACTTTAAACCAAAGACGAGATACTTCTATGGCCTTTAAGAGCTCGTCTGTGATATTTGGAGTGTCTAAGGATGAGATAGGCCTATTGAGTAGGCTTCCTTTCGAGTGGCAGAGATTTTGGATAATTGAGAGCAGTAGAAGTAACAGCGGTAGAGATAGCAGAAGAGGGGAAAAGCTGTGAAGGCCAAAATAGGTGCATTTACTCGATTTGCTTTTTGTACGAAAAGAATGCCATAATTATTGGCTATTTGGACGCTTGAAATCTTAAAATCTTGGACGTTCTAAGATTACGTCTTTGTATTGTTCAAGCTGTATTTGTTTCAAAGATTATCTCATCTTTATAAGAGAGTTAGTCTCTCTCTCTCTCTCTCTCTCTCTCTCTCTCTCTCTCTCTCTCTCTCTCTCTATATATATATATATATATATATATATATATATATATATATATACTGTACT
>NC_090738.1:11137991-11165491 GCF_036898095.1 Palaemon carinicauda | reverse complement strand
TATCAAAAATATTAGATAGATAAGCTTGATTTTTTTGTTTATCTCATTAGAGTAAAGAGTCTGCAAAAATAAGATTGATTGGTGTTTATCCCTCTGAAAGTTGGCGTTATATCATATGAGGTGGTTTTAGCACAGTGAATTTATGAAAATATTAATTTTGTAAAATCTGTAATAGATAAATATATCGACAAACTGTTATAACATTCAGAGGAACTTCGAAACACATATAGCTTAGTTTGGCTGAAACCTAACAAGATTGAGAGACAACGGTTTAAGGCCTAACCATTAGACGAGTTGAGAATCTCCCCTTTTTAATAAAGAGCAAGTGTTTGCATGCATATATATATATATATATATATATATATATATGTATTTATATATTTATATATATGTATATATACAGCATATACATATATATATATATATATATATTTATATATATATAAATATATTATATATATGTATATATAAATATATATATACATATATATATATATATATATATATATATATTATATATATATATATATATATATATATATATATATATAGATATATATATATATGTATGTATATATATATAAATATATATATATATATATATATATATAGATATATATATATATATATATATATATGTATATATATATAAATATATATACACATATATATTTATATATTTATGTGTGTATATCTATATTATATATATATATATATATATATATATATATATATATATATATATATATATGTATGTATGTATGTATGTATAACTATATAACCATAGACGAGTTAAGAATCTCCCCTTTTTAATAAAGAGCAAGTGTTTGTATATATATATATATATATATATATATATATATATATATATATATATATATATATATATATATATATATATATTTCCGGTCACGCGCAGCGGCTTTGCCAAACGTATTACTACTCCGTCCCTTGGGTAAGGGGGAGAGTAAGTAGTCTTACCCCAGTGAAAGTGTTTTTTGTTAGGAAAGGGGGAAGGGTGGGCAGGGTTAGATCTGTCATATTTGACGGGTCGCGTACACGTGTGCAATGTCGTCCATGAATTTACATCTGCAAAGCAACTTTAATCTTAATTCGAAAACATCTCACTCGCTTTCTCCAACGTCTTCGTGTCCCCCAAATTCGCAATCCACGCCCCCAATAAACAAATTCCCGCTTTTAGGTCGCGAACTATTCAGGCATCTTTGACGCCTCATGGACGCCCACGCCTTTTCTGACACGAGAGCAACAGTGGAAATAAAATAAAGACAAGAATAAGTAAGGTAAAAAAAAAGGATTGACACTGGTTGCGCCACTTTAATGAATTATTTCTTCCTTTACTATCTCTCATTTTGTCACTAAACTATGTAGATGTTGCCAGAGGTTGTTTTGGAGAGAGAGAGAGAGAGAGAGAGAGAGAGAGAGAGAGAGAGAGAGAGAGCACGCGTGTGTACTAGTTTTTAGAAAACTGCGTTCTTTTACATTATTCGGGTTCCAAATATCTTTATATACTTGAACATTTGTGGAGAGAGAGAGAGAGAGAGAGAGAGAGAGAGAGAGAGAGAGAGAGAGAGAGAGAGAGAGAGAGAGAGAGAGGGGAACTTTGTGTGTAATGGTATGTAGAATACTGCGTTCTTTTAAATTCGTGTTCCAAATATCTTTATATACTTTTACATTTATGGAGAGAGAGAGAGAGAGAGAGAGAGAGAGAGAGAGAGAGAGAGAGAGAGATGTTTTCAGTTATTTTTGACAGATACATGCTTTTAATGTATCATAACATTACAATCATTCATGATATTGAAAGCAAAATAACTAAAGAAATTTGGATGTGTAAACTTCACATACAAAATCGAAAGGCAAAGTGTAAAAAAGAAAAAAAAAACTAACGTAACCAGTAGAAAGCAAGTGCATTAAAAAATATTCTATTTGAAATGAACTAAAACCATTCTTGAAGAATAAATGATGAATGATCCGACAGGTTTGCTTGCACGGAGGAATTCTCTCCCAGTGCTAATGTCCGTAAATCGCGTCTTTTCAAAACACTCCAAATGAGACATCGCCCAGAGCGAGAATTCCTTCTAATTGGAACGTTTAACCACAATATTTTCTCGCTTTGCCTGATTTCAAGGTCATTTTGTTGGTCTTTTTCATCTGTCAGGTTTTGTTTGCCGGAAGAAAGATCGTAAACAGCAGAAAAATCGTGGTGACAAATTGTAAAACAATATATAAATGCTGTACTGAAGTATCGTAAAAAAAAAACATTCACACAATTACATCGTTATGTAAAAAGACAAATTCTGGAGAGATATCAGTAGGAGCCGGTTTCAGTAATGCCAAGCAGGTGTTGTGTGTGTGTTGGTAACAATAAATGGTGAGATAGGGCTTTTAATGATGGAATGGAAGTTCTGTTCCAAAATTAAACCATTGTTCTCTAGTCTTGGGTAGTGACATAGCCTCTGTACCATGGTCTTCCACTTTCTTGGGTTAGAGTTCTCTTGCTTGAGTGTACACTCTGGCACACTATTTATAGTTTAAATAGGAAATGTTTATTTTAATATTGTTACTGTTCTTACAATTTTTAATTTTCCTTGTCTCCTTTCCTCACTGGGCTATTTTCCCTGTTGGAGCCCCTTGGGCTTATAGCATCTTGTTTTTCCAACTAGGGTTGTAGCTTAGCAAGTAATGATAATGATGGTAATAATAACAATAAAACTTATAGTTAATCGTCTTATTCCGTTTCCGAATTGTTCTTGAAAGAAATTATGTTTCTGACGTTTCAGCCAACATCAAGCACGATATTTTCACTCCACGTGGAGGAAAAAAAAAAGAGATGTGGAGAAAATAAAAAATCTCCCATCAAGATATTAACCCCTATTTCTCGTGCAGCTTTCACTGGGCCTTATCCACAGCTTACGAAAAGAACCATAAATGATGAATGAGAATAGCTCTTCGGGAATGGCAAGACCCCCTCGAACATTCACTGAAAGAAGACATAATCCTAAATAGCGCTTGATATCTAAATCTCCATCTCGCACAATCGTCCCCTTTTTGTCAATAATAGGAAATCTAAATTATATCTTTTGCGTATTGGCGGACGAACGTCAATTGGCGTGTCTGAATTTTCTATGTATTTAATCTTGCGGATAGCTTGCCACCTGCTTTTGGCTATACTATTCATACACATTTGCTGTATTATTATTATTATTATTATTATTATTATCATTATTATTATTATTATTATTATTATTATTATTATTATTATAACTTGCTAAAATTAAGCTACAACTCTAGTTGGAAAAGAAGGATGTTCTAAGCCCAAGGGCTCCAACAGGGAGAATAGCCCAGTGAGGAAAGGAAATAAGGAAAAACTACAAGAGAAGTTTAAGAACAATAATAGCATTAAAATAAATATTTCGTATATATACTATAAAAACCTGAAAATTACAAGAGGATAAAAAACCTGAAAATAACACAAGAATAACAACGTCAAAATAAAAAGAGAAAGAGAAACATAATAGAATAGTGTGCCCGAGTGTACCCTCAAGCAAGAGATTTCCTACCCAAGACACTAGAAGACCACGATACAGAGGCTATGGCACTACCCAAGACTAGAGAACTGTGTTTTGATTTTGGATTGTCCTTCGCCTAGAAGAGCTGCTTACCATAGCTAAAGAGGAAAGAAGCCACTGAACAATTACAGTTCCGTAGTTAACCTCATGAGAGAAGTGTTTGGTAATTTCAGTGTTGTCAGGTGTATGAGGAAAGAGGAGAATGTGTAAAGAAGAGGCCAGACTATTCTGTGTATGTGTCGGCAAAGAAGAAATGAGCCGTAACCAGAGAGAGGGATCCAATGTAGTATCGTCTGGCCAGGCAGAGGACCCAATAACTCTAATGGTAAGATCTAAATGGGTGGCTGGTGCTTTGGCCAACCTACTACCTACTAGTATATATAGTTTTTGTTAGGGATCTAAACATAGCCTTATATATATTACTGTTTGTCTATGGTTCCCCGGGCACTTACAAAAGACAATGGAGTTTATTTTGTCCATTGGCTAATAGAGCATTCGTAGGATTGTTACGAATCCTTGCACTGATTCTCCTTTGTCGTCTAGGAAAAACACGAGTTCGTGTACTCAGGATTTCCCGCCCTAATATCTAGTGGGCATATTATCTATGGAAGCTTATTTTCCTCTATTTCTTATCGATCAGATTATTCAAAGTTTCTGTTTTGTAAGTTACTGGAGAGTTACTTTAAACATGGAATTTTCTTTCCATCGTAAGGTTACATTTCTGACTTCATTACAAAGGCTATTTCAAAATTTAGTCTTTTTGTACAAACTTATTCTCGTCCTCCTGGTAGAGCGGTTATCTTTACTGTTTAAATATGAATATAAGTACTCCGTCCAGAATTTTAATGAAGAAAACATCGAAGAATGAAATGTAAAAGTTAAAGAAAATTGCATGATCATGAAAAAACGAAGCTAGGGAAACTAGTAAAGATGAAATTGAGAAGTGTCGAAATTGGATTTTGATATCCAGTAAAGGACAGATAGCCTTCGGACTGAAGTTGATTGGTATAGTGTTCGTTGGGGTCTTCGAAGAGCTTCCATTGATCGTTTTGTGTGAGATCATGCAATGACCGATGTTGTGGATTTTTCGACAATGGTACTTTCCCTATTTCAGTAGACATGTACAGATGGACACAATAGTTCCTGGCACACCTTGCTTTGAGGTAAGCATACCTTGTCACTCTATTACTGAGCGGAGAGCTCCTGTGTGTAGCCCCGCGGATCAATGATGCTATCTCTCACTACACTTATCTGTTTGGTTACTCGCTGCGCTGTGAGGGTGTGACAGAGTGCACTCCCCCAGAGAAAGGTGTACCGTGAATTCCTGTGTCCAATTGTACTTGTGTATGTGCGTCCTGCAATGACTGACAGTGTAGCAAAAGTATTTCTGAAATAATTTGTCAAGATACATCTTTGTTTGTTTGCTAATACGTAAGTCAATTGCTAAATGGGTTTAGATGAAAATGTGAGTAACTTTATTATTATGCCTGTCCCCTTTATTAGGACATGGGTATGGCCATGCGATATTGTATATCATTTAAATAGTATATGTAATTTTGAGTAAATTTGTTTACGAAGAGGTGAACTATGTGGGTTAAAGCCCTGTCTTTCAAAGAGAGAGAGAGAGAGAGAGAGAGAGAGAGAGAGAGAGAGAGAGAGAGAGAGAGAGAGGGGGGGGGGGTGGGTGTTGGGTGGACTGTAAATGTTGATACTTTCACCAACTAAACATTTGTCTCAGAGAAAAGTAGATTTATTTTTAGCGTCAACTTTAGCTGTTTATAATAAGCAAAATAATGTGTTAGTAATAATCTTGATGCAGTAATAAAGCCAACATTGTTATAATGGCGCAGACATAAGAAATTCTGCATTTTCTATTACTTATCAGCTTCCCATAGTGGATATGAACTGAGAGAGAGAGAGAGAGAGAGAGAGAGAGAGAGAGAGAGAGAGAGAGAGAGAGAGAGAGAGAGAGATTCCAATCAGGAGAAAAATTATAGATTATTGAGAAGGTAAGAGAAGTTACTGTTTTGAAGAATTGTAATGAACATTACAACATATGGATATTTTATCCTTATGGGGCCAATAAAGGCTCCATATATTGCTATGGGGGCTCTGTAGATGGTGAATTCTAAACATGCGAATCATTTATAGTTTGGGGCAGTCCGGAGGTCCACACAAGTATACCTATTCCCTTTTGCCTCACAAGGACTGATATAAGCCATATCACCGAATATATGAAATATTTTATTGAATATTTTTACGCCTATGTCATTTGAAATTGTATTTAGTAGACTTGAATTGTTTTTACAGAATTCAGTAAAGGAAGTACAGCTAATTATGGCCGAGAATAGTTTTGAATTATTGTAGAGGGTTGTGGTGGCATGGTGGTAGCGTCCTTGCCTGGTGATTGCCAAACTGGGGTTCGAGTCCTGCTCAAACTCGTTAGTTTGTTTGGTCGCTGCAACCTCACCATCCTTGTGAGCTAAGGATTGGGGTTTTGGGGGAGTCGATAGGTCTATCTTCTGAGTCATCAGCAGCCATTGCCTGGCCCTCCTTGGTACTAGCTTGGCTGCAGAGGGGGCTTGGGCGCTGATCATATGTATATATGGTCAGTCTCTAGGGCATTGTCCTGCTTGATAGGGCAATGTCACTGTCTCTTGCCTCTGCCATTCATGGGCGACCTTTAAACATTTAGAGAGTTTTATAAAGAAAGAATATTAATTAATGTTAGTGGCATCTTGTTTAATAGCTGCTATTGGCATCAGTCATGATAAATAGGCGATAAGGTCGATTAACTTGATCAGATCATAAGGATTTTCATCCACAAATACGGTTCACTTATTCAGCTACTGATGTTAATCCAATTTCAGAATAGAACTGGAGAGAGAGAGAGAGAGAGAGAGAGGAGAGAGAGAGAGAGAGAGAGAGAGAGAGAGAGAGAGAGAGAGAGAGAGAGAGAGGGAGGGAGGAAAATTATAAATTTCACAATCTATGATAGACACATGAGAAGTTGATAAGTAGTTAATATTTAAATAAAAATCCTTCTCAGCATTCCGTTTAACATATACAAACAGTGATCAGTGGATGTTATTATTATTATTATTATTATTATTATTATTATTATTATTATTATTATTATTATTACCTAAGCTACAATCCTATTTGGAAAAGCAGGATGCTATAAACCCAAGGGCTACGACAGAGAAAATTGCCCGTTGAGGAAAGGAAATAAGGAAACAAACAAACTACAAGAAAAGCAATGAACAATTATAATGAAACACTTAGGAACAGTAACAACATTAAAATGGATCTTACATATATAAACTATAAAAACAGACTTATGTCAGCCTGCTCAACATAAAAACATAGATAATAAGAACAATCAGAGATTTAAGACCTCCGCAAATTAATATTGCCAACATTTAACTAAAGTCTACGGACTTGGCCTCCCACTTTTCACATGTTTACTGTACCGTAGATTGGAAAAAAGGTAATGTTGATCCAAAATCGTGATCTTGATTCGTATCACCTCCAAAATTTCATGGTTCCTTCCGATGCATAATATCTATCCATTGTTAAAAAATTTTGAAAATCTAATTGTCAATTTCTGACGTAATCTTTAACATTTTGGGAAATGCAAATCCGTATCTAGAATTCGTATCCGGAACCGGATCATCTCCAAAATTTAATGGGGGCGTCCATGACCTAAGATCTATCTGTGGTGAAAATTTCCTCAAAATCAGTTGAGTAGTTTTGGCGTAATCCTGTCTACAGACACAACGAATAAATAGATAACCCAAATCGAAAATATAACCTCCTTGGTGGAGGTAATAAGAAAAAGGAGATGAGTAGAATCTGAAAGCAAACGAATGAGCATCATAAAGTAGAGTAATATGGGAGGGAAAATGAGGGAGGAAGGACACCCTTTACTTCTAAGGGCAGAAATAATGGAGGGACGAGGGGAGGTTTGTTGGACATGAGACAGCTGGTGGCTGAAGAGGTCTGCAAGAGAGAGACTGAGACTGGGGCATTTTCCCTCTTGTTTAGGCAAAAAATAAATATTAGTGTTGTCAGTCAGGGCGTCAGGAAATTTCGAGCCTGTTTGTTCTGTGCTCTCTCTCTCTCTCTCTCTCTCTCTCTCTCTCTCTCTCTCTCTCTCTCTCTCTCTCTCTCTCTCTCTCTCTCTCTCTCTCTCTCTAAACATTCCCTAGTTTTCTGGGTTCGTGATTATAGCCATAACAGTTGGTTTTTCTGCAGGAAATAGACGCTTATTGGGTAACCCTTTTACTGGCGGACACAAACTTCCTATGTTTTTATTATACACACACACACACACACACACATATATATATATATATATATATATATATATATATATATATATATATATATGTATATATATATATATATATATATTATATATATATATATTTATATATATATATATATATATATATATATATATATATATATGTCCTTTTTTATTTGGGACAGCTGAACGTATTAACGTGGTGAGAGGGTTTGCGTATCGCCATGATCAACAAAGATGTGATTCTCAGGGCTACCCATACTAGATTTGTTTGTTATGAGCGATCAGATGAAAATCTCCCACCATCACCAAGCTGCAATGGCCAGCGTGATGAAAACTGGCCAAACCCCTAGACATTGAGGCCTTTGTCCTTCCATGGACTAAAACCGGCTGCATTTTTAATGTATATATATATATATATATATATATATATATATATATATATATATATATATATATATGTATGTATATATATACACACGAGTGTGTAAGTATGCATTTATAAACATATGTGTATTATACCTCTTGAGAGCTATATGGTCCTTTAAGTACTAGTCAGTTAAATTTGTTGTTTGAACCTGCTCAGGTTACAGTTCTTTTCTTTGCCAACACACATACAACTTTCATTCTCGCTGAATTGAGTAGATGTCGCTGTTACTGTTCCGTGAATGTTTGTTGATAAGGACACTCTGAAATCTATTCAGTGTTCTCTATTAGATTATAGTTATTGGATGAGAGTTCTCTTGTTTGAGGGTACACTATATCTCCGTTTTCTATCGATTTGCTCCAATGACCATTTCTTAGTGATGTGTTGGGTAGGGTGAAAAGAAAAGCCTAGAATACCTGTTGATTTATAAAGTGATCATTTCCATGTATATTTTATTTCTTTGTTTTTATCTTTAACTTGATTGTTTCGTATGCATGAATGTTCATATTGTTTTTTTTTATTAGTTTATTAATTCTTTTTAATTGCCTATTGTTAATTTCTCAATATTAATTTCTATCCGAGGCTGTTTTTCCTATTGGCCGTAAAACATAAAGCATTCTTCTTTACCAATTAAGGTTTTAGCTTAGTAACTAACAATAATCTTTTATATGTATATATATATACACATACATATACATATATATATATATATATATATATATATATATATATATATATATATATATATATATATATATAATTTAAAGCATGATTATCTTTCATGAGGTTCAACCTGCCAAAGTGGGAGTCATTGCTGAGAAGGTCAAGGATACCTTCATCTACTGCCCCCCCCCCCCCCCCCGCCCCTCTCCATCTCCAGAAGTCTTGCTCAGAAACCTGAAGTTTTTCTGTCATTCTGTCCTTACTTTCTATTTGGAAGGTCACTATGTGTATATTTATTTATATATATATATATATATATATATATATATACATATATATATTGTGTGTATATATACATATATATATGTATATATATGTATATATATATATATATATATATATATATATATATATATATATATATGTGTGTGTGTGTGTGTGTGTGTGTGTGTGTGTGTGTGTGTTTGCGCGTGGGTGTGTGTATGAAAACCATTATTTTTACTTCAGCCTTTCATCCATTTACACATCGGTCACAATCATTAATTTTCAGTGAATAACTCGTAAAACTAACAGTATCGAATTTATTATCTTTTGGTTTTCTAGGTGGTCACGAAATACAGGTTTTTGCGCATGCCCTGAAATATAGCCTAACGAAGACATGCGCTGCTTTGTTGCTCTTGTCGGTGCCTGGAGACAACAGTAGTGACCAAGAATTGGCTACTACTGAGTGCTGACTACTGACCAGTCAGTGACGGAGTTGCTTGAGCCAGAAGTGGTCGCGGCACCATGGACTGGCAGAGATCCCTCATTGGGCCTTTGCTCATACTTCTCCTAGGTAATAAATGTTCTTTTTTTTCTGCGTAGTTGACAGATACTGCTCATTAACTGTATATTGAAGCAATCAGATTGAAGACTTTAAATTGATTTTGGTTTATGTTATGAATACTCTCTTGAAAGAATGATTTTCATTCTTTTGGTGAGATTTCCAGAGGCGAATAGTGCATTTCTTTCTGGAACTTTTTTACATAAAAGCTGATTACGATGATACCAATAGCAATAGTAACTTATCTGTTGTGTTGCTCGTTTATCTTCGTGTACACCTCTGGGCGGAACTATATTTTACATAAGTATGTAAATGTAAAATACTTTTTAATATTTTATGAGAAATAGAAATGCCTTTATGGTAAGAAAAAAAGTTCAGTATCGATTTAAGTCCAACAGATCCCACATGTGGCTTTTTTAATATCTTATTTAGGAAGAGGTTGTCTAGTCGAAATATGAGTGGGTTCCAAGCAAAGAGGTTTCATCGTGTTCACACTTCTATTTTCTTCCTCGATGCTATAAGAACAGACGCATGAATGTTGACCCGATTATTTCTAAAGTGACATTTGGGTTGATATTAAAAAACACTTCTCATTTTACCTCCGCAAAGGTCATGTTTCGCCTCTGTCTGTTTGTTTTTATATCACCAGCCTAACTCAAAAATTTACGGATGAAAATTTCAGTATATTCCAGAAGTGTGCTGACTCAGAAGTGATTAGATAATGGCGGTGGTCCGGATCCAGGAGTTTGACATTACAGTAGATTCATTCATGGTCAACATATGAAAGAGGGAAAGCTTTGTCCGTAGACTTGAGTAAAAGGTTCATAATCTATCTTGGCGGAGGTCTAAAGTCCCGGATTGGTCTTTCTCCTTATTGTCATATGTTGGTACGCGTTATTACATAACTTACCTGGTATTCGATTTAGTTTTTTTATATAGTTATATTGGTAGCCTTGGTCTTTATGCTGAGCAGTAAATGCGCAATCGACAAATCGGAGTCTTTTATTGGTGGTCTAATGCCTGCACGGTGTCTTGCTTTTTATTTATTCATTTGTTTGTTTTGGTCATAATTATATCAGTATCTTCGTTAACTGATTAGAGCCAAGAAACGCTCTCATATGTACTTGGTAATTGACGAAATTACAATTATTGTTACAATTGTAATTATAATTCTATGTATCCACCTTAGCTGTTAAAACTAACAAATTAAACAATTAGCTATATATTTTTTTTCATTTGATTGAATTTTTTAATAATCCGTAACTATCTTCTTATATAATTGGTTTCTCTTAAGATTCCAGTTAAACTTGATGTTACGGAATTAGTTGATTTCTTCAAGTATTTGAACGAAATTATATCGAATGATGGTAGGAAAAGTGAAGAGGGATTTCATCCAAAAGGTAATAATTTTATAAATCAATCGTGAACTTCTCTTCTGAATAGATTTTTTTCCACTTAATTTATCTGATTGGATAATAATTGTGATAATTATACTTTAATTCAGTGCACTCCATGAATGTAGATGTCTCGACTTTCATTTGTTTGTAGACTTATTTGTAATTTTTTAAAAAATCCTGCTTCGAAAATGATTTTTATATATTTAATTAATATACTAAAACGTAGTATAAATCTCTTGCAAAGAATTAATTTAGATTACTAATTACAAATTTATTAATTCAATGATCAAGTCACAATGAAAAATAACCCATAATCTGTAAAAATGGTCCTCAAGATTTGAGAATCTCTTTGGACTTGTGAATATTCCAGTTACACCTATTCAAATGAACTCGAATATTCTACCCGACCCTCTTAGCTGCCTTCACTATCCACTATGACGTCACAGCTGTTGCAATATCTTGTTTCCATCCGGACAACTGGTTTTATTCTATTTGACAATCCCCGTGGAGCATTATTACTTAAAGAATATTACTTTTATCCATTACATAATAGTATAGAATCTTTTCAGTTTGAGCTAGATTCTTTTTAGCGTAGAATTAACATTTTTTTTCGTAACTGTTTGAGGTGTCATTAATAAAGTTTTTAATCATTTTCGCAAAATTGAAATTATTTGAGTCGAGATCAAGTTAACAGACCAAGTGTTGATTATGACAAATATTTCACTTGCATTCTGTATTACATAGCTTTTTTCATTATTATTATTATTATTATTATTATTATTATTATTATTACTTGCTAAGCTGCAACCCTAGTTGTAAAAGCAGGGGCTTCAACAGGGAAAATAGCCCAGTGAGGAAAGGAAACAAGGTAAAATTAAATATTTTAAAAACAGTAACAACATTAAAACAAATATTTCCCATAAAAACTATAAAATTTTTAACAAAACAAAAGGAAGAGATAATAGATAGAAAAAATGTGCCCGGGTGTACCCTCAAGCAAGAGAACTCATATCTCATTCTTTAACCCCATTTAAAATAAAAAATAAAAAAGCTGAGCAGGTGTTGGGTATGTGCTCGGACACCTACTTCACCTCGAGGAACATGATCGTACAGGACACTCTTTCCCCCGGAGAAGGTGTGGTGATCTGCGCTGACGCTATCAATCAACTCTTCAACAATGGACGGACTGCCATGATAGTAAATTGCTCTGCGACAGAACCCCTTCATCCCAGCATCGTTTGCACCGGTGAGTGAGACCTTGCCCAGTTCTGTTTTCTCCCTCACCTGGGTATGGCTACTCCCTCTCCTCCCTATCAGAGGGACTGGGGAGAGATAGGCGTGACCGGAAGAAATATATATATATATATATATATATATATATATATATATATACTATATATATATATACTATATATATATATATATATATATATATATATATATATATAGATAGATAGATAGATAGATAGATAGATATATGTATATATAATATATATAATATATATATATATATATATATATATATATATATATATATATATATACTGTATATATATATATATATATATATTATATGTATATATACCGTGTATATTGTATATATACAGTAAGTAGTAGATTTTTTTGTCTTGGATGGTATTATATGCAGGTTCTTTTTTCGCATTGAGTGAGTCGTGGGGAGAGAGAGAGAGAGAGAGAGAGAGAGAGAGAGAGTGAGAGGATATTAGATCTTTCAAAGACACTTTTAGTCTATCTACGTAGACTCCATTTGCTCTTGGGTAGAGCAAATTAGTTAAAACGTTTAGGGTTTTTATGATCTTGTCTAACTTATTCTTGAGAGAGAGAGAGAGAGAGAGAGAGAGAGAGAGAGAGAGAGAGAGAGAGAGAGAGTGAGAGGATATTAGATCTTTCAAAGACACTTTTAGTCTATCTACGTAGACTCCATTTGCTCTTGGGTAGAGCAAATTAGTTAAAACGTTTAGGGTTTTTATGATCTTGTCTAACTTATTCTTGAGAGAGAGAGAGAGAGAGAGAGAGAGAGAGAGAGAGAGGTGTTACAAGGGTTTCGGATGTGTCAAAGACTTTTTTAGTCTTTCCGCGTTATATTCATCTGGGTTTAATTTGTATCAAACATCTACAAATATCCATGATGTAACCATGAAGAAAATTAAATGATTTAAATTATATATATGAACATTAATCTACCTACCAGAAACTCTTAGAATAAGTTTTTTCCCATTGGGATGAAGTGAATGAATATTTCAATCTAGCATACGTCAAGAATAGCTCTCTCTCTCTCTCTCTCTCTCTCTCTCTCTCTCTCTCTCTCTCTCTCTCTTACTCTTAGTGTTTATATGTGTGTATGTATGTACGTATGTATACACAATTTCTTTTATCTCCATATTTCAGATCCGCCTCCTGGTATTCTGACAAGTTGTTCTTCTCCTGCTCCAGTTCTTAATGGGTCTGTGTCTGCTATTTCTATGGTTTTTACCGTTCAAACTGGTACAAGTAAGGTGGATCATTACATATATGAGTACTTTGTGTGTGAGAATCAAACCGAATCATTCATTTCCGGGAGGGACGCAGTCTTAGCCCAGTGTCTAAACGGCGAATGGCTGCCCCACTTCGACTGGTGTGAGATCCGTAAGTCTAAGTTCTCTAATTGCTGCATGTTTACCACTGACAAGTTCCCCTGTCCTAGGCTCTACATGAAATGGTCCCCTGTTACAGGTCCTGGCTTCAGTTAGTTTATATGTATTTTGGTGTGGTTGGTCCTAGATTATGAAGGCTTAGATTAGCACGTTAGTTTAGGTTAAGTGTCATCAGTACTAGTACATCAGAACTGTCTGTCTACTAATGAAATAGTTCAAGTGTTGAGTACTTTTTTAGGTGCCCCCATCATTGGATGTCACTTCTGCCTTTCAGAAAGGGTCCCTAGATTAGATTAGGTTATGTATGACTAAGTGTTAACCCTTGAAATATACTTGCTTCAAATAATATTAAGTTTTCATTTCAAATTAGCTGTTCAATAAGTTACATTTTCATAGCCACTGTTGGTCACATCTATTCTAGTTCTGTTCCATCTAATTGATTCTTTTTTTATTTAATCCAATTTTCTCGCAATAAAATGTGAGCCACGTAGAATACTGAAGATAGTTATTCCAAGGAACCAGAGGTATTTTTAGTAACCCTGTAGAGATCCGTTATGTCGGCTGAGGTAATACTAAGAATCTCTTGTTTTATTATTTACTAAACAATGTTTCTTAGATTTTCTGGTTGGAAAAATGCAGTTGAACTAGACAAATAGTTTTAGTCATATATACTGTTTCTGATAACTGTATTTTAGACAAATTCGCATAGATCAGCCATAAACAAATGTCGTTTTGCATAAGCAATAATTATAATTAGTTTCACTGTTATATCAGAACTAGTCTACTGAATTTCAAATAATGATATTGGATAGCTTTAAAGTCTACGAAAGCTGTGTTAGAAGTTGAATGAGTTAATGTTCCTTTTGTTTAACAGAAATTAGGTAATAAATGATATAGTAAATGGAAAATATTCTTGTCTTATTCCATTCATTCCGTTTGGATGCCATTGTGCAATGGTACTCTATAATGGTAGATATCTATGGTATCATTACTATATGTCACCAACTTATTAGATATATTAGATATTAACTTTACTAATCCGATTATTCTCACAATCTTGCTAGAATAGCTCACTCTTTTCCAGAAAGTTAAGAAAAGTACACTTTTAATACATCGTATCGTTGCCATAAGTCGCCAACGTATCAATAATAACTTTATTTAAGCTCATAATGAAAATGTATTAGCTTACAGTTATGGGAGTTATTTTCCCGTAAGGAGTAATTTAAACGACCATCTCTTTCCATTAGCTCCACTATTATTATTATTATTATTATTATTATTATTATTATTATCATTATTATTATTATTATCATCTAAGCTACAACCCTAATTGGATAAGCAGGATGCTATAAGCCCAAGAGCTCCAACAGGGAAAAATAGTCCAGTGAGGAAAGGAGATAAGGAAACTAATAAACTACTAGAGAAGAAGAAATTACTATTGGTTAATAAATATCAAATGTTATATATGCCATTTCGTCTTTTTCAGCATGCCCAGCGCACAGAGACTGTTCGACTTTATTAGAATTAAGCAAAGGCAGAAGCGGTCTGTACAGAGTTATTCCTTCTGGCCAAACAACAGACGAACCACTGAACGTAAGTTGCAGCAACTTCACTCTTTTAACCGTAGTATTTCTGGAAGATTTTCATTTGGATTTCGGCGGAGGTTCCGTGTAATATGTTTCACCTGTCACGTGTCTCGTGTCACGGGTGTTACAATTCCTTAGAATTGAAAGTTATTGAAAGCAATTAGGTATTTAAACAATTATTCACGATCATTCACAGACGGAAAGTGATGCAGATACAAATCATGCTTATAGATATGTATATACACACTTGTTTATATATATATATATATATATATATATATATATATATATATATATATACTATACTATATATATATATACTATATATATATATATATATACACACACATACAGTCAAATCTGGAGTTATCCACATGCTCTAGCAATCCACTTTTTCTAAGTCCCTATCTCTGTATAATGTAAACTTCCCTGTGTAAGCATCACCCCTGGCCAATGCAGCCCCGCAATTTCCAGTCCGAATTTTATAAAGGCACTGTTCTTGAGTGCCAGTTCAAATGACCTTCGATGTCAGGATGCCAGAGAACTTCAAATTATTCATTCAATGACATTTGTAAAGCGAAATAAATGTTTGTTCCAAGAAAATGTGTTATATTCTGTGATATATATACAGTGTATATATATATATATATATATATATATATATATATATATATATATATATATATATATTTATTGTTGTTTTGGTGTGCCTTTGTAATAAAACTTCAAATGTTTATTTGATCTTTGTATTAAAAAGAAAATATGGTAAGAAAGTAATATTGACATACCAGGAGTGGCATCTGTTTAACTGATCCACCTGTCCATGTGAGCCACTTTTTAAAATTCCCCAGGGTGTCTCACTAGCGCATATTTAACTGAGTGTGTATATATATATATATATATATATATATATATATCTATATATATATATATATATATATATATATATATGTGTGTGTGTATATATATCATAGGCTTTATTTCTCTTTCGAGGAGTCGTTCATGACTTTTTATTCCTAGAACTAGTGTGCCCGACCCGTCAAAAATGACGTCTAAATATTTAGATAAATATGCACACCACGTACACAGATTCTACCCTTCCCACCTACCCCTCTTTCCTAACTACACCCCGTTGGTTTGGCAATTTGTTGGAGAGTGTGGTTACAAAGTGTACCTCCGGGTACCTCCTCACTTTGTGGGTGGCGTGGCTTGCCATGGACAATAACCAGCTTTAGCCATATGGTTTTTAGCTCTGTAATAATATCAGCTGTGAATTCACTACCAATATCGCTTTACAGAGTGGATGGATCTCTGAAGAGAAGCATGATCATTGGTAGCTGATACGCTTCTTCAGCTTCTCGCTTTGAAGTCAACGTTCAAACAACCACGAATTTGGTTGAGGATTTTGATAAACTATCATCCAGTTGCAAGAATTCTCACTTGTGAATTGCATGTCTGTGAGATCAATTTACGTGTGGGATGTAAATTTATGAGTCAAAATAGGGTGAACAATGACACATTGAGTTACTTTGCTACTTAACTATTCAGCAAACTAGAAGCACGGGGATAACAATAGAATCCGGTGGCTATTAGGATTAGCTATTTAGTAACTCAGTAAACTTGGAGCACAGGGAAGACAATAGACTCTGGTGGCTATTACGACTGGCTATTGAGCTACATAGAAAACTCTGGGCACTTGGATAATATTAGACCTCGGTGGTCATTACAATTGGCTATTTAGTTACTCAATAAAATCGAAGCACAGGGAAGACAATAAACCTAAGTACTATTGCGATTGGCTACTCAACAATTCAGTAAACTCTAACAATATGGAAAATAGCACATTCCGTTGGTTATCATAGATATCAACAATGGATGCCGCGAGACCCAGTTCGGCCAGTGGTAGCGCATACGTGAAGACTGCAGCCATCAGTGGCTCGTATGGTATTCAATGGAAATAATTATCGCGCATACGGTTTATCGCAAAATATGTGCATACCGCTGAGAGATTTACCTAGCTTATATTTTGATATGTTGCACAGAATACTTATATATCTAAATATTATTATTATTTATTTGATGTATATATATACTGTATATATGTATATATATATATATATATATATATATATATATATATACATATACACTTTATACACGCATATATGAAATACATGCAACCTAAATATTTGTGTGTATATATATATATATATATATATATGTATATATATGTACATATATATATATATATATATATATATATATATATATATATATATATATATATATATATATAGGTAGTAGGTTGGCCAGGGCACCAGCCACCAGTTGAGATACTACCTCCATAGTGTGATGGGGTCCTTGTCGTTTAACTGACCAGACAGTAGCCTACTATATTGGATCCTTCTCTTTGGTTACGGTTCATTTTCCTTTTACTTACACACACACACCGAATAGTCTGGCCTATTCTTTACATATTCTCAGTTCACGCGGCATCTATAGTCAATTTTTTTTTAGCCAGGCAGATTTGCACCGACTCAGAGTTTACCAAGTAGTTAAGTAGCCAATCGTAATAACCACCCATAGATATCAACACTATAGTCAATTTCTTTTAATGAGGCATATTTGCACCGACTCACAGCGGTGCCCTTTTAGCTCGGAAAAGTTTCCTGACCGCTGAATGGTTGGACAAGATAATTCTAAACCAATCAGATAGCAGGAAACCTTTCCGAGCTAAAAGGGCACCGCTGTGAGTCGGTGCAAATATGCCTCATTAAAAGAAATTGACTATAGTGTTGATATCTATGGGTGGTTATTACGATTGGCTACTTAACTACTTGGTAAACTCTAACAACATGGAAAACAGCAGACTGGTGGTTATTACGCTGCTCAGAGACAGCGTCAGACATAATAAACTTATTAAATAATTCAAAATAGGCCGTACTCTTCAGGTTTAGTCTTTGAGTGGGTGATATATTTTGTGTTTTATTCCTGTGACGTAATCAAATTTCAGGTTCAATATCAAACAAGCCTTTGGTATTCATATAATCTGCTTTTATGACACCAATGCATTGATTTACAATATATCAAAAGCCAATAACATTTACCATGCTTTATTAAGTAACACTATATAAACTATATATGATTACGGTTGTTGGAGCTGATTTTAAAATGCAATATTGAAAATGTTTTTAATGTCAATGACTGTTATGCATTATACACATTAAGGATTCTTATCTTTCTATGATAATACATAAATAAGAAGACCTATATTGAATGTCTGACATCCGAAGACCATTTAAAAAAAATAAAAACTGCTAGTTTAATATAGATATATATA
Organism: Palaemon carinicauda; assembly: GCF_036898095.1. Lineage (NCBI taxonomy): Eukaryota > Metazoa > Arthropoda > Malacostraca > Decapoda > Palaemonidae > Palaemon > Palaemon carinicauda. The sequence goes on along the minus strand of NC_090738.1, from coordinate 11,146,705 downwards.
TATATATATATATATATATATATGTATTATATATATATGTATTATATATATATATATATATATATATATATATATATTCACGTAAATACCAACAGTGAATTTGTATAACAGATCACCTCATAATTCAGTAATTTCATTTAATTACTGGAGTTTTCATTGATTACATGTAATCACTGAAAATTCTAAGTGATTTCATGAAATCACTGATTACACATGTTCACTGTAACATATGAACCTGATACGCGTATTTGCACAATTTACTGTAATTGTACAGTATATAAAAGCGCCATGGCTTAACATCGCACGCGTGGTCAGGTCAAACTGATTAATCTTCAACTTTTCGAGGATAGTTAATCCTTAAAATTCAGAAGATACACAATATGCGAGGTCACTTAATGGAGCAGTGTTGACATTTAGTCCATTTCATACAAGAAACTATTTAGCTAGTATCAATGCTTTCATGAAAGAGGTGGTTGTGCCTCACGAAATTCTCTCTCTCTCTCTCTCTCTCTCTCTCTCTCTCTCTCTCTCTCTCTCTCTCTCTCTCTCTCTCTCTCTCTGAATTCTGAATCGTAGTAGAAGAGACTCTTTGGCTATGGTCAACAGCTCTTTTAGGAGGAGGACACTCCCAAATCCAACCATTGTTCTCTAGTCTTGGGTAGTACCATAGCCTCTTTACCATGGTGTTGCACTTACATGGGGGAAAACACTGCCGCACTACTCTATTTTGTTTCTCTTCCTCGTGTTATTTTGAGTTTCGTATTCTCTTGTTAATTTCAAGTTTTTATAGTTTATATTTAAAGATTTATTTTAATGTTAATAGTGTTCTCAAACTTTTCATGTAGTTTTCCTTATTTCCTTTCCTCTCTGGGCTAGTTTCCTTCCCGGAGCCCCTGGGCTTATAGCATCCTGCTTTTCAACAAAGGTTGAAGCTTAGCAAGTAATGATAATAATTAAGTGCCATCCCGAAGCTCAGTCAAGGGAATTTACGTCCTTGGACAACTGTTTCACTCATTAAAAATGAATCAATAGTAAGGAAATGTATACCTAATTAATATTGGTAATGTTCGTGTGTTTGAGGCATCTTCCTCTCCCCTTTACTGACCCTTCAGACACTAGACGCACTTTTTTTTATGCCTCTTCTTAAAGACACCATGGTGCTGAATAGTCTTCCTGGCCCGTGTACTGGGTCATATATCCATGAATCCAATAATCCCTCGCCATCCTATCTCTTTCATCTTGAATGGACGGCGATACTATTATTGTTATTATTACTTGCTAAGTTACAACCCTAGTTGGAAAAGCAGGATGCTATAATTATGCCCAGGGGCCCCAACAGGAAAAGTAGCCCAGTGAGGAAAGGAAACAAGGAAAAATGATATATTTTAAGAGCAGTAACAGCATTAAAATAAATATTTCCTATATAAACTATAAAAACTTTAACACAACAAGAGGAAGACAAATAAAAATAGAATAGTGTGCCCGAGTGTACCCTCAAGCAAGAGAACTCTAACCCAAGACACTGAAATGTGTCGTAGTGAAATCACTTTATATAAATCTAAATGGTTTTCTGTTTGCTCAGTTTTACTGAATCCAACTTAGGGTACTTTCTTTCAACCAGAGGAAAGCCATTAACTACGCAAACATTGTAGCAAACATTGTAGCGCTCAAATTAGTTTTATTATAAAAAAGTCGACAATCCATTTGTAAATGTACATGTTTGCATATGATAACGATCAGAGTGTCACGACTGAGGTGGTGTGGCCGTGTATTAAGTATCGGTGGTGGGAAGAGAGTAAGGAAGGCTTCTGAGGAACTTGTTAGGGGGGAGAAGATCGAGAGGGAGGCTGAGAATTAGATAGGAACATAAGGTATAGGATGATATGGAGAGAAGGGGTTGGTGGAAGATGATGCCTTTGGTAGAAGGCTTTGCAGAGAGAGATCGCGCATCAGACAACCGACCCCTTAACGTAGGCAAAGCGGTGGGAAAGATGATGATGTTTGTAAATGATAGGAAGATATGTTAAACTATATCCCTCCAAAAGAGTAGGACCTGAATAATAATAATATTAATAATAATAGGGAAGTGGGGTATATGGGGAAAGGAAGAGTACCCCTGGATACAATCCAATTTATAGCTCAAAGGCAGGTACTCGGGATGGGAAAGATTAAGGAAATAGGGAGAAAGAGAAGTACAGGAGAAGAACAAAAGAGAGGGGCAGACCCTCTTGCGATATTAAAGAATTGGTATTCTAATATTTACAGTAAATTTATATGTATACATATTTTTATAAATGTAGATGTTTTATAAATTTTATATATATATATATGTATATATATATTGTAAATATATATATATATATATATATATATATATATATATATATATATATATATATATATATATATATATATATATTTCCACGAATCCGTTCCACAACAGTCAAGGTAATGACTATCGGAAATTAGAATCCATTTGGAACTGGCTAATCAAACAACTGGTCACTTGCTACCTTTCAGGGTGAATTCCAGCCCACTTCCGAAATGTCAATAGACGGATCACGTGATCTGTAAAGTCAAATTTAAGAGTTCTCAGCGCCAGGATTAACAGTTATTAGTTTTTTTTTGTTCTAGGTTTATGAATAGCCTCTCTTCCACCTATACATACACACACACACACACACACACACACACATATATATATATATATATATATATATATATACTGTATATATATATATATATGTATATATATATATATATATATATATATATGTATATATATACATATATATATATATATATATATATATATATATATATATATATACAGTATATATATATATCATCAGCTGTTACTAGTCCACTGCAGAACATAGGTTGCAGACATTTCCTACCACTTGTTTCTGTGTATGGTCTTTATATGCCAGTCCACACTTTCTTAGCATGTCATTCAATCGTCTTCGCTTCCTTTCCCTGATTCTTTTGCAATCTTTAGGGACCCGTTCTGTTGTTCTTAATGGCATCTATTATCTGCCATTCTCATTATAAATGCTGCCCATGTCCATTTCTTTTTATTACATGTTGTTAAAATGTTGTTTACTTTAGTTTGCTCTCGTATCCATCTTGTTCTTTTTCTGTCTCTTAGGGTTATTCCCATCATTATTCCTCTCATTATTCCTTTCTTTGAGTTGTAACTAGCTTATGTTTTAAGACTTTTGTAAGGCTCCAAATTTCTGATGTATAAGTCAGAACTAGTAGAACCATCTGATTAAATACTTTTCTTTTTAGAGAAAGTGGCATTTTACTTTTCATAATCTCATTTTGCTTATCAAAAGCTCTTCTTCCCATGCTTATCCTTATTGTAATTTCGATCTCGTGTCCTAGGGAAACACGTACTGTTTGCCCTATGTACGGATATTCACTAACAATCTGTAGAGGTTCGTCCATAACTCGTATTTGTTGTCTTTCTGCATTTTCATCGACCATTATCGTAGTTTTACTCATATTCATTTTCATTCCTACATTTTTGTTTTCTCAATTCAAATCTTCTATCATCTTTTGTAATTTTTTGTAATTCCTCCCACGATTCATTAAACACGACTGTGACATCTGCAAATCTTGAATTGGCAAGGTATTCCCCATTAATATTAACTCCTACATTTTCCCAATCTAAATTCTTAAAAACTACTTCTAGACATGATGTGAAAAATTTAGGAGATATGAGGTCACCCTGTCTAACACCTTTCTCAATCGGAATCTTCTCACTATACTTATGTAGTTTTAGGATTGCTGCACTCCCTGTATAAACATCTTCAAGTGTTCTAATGTAAAATTCATCTATTCCTTGTCTTTGAATGGTTTTCATTACTACTGAGGTTTTGACACAATTAAAGACTTTCTCATAGTCTATAAATACCATATATAGTAGTTTGTCTCTTCTCTGTTGATTTTTGTATTAGCTGGTCAGTTACATGAATATGTCAGTTATTGAATATCCAGTTCTAAATCCTGCCTGCTCTCTTATTTAATTCAAGTCTAACTGTCTTTCTATTCGGCCTAATGTGATGTTTGTAAATATTTTATGTGAATTGGTATAATAATAAAGTATTTCCAAGCTATAGGTGTAGAACATTCTTGCAGACATTTTGTGCAAAGTTTAGCCATTTTTACTACTTTGAAATCTTCTCCATCTATTATTAACTCAATTGTTAGCCCATCTTCTCTTGCTGCTATGTTTTTTTATACCTTTTATTGTTTTTTTTTTTTACTCCCACTTGTGTTACGTTTGGTACTGGCTCAGCTGTTTCGCAAAATTATTTCTTTTATCACTATTTTGTAGCATTGTATGGAAATTCTCTGCAATTTTCTCACTATCTCTTTTGTTGATAATATTTCAGATTTAATAAAAGCAAATATCTGTTGGTACCATATTCAAGGCTTTTTTTCATTAATTTGATGCCGATTCCTTTCTTTAGTATTTCCTAAATTTATGTATGATTGTGTTTACGAATATATTAGGTTTTTAGTGTGTCTATTGTATTAGGTAGTTCTGCTAATTTTATTGCATGTCTCTAGGACTTTACCCTCATTTCCAATCTTTTCTTTATTAAGTTTTTTTTTTCCTGGATCTTCTTCAGGAACTTTCGTATGTATTTCTTGTGCGGTTTCAAATACAATTTTTTTTAAATTACTGTTCCTTTTTCACTACTTGTTTGCATTTCATCCTGTAGCCGGAGTACCTATTTTTTATTGTTAAACTAAACGCGTTAGATTTTTCTCTTATTACAGGAGTGTCTATATTCTTTCTTATAATTAGTTTTCTCTCTTTCCTTAGATCTAAACAAATTTTGATTCTCACCATTCTATAATCGTTTAAATTTAACTGTTTAATACTCTTCCATCTTTAACTAAATTGACTTTTTCCCTGAGAATAATATCTATTTTTTTTTTCTCCATTTGAGCTTCTCCATGTCCATTTTCTTTATTCCTTTTTTATAATAGGTGTTCGTGCTTTTAAAATTGTTTCTTTCAGCAAATTTTACAAGCATATCTCCTCTGTCATGCTTGTCCCCCCACCAAGTTTATCAGCTACTGATTCTTTTCTTTTGACATACTTTTCCATTGAAATAATCCAAAACAAATATAAATTTAGGTTTATATATATATATATATATATATATATATATATATATATATGTGTGTGTGTGTGTGTGTGTATATATATATATATATATATATATATATATATATATATATATATATATATTTATATATATCTCCAGATCATCATAAAAAGTTTTATTTTCTTCCTCAGCATGAGATGTTGTTGGTGCATACGTTTGAATGATATTCATGTTATACTTCTTATTTAGTCACTTCCGCTAAAAAGATGGGAAGAGGTTATGTTTTCGTCCTTTGTTGTATTTTTGTTTGTGAACAACTTCCTGGCCACAATTTTACTCATAGAGTAGTGAAACTTTTAAGGGATTAAGTATTATGTTGAGACGCGGAAGTGATTTAGTTTTGAAAGTCCTATACATATATATGCCACTGCATATACAGTATATATGTATATATATACATGCATACACACACATATATATATATATATTATATTTATATGTATATATATATATATATATATATATATATGTAAATAAATATATATAAATATATATATATAATCGGTCACGCTCAGCTCTCCCAGATGTTCATGTGTGTATATCTCTCTAAATATTTAGCTGGGTCGCGTATACTAGTTTCTTATACTTTTCCTTGATTAACTATCAAATTTCATAACGCTAATGTCAGAAACTGTTTGGAGAAAATATGAACATATCCATCTCTCTCTCTCTCTCTCTCTCTCTCTCTCTCTCTCTCTCTCTCTCTCTCTCTCTCTCTCTCTCTCTCTCTCTCTTTTTTTTTTTTTTTTCCAGAAGCAGCATACATAAACCGCACGGAGTAGCAAACATCAAACTGAATAAAGCTATTAAACGTTTGCAGACCTAAAGTCAGTAAAAGCAACATTGCGGACAATCCATTTAAGAGCAAAGCAAATAATGGTGGCGTTACTTAGCTAATGCGTCTCTGTTAAATTACGCTTGGTGTGAAAATCTCACGGAGTCAGAAAATTTTTTCCTTAAGGCCAACTTTATTTTACGTATATAATTATTATTACAAAAATGAAAGATATTTTCTAGACAGGAACCTGTTTTCCTTTATAACTGGCTCTTCTAAAGAAAATAAAAGGCTTTAGTCATTATCACATTCATAATTCCCCTACTCGAGGTAAAGCTGAGCGTGACCTGAGACATTCACACACACACACACACACACACACACACACACACACACACACATATATATATATATATATATATATATATATATATATATATATATATATATATATCTCCAGACACTTGCTGTTTATTATATAGGGGAGATTATTATTATTATTATTATTATTATTATTATTATTATTATTATTATTATTATTATTATTATTATTATTATTAAAAAATACTGAAAACCAGCCTCTTCCCTTGATAAGGTCTGGTGCGAAATGGACGATCCCATAGGTGGAGGAACGGGCTGGACGACGCTGTTCCGTCACGTGGGTTCCCAATTCCCGGAGACCGCCCTGGACTACGAGAGCGGCTTCGGAGATGCAGAGCAGACCTGGACCTTGAACAGTACTTACTTTGCCGGTCAGTTTACCATTCATAGATAATTGGAATTCCATATTGTTGTTGGTGGTATTTTTAGCCTTACTAAAGCCTTAGAACAAAAGCTAGTTTACAATTCAAGGAGCTAGGAAAAGAATAATGATAGGATTAACACTAAGTGACAAAAAGAGCAACATGTATACGAGAGCAAACTAAAGAAAGGGATATTCTTACTACAGGAAAGAATTAAAAATGGTCATAAGCAGGACATACTGTCCAATGAGAATTGCAAACAATAGATGGACATTAAGAAAAACAAAATGGGTCCCTAGAGGTTATAAAAGAAGTAAAGAAAAAAAAAGAGAAAACGATGGATTGACGAGCCAAGGAAGTTTGCGGGTGTGAACTGGCACAGAAAGACCATAAACAGATGCAAGTGGAAGGACATGTCTGCATCCTTCGTTCTGCTTTGGACTAGTTACGGCTGATGATTTTGAGTAGTTTTTTTTTTCTGTTTTGTTTCGGGGTTCAATATTTGGAGATTTTTCAACTCCGTCATGTTAGAGGAAGGTTTGGAGTTGATTAGTTGTTTTTTATCTATCCATGTTTCGAATACCCTTAAGATATGCATGTTTTAGGGCTTCCAAGAGGATTTACTAACAGTGGGTCTTATGAATGGCAAGTGTCGATTGGATTTTTGAAAAGATTATGGGCTGGATTGTTCAGTCTTTCCAGATAGACAAATAGACACACACACACCACACACACACACACACACACACATATATATATATATATATATATATATATATATATATATATATATATATATATACTGTATAAATATAGTTTCGTATATATGTAGGAATATATGGTTGACCTTAAAATCATGCTGATACATATAATGACTTTCTACTGGCTTTTAATAAATATATATATAGATATATATATATATATATATATATATATATATATATATATATATATATATATATACAGTATATATATATATATATATATATATGTATATATATATATACATATATATATATACATATACATATACATATACATATATATTAGCGGCAAAGTTTAGAATTTCGGTACTTTGTAGAAAGCTTATGTATTTTTCAGAATACCTGGCAGTTTTAGGCAAAGTATGAAATAATTTGAATATGTTCAGACATAAACTTTGCCCAGGCAATTTCTACAATACCCAGGAATTCTATAGAATGCATCAATGTACTTAGTGTATATAAGTAGCATGTGTTTAATAATTTTTTTGAGTATATAACTGAAGCGTGTTAAATCTAAAAGAAATTTTTAGTTATTTGTAAACATTATATTTAATGATACTTCTAGAATGACAAAAAAAAAAAAAAAAAAAACATTTTGTTATTGCAGCAATCTAAGCTCGAATGGTACTTTGAATTGCATATTAGATTTATCTTGACACAAATATTTTTGTAAGACATTTTGAAAAACATTTGAAAAATCATTGTCCAGTTCCTGTCGATTGTTGGGTTGCTTTCCTTCTGAGCAATATGTTATTATCCATCGGGATTTCTTGCAATGGCAATAATGGCTTTTTGCAAACATTAAATCGAGATATGGTATAAAATAGTTTTAAAATCAATTGAATCGTGCTGAGCCGATAGAAACTGTTATCAACATCAATTATGATGACCAAAACATTTCGAGCATCTCGAAGACCTTTATCACAGTCAGGTATGGAAATGCTTCTGTTGGTGTGGCGCACACAACTAAAGAAATAATTCTATATCTAATCGAGTAAGATTCTTATACATGGACGATAGTTACTTGATCATAATGTCTGGACCTCCATGACATACTGATACGTGTGCTACATACATTACATCAAATAGTTCAGTATTAGTTTCATAAATCATAATGGTAGTATTAATCTCCTTTAATGGCTATATAAACTTTTGTTTCTGTTGCACTTTCATTATGACATATTTGTTTAACAACCAATATTCGCGGGGGACTTTCTTTGCTGTAGCTTTGGGCAAAACTAACTTC
>NC_090738.1:11125491-11130491 GCF_036898095.1 Palaemon carinicauda | reverse complement strand
GCTTTTGAGCTACTTGTGTGCCGACACCAGCCACTACTACAGCCTACACCTGTCTGTCTAGCTGTGGAAGGAGGGTGATGTAGTCGCATCTTGTCGTTGCAAGTCTCCGTCCGTCCCCTCCCTCCAGTGGTGCCTGTGAACAAACATACTCTCACACCATTTTGTACTTTCTTATAAGATTAATGATGCCTTTGAGAAACTGATTTAAACTGGCAACCGTCTGCCCTGTTTCCTAAGGCTTTACGTTAATAACCATAACTGTTACACTCAATGCCATGCTTTCTATAAAAAATCATAAATTTAATTCTTCCTTTTTCTTCTCAGTCTGTCTAAAAGTTTTGAATTAATATAATGTAGAATCTGATAAATCACATTATGAAGTATAGAATAAATTTGCTCTGATGTTACTGCAGCAGTTTTAAAGGCTGATCCTGTAATTCTTTGTTTCCTTCACTAAATGTAGGAAAGTATTTCTTTGGTGAAGAATTTTTATGTCAGAATAGACTTTAGATTTAAAAGCATCACGTCATTAAAAGAATTTGGTTTGCTTTTAATTTGTAATTAAATTCTATTCTGCTTTAAGGTGAAAGGTTTATATTTGATTTTATATTTAAAAGTAATTCTTTGCTTTCCGTCATCATCTCTCTGATTACGGCCACATAGCATACCAAGTTTAGTGAATAATCAGCTTCAAACAAAAACAAGACATAGAAATACCTAATGTTTTAAATCTCTCTTGTAGAGGAAGGTTGCCCACCCCAGATATCTGGCGATATGAAGGCGGGCACTGTGCTGACTCTCCCCCTGAGCAGACTTCCAAACACCACTTTCAGCTTCACTTGCTCCGGGAAATATCTGACTCCAAACCAAGGGATTGTCACCTGTCTCGAAATCAACGGCACGTTCATGTGGAACATGGTACCATATTTCCCTTGCAAGTGTGAGTATTTTAGTGTAATTTATTGTAATGGGAGTACGAGAATCTTAATGTAGGCCTATGCATTTCAAGATATGTCAGAAGATATCACTTGGGCCCCGAGCACACTAGCCACTCTGTGGCACCACAAGTGGCCGCGCAAAGTGGCGGGCCAGAGCACACTAGCCACATTTTAGAGCCACGTGGCGACCACATGAGGTTATGTTTTGAATACCCGGCCACATATGGTCGCCACATCCTCTACGAAGTTTCCTGCATCACTGATTAGCAGCCACATGTGGTCGCCAGAGGTCGCTAGTGTGCTCTCAGCCAGCCACAAAACGCCGCCACAAAATGCGCTGTTTGTGGCGGGGACGAGCGACAGCTTGCCACAGTCGCGAGCCACAGACACAAGTGTGATCGGCAAAGCTTGAAAACAATAGGAACCTATGGGACAAAATATCCCCACACAAAACGCAGCCACTTGTGGCTCTACAAAGTCGCCAGTGTGCTTAGGCCCTAAGATTGGGAGGGTTTGGGCATGTCGTTGGAATGGATGCATAGATGTCAGAAAGGGACCGTTATTTCCCCTATATGATAAAGAGCAATTGTCTGACTATATTTACACACACACACACACACACACACAAAAAATAGCCGAACCTGTGGATTGTAGTTAGGAAAGGAGTGGGTGGAAAGGGTTCAATGTGTCAATGTGTGTCTGTGTGTGTACGCGCGCTCACATCTATCAAAATATTTAAAGGTAATTTTTGACGGCTCGGATACACCAGTATCATATGAATGGGACGTAGTTAAGGATATGGGTGCACAAGACATGACAGTGAAGAGAACTCGATTCACGTCTTAGTTCTTTCTTGTAATAGTATTTTACCTATTCCCATAATGGGTCTCTGTTTCCTATCAGCTCCCCCCCCCCCCCCCCAGTATCTTGCTCTGTTAACCTTTGTTTAGTTATTTTTCCATTTAACATTTGGTCTTCCCCTATTCCTCCTTGCGTGTAACTATTGAGAGAAAATCTAACTTGTATAAACGGGATTAATTATGATGATGTTCAAACTCTAGGCTCTGTCGGCAATTGTAACGTTCCATTCAATCCACAGAGATATATTTAATGCGAATATTCATAACAAGGTATTTGTTTAGTGTAAGTAATTTCACTTACGTAGAAGTGCCAGGTAAGGCGTTCAATACTCGGTTCCAAAGTGAAGTCAGTCTGTCTGTCTGTATAGATTGCCTTACCTTGTGTAAGACCCGGGCTCTTGCCTTTGGGCAGCCCAGAAAAGAATGTAATTTGAATTGTAGAGCGTTATATGTGTATAAAAGAACTTGTAACTTGAATAGGGTAAATGAAGTCAGTGCATTGACAATGTGAGTAATTTCAAGCATGAATATTTCAATTCAAGTATTTCTAATGTTATTATTCTATATTTGGTATTATCCACACACTAGTGTATGCGACCTGCCAAAAATAACAGCCAGTTATTTAAGTAGATATGCACGCGCTCACACACAGATTAAACCCGTCCTACTCCGTCACACTTTCCTAACTACAACACAGCAGTTGTGGTTTTCAAGTGTACCTCTCGAGGTACACCCTCCCGCTATCCGAGGGATGGGGAGAGACCCGGTAGATATAACTGCAATGCCGCTCAGCGTGACCGGAAAGAAAGGTCACGATGTGATTCGCAACACCTGTCGACACTAAATAATATTTGGAGAAATGTAAATGCAATTTTCCTGTTATCCTGAAAACTACCTGAAGAACAATTAGTCCGGAAAGAAACTAACTATAGAATTTTAGCTCCCACAAAGACATTGTTTATTCAAAATATATATATATATATATATATATATATATATATATATATATATATATTGTATATATATATATATATATATGTATATATGTACATATATATAATATATATGTATATATACGTGTGTGTGTGTGTTTATTAATATCCAGAGACGTTGCTCTTTATTATATAGGGGAGATTTATAGGAAATTAACCATTTGGCCGAGAACTTCTAAATGATACAAGATATAATATCCATATAAAAAAAGAAAAAAGGAGATGAGGATTATGATTGTGACCAATATTTTGTTTCAGATGTGCCTCCACCGACATTCACGATGGTTTCACAAGATCCGCCCGTCTCTGTAGCAGCTTTCGACGAAGTTGTAACCGGAGGACCGTTTGAGTCTTCTTTAAAGTAAGATCAAATGAAATCCTCGAATAAATGTCTTTTTACATGTTGGTGAATAGTGTATAACGTATGCACTGGTAGGTAGGATGAGTGGAAGACCTGCAAAGTTTAGCCGAGGTAGAGTTCTCTTGCTTGAGGGTACACTCGGGCACACTATTTTATTTTATATCTTGTGTGTGTTTTTTATAGTTGATGTATGAAAGATCCATTTTGCTTTTCCGTTCTTGGAATGTTTTATTTTAATTGGTAATTGCTTCTCTTGTAGTTTATTTGTTTCCTCGTTTCCTTTCCTCGCTGGGCTATTATACCTTGTTTTAGCCATTTGGCTTGTAGCATCCTGCGTTCCAACTGGTCTTGAGGCTTGGCTAGTAATGGGTAACAATAATTGTAAGGGTTTCGATATTTGTAAAGCGGATGAGTGTGTTGATATAGGGATGGATGGAAAGGTGAGACATGCTATTAATTGAAAAGGCATATATATATATATATATATATATATATATATATATATATATATATATATATATATATGTGTGTGTATATATATATATATATATATATATATATATATATATTTATATATATATACATACAGTATAGTGTTTATACATATATATTCACTGTTTTGGGTTACAAAAAACTGCAAAAGAGTAAGCGTAATGAACTTTGGGGCTTTGATATGCATGGCCGTACCACAGAAGGCAAGAGTGCCTAATAGCTGATATGTTTAAGGAGATAAAGTATGGTGTTATGGCCCTGAATGAAGCAAATGAATGGGTAGTGTGTTCATAAATGGGATTTGGGCCACAAAGGGATGAATAAATTTGGGGTAGATAAAAGGCGTAAAGCTAAGAAGAGATAATAGAGACCCTGGACATTGGTTAAGGGGTAAAAATGTTCAACATAGAAGATTTTAAGGGTAAGGTTGAGCATGTCAGTTTGAAAAAAAACTAAAATAGTGCGTGTGCAGGGACCGAGATTAGAAAAAAGTATAGGAAAAAAAAAATTTGCCTTCCTGGGGTTGAAGATAACCAAATAACTTCAATGCAATTGTAGGTAATAAAGAATGAGCATCATTGTGAGATGTGGATATCTTGGAGTAACTGAAAATGGATGTTATTGTTTGTGGCAAATACGCAGTTTCCAAAGAAAAATAAACAATTATACCTGGGAAATAGAAATTGATGAGGGAAAACATGTACATTAGTACAAAGTACATAAGATAGTAAATATATAGATGTACAGTATTATTATCATTATTTGGATGAAGTAATAAGAGAAATATGCTGAAGTTCAAGTTAGCGAGGAAGTGATTAGGACAATTAACCTGAATGAGAAGAAATAGGAAGAGAATATATGGAGAAAGGAGATTATTAAAAGTGTTTACGAATTTAAAATACTAGAGTATAAGTATATGAAGACTGGGTAACATTCCTTAATTAGGTCATAGTGTCAATATGGAATGTTTTGGGTTTAAGGAGGGCAGGAAGAGGAAATAAAATTGTATAGTAGAATGGGGAAATAAGAAGTTTAGTCAAAAAGTGAAATTCAAAGAGAATGTTGGTGGTGTTAATGAGGAATGCTGTAGATTATATGTTATTTAGAAGCATAAAAAGTTCCATGATGAAGGTGAAGACTAAGGTGTTTATGCTTTCAGCAAGAGCATAAATACGAGTGTAAGTGGGAACCAGAAATATATATGTGTGTGTGTGTATATATATATATATATATATATATATATATATATATATATATATATATACATTATATGTGTATATATATATATATATTTATTTATTTTAGATGAGGGAAATATATGATAAGAGGTAAATCACAATAAAGGTGAAATAAAGAT
>NC_090738.1:11057991-11120491 GCF_036898095.1 Palaemon carinicauda | reverse complement strand
ATATATATTTATATATATATATATATAATGTGTGAGTGTATATATATATATATATATATATATACATACTCATATAGATAGGCCCTATATATATATATATATATATATATATTCATGAATATAAAACCCCAGACATGGATAAGGACATAGCTGAGGCCTTTGTTCTGCAGTGGACCAGAAACGGCTATATTTGTTGTTGCTTACGCTAATATAAACACACTCATTTATTTTTTTATATCATTACCTACAACCTGGAGTTCTTTAAATAATGTTCTTATTTCTTTGCACTTCAGGAGCAGATAGGCGTGAGCCATGGTGAGCAACACGTAATAATCGGTTTACAGAACAGGTAAATCACCAAGCAATTTGTTTATTCAGTTGTTGTTTGCGGATGATACTGTACTGGTTGCAGACACAGAAGAGAAGCTTGGCCGATTAGTAACAGAATTTGGAAGAGTTTGTGAGAGAAGGAAGTTGAGCGTTAATGTTGGTAAGAGTAAGGTTATGAGATGTACGAGAAGGGAAGGTGGTGCAAGGTTGAATGTCATGTTGAATGGAGAGTTACTTGAGGAGGTGAATCAGTTTAAGTACTTGGGGTCTGTTGTTGCAGCAAATGGTGGAGTGGAAGCAGATGTACGTCAGAGAGTGAATGAAGTATGCAAAGTGTTGGGGGCAGTTAAGGGAGTAGTAAAAAATAGAGGGTTGGGCATGAATGTAAAGAGAGTTCTATATGAGAAAGTGATGGTACCAACTGTGATGTATGGATCGGAGTTGTGGAGAATGAAAGTGATGGAGAGACAGAAATTGAATGTGTTTGAGATGAAGTGTCTAAGGAGTATGGCTGTTGTATCTCGAGTAGATAGGGTTAGGAACGAAGTGGTGAGAGTGAGAACGGGTGTAAGAAATGAGTTAGCAGCTAGAGTGGATATGAATGTGTTGAGGTGGTTTGGCCATGTTGAGAGAATGGAAAATGGCTGTCTGCTAAAGAAGGTGATGAATGCAAGAGTTGATGGGAGAAGTACAAGAGGAAGGCCAAGATTTGGGTGGATGGATGGAGTGAAGGAAGCTCTGGGTGATCGGAGGATAGATGTGAGAGAGGCAAGAGAGCATGCTAGAAATAGGAATGAATGGCGAGCGATTGTGACGCAGTTCCGGTAGGCCCTGCTGCTTCCTCCGGTGCCTTAGATGACCGCGGAGGTAGCAGCAGTAGGGGATTCAGCATTATGAAGCTTCATCTGTGGTGGATAATGTGGGAGGGTGGGCTGTGGCACCCTAGCAGTACCAGCCGAACTCGGTTGAGTCCCTTGTTAGGCTGGGAGGAACGTAGAGAGTAGAGGTCCCCTTTTATGTTTTGTTTCATTTGTTGAAGTCGGTTACCCCCCAAAATTGGGGGAAGTGCCTTTGTATATGTATGTATGTATGTATTATTGAAACACCTTGAAGGAAGAGCTTAGAACGAGAAAGCTCACGTAGAATATGAATTCTTGAATGACCGAAAGAAGTGTTATTATTATTATTATTATTATTATTATTATTATTATTATTATTATTATTGTTATTAACTAATCTACAACGCCTGGTTGGAAAAGTAGGTCACAAGCCCAAGGGCACTTTTCAACGGAGCCCAGCGAGGAAAGGAAATAAGGCAATAGCAAATAAACTTATATAAGTAATGATTAAGAAATATAAGATATTTTTAGAGCAGTGACAACGTATAGGGTGTGTTCATAATTATATGTATTTGTTTGTTTGTATATAGAAATCAGAGTGAGAAAAATACATTATATATATATATATATATATGTATATATATATATATATATATATATATATATATATATATATATATATATATATATCTAAGTATAAATGGAGCATTTTCTTTTGTCGATTTTAACAGAAATGGGTCCTTTTCTGGTTTAAACGGATACGCCCCTGATGCAGACATCATAGCTCTGGCATCCATGGTCTCAAGCAGATGGCTGAAGTTGACCGTTGGAAACAACAGCGCGTTTTCTTTGACGGAATCGTCCTTTGCGGGTGGAATTGCCATGTATGCCGCTTGCCAGTACAATGGGCCACTAGGTGCGTTAATTTTCGACTCTCGAAAGAAACAGGCTATATATTGAGGAAGGCTGTTTTAGAAAGTGGCACTTCTCTCGTTCTTCTGTAACTATTATTATCTCAAATTCTAACTTCTTTTATTAAGCATTCTATATATATATATATATATATATATATATATATATATATATATATATATATATATATATATATATATATATATATATATATATATATACATACAGTTTATACATACCGAGTTCACATGAATATCTAGTATGGCAAAGATTTTCCTGGTTGAAAGCTCACTCATGAATGGCAGAGACAAGTGACAGGCACAGGACATATAATCAGCGCCTATGCCTGTGTGAAGAATTTTCTTCACTACTCTTCTTCTTCACAGTTTTTACTTAGACTTTGTTATTGTTCGTGACGTCACGACAGGGAAAAATGTGAGTGATGATTCTTTCTTAAGCGAGTGTCTCAAGATTAATACTTTTGTGTTTATTTTGTATTTATCATTTTACCTTAAGTATTTAGGTTCTTTAAATCTCTTAAATAAAACTCAAGTCTACTAGTCCAGGAGGTATGGTTGTCCACACACGTAAGCCTGACTTGCTAAATTACATTTTAGTTTCATTTTTGTTTTGTATGGCAGATGTTTAGAGTTAGGATTATCTTTGTCCCCTGGAGTTGCAAGATTTCTCTTTGTATTCTAAATAAGTTTATTGCTTAAAACTCACAAGTCACAAGTATTTCAAGCCTGTCCTAAATGAGAGGTGGCACCTCAAAACCATTGGCCTACGCATCGAGATACGCTTTTTCGGGGGGAAGGAAGGAGGACACGGGTGACCTGAACCCGACCTCACAGCCTGTTCTCCATCAAAATAAAACCAGAAAGGGGTAGGAAATGGCTGCTGATGACTCATCAGGTAGAATTATAGGCTCCTGTGTTCATAAGGATGATTAGGTAATAGACACTACTAGAAACTATAGAGCTTGAGGGGGGCTTGAACACCCATATAATAGATTGCTAGTCAGGGACGCAGGGATGTTTCCAATAGGCTACTACAACTCTATTTTGATATAAAGAATATCTAATAATTGATTGCCTTCACTGTCTTTCGTTCTAGAATGCCAAAGTGATCCTCCGGCAGCTACTATCACAAGGACTTCAAATTGGGATGGTGTCAGTCGAGCCCTAGGAACCCAGGTTACTTACACGTGAGTTTTAATAAATCACGAAAGATGTTTGAATGAAGAATAGCGGAAGTACATAGGCACTTTAATAAAGTCATAGATATCTAATAAGTAAATATAACCATCATCATCATCATTTCCTGCTACGCCTATTGACGCAAAGGGCCTCGGATAGATTTCGACAGTCATATCTATCTTGAGCTTTTAAATCAACACTTCTCCACTCATCATCTCCTACTTCACGCTTCATAGACCTCAGCCATGTAGCCAGGGACTTCCAGCTCTTTTATTGCCTTCTGGAGCCCAATTGTACTCTCTTGGAGAGTACAAAGAGCATGACCAAACCATCTCCATCTACCCCTCATCATTTCTAGTCCTGTCCTACCATTTCACTCCCAATATTTTTCTAGGGGCTTTTTTCTCAAATCTACAAAATCTGTTGGAGATTGTTTCATTGTCATACCACGACTCGTGCCATACAGTATCACAGACCTCACTAAACTGATATATAGCCTGATTTTTATATATAATTTCAGTCGATTTTATTTCGAATTTTTACTTAACCTTGCCATCGTTTGATTTGCTTTTATCAGTCTTTCATTAAATTCCACTTCAAAAGATCCTGTATTATAGATCATAGTTCCTAAGTATTTAAATGATTCCACCTGATTAATTCTTTCTCCTTCCAATGATAGTTCATCTTCCATTGCATACTCCTTTCTCTTCATCTCTGTCTTTCTTCTGTTTATCTTGAGCCCAGTCGCTTGTGATATTTCAAGTGAATATATCAACAGATAATATGCATAGCGGCAGTGCTACCATATGATGATCAGTGAATTTAACCCTCCAGGTGTGTAAACGAAACTTACGTGGGAAGCTATCCCCTAGTGGAGCAGGTCTCAACGTGCCTTACCCAGCTTAAAGAGTGGACTCCTGTTTTTGCCTGCGAATCTCTTATTGGTAAGTATAAATATATATATATATATGTATATATATATATATATATATATATATATATATATATATATATATATATACACACACACACACAGTATATAATTCCCTTTTTGGGCTCAAGTCATGTCGTCCTGATGGAAGGTTCCTTCAGTAGCTTCCTAGGGTATATTTAACTACAGTGGATATTCCCAGAGAATTACAGTAAACTAAAGGTTATCACAGAATTCTAACTTCTGGTGCGAATACCCTAAAGGTTTCCCTCTAGGATATCGTATATCAACAGGGGATGCATGTATTAACACGCCACATAGCTATCTGCACCCCATATAGAGTTAACACTTCGATATGGAAAGGTGGCTGAGTAACTGAGGAGCCGTTCCAAAGTTACTCTCATCCGTGGCTACTTTTGGTACTCGAGATGTAAACAAACGGGCGCCATTGCTAAATGACGTCACGTCCGTCTTCATCCTTTCGCCTGTAGCTTCTACGCTAAGTCGGATTTTTCCCAAGTGACTCTTTTATCTGCTTACATCGCCGTAATGTCGCAGCCTTCAGCCTCGCCTTCTTCTGGAAAGTTGAGTACCAGGTCCTAGTATTGTTTAAATAAGCTCTGGCCGTAAAGTAACTTCTAATTTTCTTAAAATATCGTGTTTTGTGGCGGAGCTGTGCCGATACCGGACGCGCCATGACGGCGTCGTTGTTCACGTTGCATGCCTTATTTAGTTAGCCAGAACAGCCTTCTCCGGTCCTTTAACTAATTAATATTATTAGTTATTTAGTCTTCATAGCTAGGAAATCATTATATCGTGTTTTAGCGCTCATTAGACTACGGTCGCTGTTCGACCCCATACTAGATCGCTAGCTTAGCCCCTAGGCTTGACAGCCTAGTGCTCTTTTTCATGCATGATATATATTAGTGTTCCTAAGTTAAGTTATGAAGATTTTGGCATTATTAAACATACTAGTTACTGTGATGTAAGTGTTTTCGCCTTCGGGGACCATACAAGGGACTGAGTTGGTTGTGTACCAACCCCCTCCTAACCTAATGTAGGAACCCTTGTATGCTCCCTATTCCCCTTGCCTGCGGGTAATTCCCTCTGGGTAAATGTCCTAGATCTAGAATTTGTGAATGAGGTGAATTATGTTAAAGAAATAATAGTGTATAACACGGGAATTTCAGACCACAATGTCATAGAATTGAAAGTTCATTCCAAAGCAAGTGATCACAGAATCAATAAAAGCACAAAACTTTGGGAAGGATATGGAAAATATAATTTTTACAGTAAGAATATAAAATGGTCAGAAATAAATGAAGAACTGAATAAAGAATGGAAAAATGTATTTGTAAGTGATAATATACAGGTAAATACGGACATACTGTACAAAATACTGGAGAAAATTGTTGAAAAATATGTACCGAAAAAAAACAATAAACAAAAGACGTGCATACCAAGAGACAGAAGGATCTTATTTTAGAAAATTAGAAATTGGAAGAAAAATCTTGCAAAAGAAAAAAATGTATGGAAAATGAGGGAAATAAAATGTAAGATAGAAAATGCAGAACAAAAGATTATACAGTCGAAAGAAAATGAAAAAAGGGACTTAGAAGAAAGGACACTTCAAAATATAAAAAGAAACCCCAAAGTACTTTACTCCTATGCAAAAAAGATGAATAAAGGGAGAATAGAAATAGGCCCTCTAAGAATTGAAGGACGGCTAACGAATGAAAAAAAAGGAAATATGCAACATATTAGCAGAAAAATATAAGAGTGAGTTCACGCCAAGAATTGCGAATGAGAATAATGAAACAGAAATGAGAGAAGAAAATGTTGAATATCTAACGGATATAGATATTAATGAAGCAGATATTGTCATGGCTATAAACGAAATTAAAAATGGCTCGGCAGCCGGACCAGATGGAGTTCCAGCGATTTTGTTAAAAAAAACTGCAAACACTATCGCGAAGCCGCTTGCAATACTGCTAAGACAGAGTGTAGATATGAGCGAGATATATGTTAAACATAAATTAGCCTATATAACCCCTATCTTCAAAAGTGGATCAAGACTAGAGGCAAGCAATTATAGACCTGTTAGCCTAACATCACATATTATGAAAGTGTATGAGAGGGTAATAAAAAAGAAAATAATGAACCATTTGGTCAAAAATAATTTGTTTAATATGGGTCAACACGGTTTCGTGCCTGGAAAAAGTACACAGACCCAACTGATAGCACACTATGAAAACATATACAAAAATATGATAAATGAAAAAGACACAGATGTGATCTATCTAGATTTTGCAAAAGCCTTTGACAAGGTAGACCATAACATATTGGAGAAAAAAATAAGAAAGCATAATATTGTGGGAAAGATAGGAAAATGGGTAAAAGAATTCCTGCAAAACAGAAAACAGATAGTGGTTGCAAATGACGAGAAATCAGATGAAGCCCAGGTAATATCGGGTGTGCCACAAGGTACGGTACTAGCTGCACTGCTGTTTGTTATTATGATCTCAGACATAGACTGTGATGTTGAAAACTCCGTAGTGAGAAGTTTCGCCGATGACACAAGAATAAGTAGAGAAATTACTTGTGATGAAGATAGGAACTCACTACAAAGAGATCTAAACAAAATATATGAATGGGCGGAGATAAATAGGATGGTATTTAACTCCGATAAATTCGAATCAATAAATTATGGAAACAGAGAAGGAATGGTGTATGCATGCATACAAGGGACCTAATAATGAGACAATCACAAACAAGGAAGCAATTAAAGACCTTGGTGTAATTTTAAATAGGAATATGTTATGCAACGACCAAATAGCAACACTGTTGGCTAAATGTAAAGCAAAAATGGGAATGTTATTCAGACACTTTAAAACAAGAAAAGCTGAACACATGATTATGCTTTACAAAACTTATGTACGTAGTACACTCGAGTACTGCAATGTGATATGGTACCCACACTACCAAAAGGATATTGCGCAAATAGAGAGTGTACAAAGGTCCTATACTGCTAGAATAGAAGAAGTTAAGGACCTCGACTACTGGGAAAGACTGCAATTTTTAAAACTATACAGTCTAGAAAGGAGAAGAGAACGCTACATGATAATACAAGCATGGAAGCAAATAGAAGGAATTACTGAAAACATCATGGAGCTTAAAATATCAGAAAGAGCAAGCCGAGGTAGATTAATAGTGCCAAAAAATATTCCAGGTAAACTGAGAAAGGTGCACAGGACATTAATCCACTACTCACCAGCATCGATAATGCAGCGACTATTTAATGTGCTGCCAGCTCATCTAAGAAACATATCAGGAGTGAGCGTAGATGTGTTTAAGAATAAGCTCGATAAATACCTAAGATGCATCCCAGACCATCCAAGACTGGAAGATGCAAAATACACCGGAAGATGCATTAGCAACTCTCTGGTGGATATACTAGGTGCCTCACACTGAGGGACCTGGGGGAACCCAAACAAAAATTAAGGTAAGGGAGATCTTGTCTACACCCAGAGTATATATCGCTTCTCTGCCTACCCTAAGGGAATGAACCCCCCTTAGGGTCGCGCCTGAGACATTAGGAAGGGCTCTGCCCTTCCCCATTTGCACTTGGTTGGGTTACCCTTCCTCCCTGCAACTAGCGATGTGTCTTTCAGACTTTCCTAGCCTAGGAGTTGATCCTCCTACTCTAGGTTAAGCTCTGGGGGCAGACTCTGTCTTATTATAGATTGGGACAGTACATTAGTACTGTACTTGATCTGGGCAACCTATCCTAGGTTAGGGAGCGTTCTCCCTTGCCTTGGTGGCCGCTCTCATACAGAGTCTACCCATTTAGAAAGACCCCTACTTCTCCCTCCCCACTCTATCCCTTTGGTGTAGGCCTGCCTACACACCCCTGTCCTCGGTCCTACAACTCCTCCCTTGGGTGGAGTGGTAGGGCTAGCCTTGTTCTCCTGCTGAGCTGGCCGCTCTGGTACACATACCCTTCATAGCGTTCTATAAGGGTGGTTGCCGGCGGCGGTCCTGCCGGCGGGGGATTCCCCTTCTTTGAGTGCTCTCTATCCCTCCCTTGGGTTACCTCAGGCTCCCGGCCGTCTGCCGGCCCACTGCCGCCGGATGTTAGGAGTATCTACTCCTATCATGAGTGCACTCTCTCCGGGGGGATGCCGGAGGGGTATAGGATATTACCCCCCCATCCCTCCTTACCTTTTGCTCTCTCTATCTTGGTGCCGGTCCCTTGCCGTCTCTACTGCCGGCGATAACCGCCACTACCTCAGGTGACCTTTATTCATAAGATACCTTCCCCCTCTAAGACGTCAGCCTACCGAGTGCCGGAGGCTGCCGCCTTCCGTCGACATACCGCCGACGTCCCACCCCTTATATTTACCTAGCGACAGCCGGCCGACTTTCGGAGTCTGCCGCCCACATGCCGGCATTGATCGCCGGCAGTCTAGGTATCCACCCTTATATATATATCTTATGAATTGAACTAAGGTTCACCATGCCGTCAGCCTCCGGCTGCCGGAGCCTGCCGCCTCTGCCGGCGATCCGCCGCCTCTGCCGGTGATCCGCCGCTGTGCCGGCGATCCGCCGCTGTGCCGGCGCTGTGCCGGCGATCCGCCGCTGTGGTATTGTCCATCTCGGTTGCTCTGTGTGTCTTCCTTGATGTTTTCCACCCTGCAGGACCGGCCTTCGGCGTGCCGTTGGTCTGCTGGAGCCCCCTCATGAGACGCTAAGGGACATGTACCCCTTCCCTGGCTGTCGGCAACATGCCGGCAGTCAATATGATGCAGCCAGATAGCCTGGCCACCTCCATATAGGTATTGTTATACCAACTAAAATAGTGGCTATGCGGTTTGATTGCACATTACAACATTTCCAGCATATTCTGTGTATCTCAGTGCAGTTGATTGCCGGAACCTACATTTACTAAGGGGTTTATCCTATTTTCCCCTCTCCCCCAAGGCTCTGAGTGGTCTCAGATCCTTGTACACTCTGCGGACAATTCCTTTTAAAAAGCCTAGCTTGGCTCATCCATACGGATTTCCCTCATTTGAGACCCTCGGGTCCAAAGGAATTGTCTACGGATAAGGTTACGGTAACCGGCTGGGCGGGATTCACAAATATGTGTCTATCTAATTCCTTTCCCGCTCATCAATCTTGAACATTAATATGCTATTATAGATTAAGATATTCTTAATTCTAGAGTAATGTAAGTCATTCTTATGCCTTCCATGTACTCATGATCTCTTTCTTTTACAGGAGGAGTATATGAAGTGCGAAAGCAACTTCTGTGGAGTGAAGCGCCCGGACTTCTACGGACACAAGGCGTGCCGGACCCACGCCCCCTACGCCGCCAAGAAAGGCGACCTTAAATTTTAGGACCCGCAGAACTGTTCAGTCTGCAAGAGTCTTCTTGACGAGGCGTTCAACGATCCTCCTACCACTGAGGTAAGGGACATCGCTAGAGAGAAGCTACGCAAATGTGTGCGTGGCTTCCAAAAGAACGTCACTGGACCGTATCTTCCCAATGAAGACTTGAGGGCTTTGCTTTTTCCAAAAGCATCCAAGGACTCGGTGGTCCCTCGAGAACAAATTCCCACCGTCCAAATTGTGGTCGAACCCGACATCGTCATGGCACAGTCCATGCGTGAGTGCCATCTTGATTCCGACAACGTGGAACGTATGTCGGAGGTGTCTGAAGAGACGGAGAAGAACCTCATGGGCGAGGAGCTCGACTATGAGGAAGATCAGGTGGAATACTCTGACTCGGAGAACGAGGTCGCTCCAGCTCCCCCAGCAACTCCAGCACCGTCCGAGGAACCTGTTCCTTTGACTTCTGCCACCCCGGACCCTCTTCCATCGGCCACTCAAGAGGTCTTCAGAATGCTTGAAGCCCTCATGGACAAGAAGCTGCGCGAGACCCAGGAACAATTCCGGACGACTCTTGTCGGCTTCAAACAACCGAAGAAGATTTCGGTTAAGGACCTCCCCACCTGCTCGGAAGCTAACCCTTGGAGATACGCCGAGCATATGCGAATCACTACTGGCAAGATCTACATTAGTGAAAGGGTTGGCTCTATTCTGTTGGAAGAAGTGGAGTTCTTCCCGAACTTTGAGGCTTATCCGGACTGTTACGTCCGGCTCAGGTCCGAACCAGCCTCAAAAGAAGAGACCGAACCAAAGGAAGTGATAGTGTTCGATCTCGCGAAGGCCTAAGCTATGCTAGCTCAGGCAGTGAAGAGCCGGGGTTTCACAAACTCCAAGATGCCAGCGCTGAGCAAGAAGCATCCAACCTTCGTTGCTCCAGCTACTGCGACCTTCCCCTTCATTGAAAAGGCCTTCCAAGCGGTCATGAAGGCTGTGGAGGAAGGGAAGCCTTGCCCTGCACTAGAGGAGTGCAGACCCTTCTCCCTTACTCTTCCCCCCGATGATAGGTACTGGAAAGACGTCCAGTTGACCTTCACGGTAGGAAAGCTAGAACCTGATGTGGCCGGTCGTCAATTCAACGAGGACCTCCCACGGCTGAATGATCATCTCCTTCGTAGGGAACAGGATACGAAGGAGAGACTCGCTGCTTCACTGTCCCATCAGGTACAGCTAGAACTCATGGCCGGGGACACCAGAGTCCCGGACTTTTACATGGTCCTTGCTAAGTCGCAGGTGGCGACCGTGACCAAGGACCTATACAGTTTCGCTAGGGCTCATAGAGCCTGTAGGGAATTCGTATTCGCCAGTGCAACGGTGAAACATGAACCCCGGAGACTGATTTCCTCCAATATCTGGGGCAAACATCTCTTCCCGTCTACCTTGGTGAAAGAGATAGTGGACAGAGCTGCTACGGAGAACAGGAACCTTCTCCATAAGTGAGGCATGTCCCGAAAGAGGAAGTCCTCTCAGGACAATGGCCCTCAGCCTAAGAGGAAATCCTCAAAACCCAGACCCCAGCAACGTCAACCAAGACGACAGTTTCCGGGTCCCGCTACTCCCCAAGTGGCTACGCAGCCACAACAGACCTTTCAATTGGTCCCCCCGCCGGTGGTGTCGCAGTTACCGGTCTTCACCCCTGCCTATGAGCAACACTCGACTACCTTTCGTCCCCAAGGTAGGGGCTCAGGCAGAGGCTCCGGCAGAGATTCTTCTCGCCGTCCCTCCAGAGGCAGAGGAGGAAGGGGAGCTAGCGGCCGAGGTGGCAAACCCTCGGGACACCAGAAGCAATGAAGTGCTTCCGGTGGGAGGAAGACTCCGCCAATTCCAGGATCGTTGGACCTTCGATCCTTGGGCACACAGCATCGTCAAGAAAGGACTGGGCTGGAGCTGGATTCAACCACCCCCATCCTTCCAGAAATTCTTCCAACAGTCAACCCCCCTCCTGGAAGAATATGTCCTGGAACTCTTGAACAAGAAGGTGATCAGGAGGGTAAAGTCAACCAGGTTCCAAGGGAGACTCTTTCGTGTTCCCAAGAAAGACTCAGACAAACTCAGAGTCATTCTAGACTTGTCCCCCCTCAACAAGTTCATTGCGAACAACAAATTCAAGATGCTGACTCTGCAACAAATAAGGACCCTTCTGCCTCACAGGGCCTACACGGTCTCCATAGACCTGGCGGATGCCTACTGGCACATTCCAATGAATCACTACGCTTCCTCCTACCTAGGATTTCGACTCCAAAGGAAAAGTTACGCCTTCAGGGCCATGCCCTTCGGGCTCAACGTGGCTCCACGGATCTTCACCAAGCTGGCAGACGCAATCGTCCAACAGCTACGTCTTCAGGGTGTCCAAGTGATGGCCTACCTAGACGACTGGCTAGTCTGGTCGACTTCGCCCGAAGATTGTCTGAGAGCCTGCAACAAAGTCACTCAGTTCCTAGAGCATCTGGCTTCAAGATAAACGCAGAAAAATCTCGCCTCTCTCCAGCCCAGAAGTTCCAATGGTTGGGAATCCATTGGGACCTTCAATCACACCGCCTTTCCATTCCACAGAAGAAAAGGAAGGAAATAGCAGAGTCTGTCAGAAGGCTTCTAAAATCCAAACGGATCTCAAGACGAGAACAGGAACAAGTTCTCGGCTCTCTACAGTTCGCCTCTGTGACAAACCCAGTGCTTCGAGCACAGCTAAAGGATGCCGCGGGAGTCTGGAGACGATTCGCATCCATCGCTCGAAGAGACCTCAAGAGACGGCTTCCGAACAGACTTCGCTTACTTTTAAAGCCGTGGTCAGAAGCAAAGGCCCTGAAAAGGTACATCCCTCTTCAACACCCGCCTCCATCGATTAACATCCACACGGACGCTTCACTGGAGGGTTGGGGAGGTCACTCCCACCAACAGCAGGTTCAAGGAACATGGTCTCCCCTATTCAAGACGTTTCACATCAACATCTTGGAGGCCATGGCGGTTCTTCTCACCCTGAAGAAACTCTCCCCGCCTCCCTCGATCCACATCCGTCTGACTCTGGACAGCTCGGTGATAGTCAGATGTCTCAATCGTCAGGGCTCGAGATCGCCCCAAATAAATCAGGTGCTTCTCCCGATCTTTCGTTTGGCAGAAAGGAAGAAATGGCACCTGTCTGCAGTTCACCTACAAGGATTCCGCAATGTGACGGCGGACGCTCTATCGAGGACAAGCCCAATAGAGTCGGAATGGTCTCTAGACGCAAGATCATTCTCCTTCATCTCTCACCAAGTCCCGGAACTTCAGATCGATCTCTTCGCGACGAGCCACAACAATCAACTTCCTCGATATGTGGCCCTGTACGAGGACCCCAAGGCAGAAGCAGTGGATGCCATGTCCCTGGATTGGAACAGATGGTCCAGGATATACCTGTTCCCTCCTCCCAACCTTCTGCTGAAAGTCCTATCCAAACTGAGAACCTTCAAAGGGACAGTGGCCCTAGTGGCTCCTAAGTGGCCCCGGAGCAATTGGTATCCCCTGATCCTGGAGCTGCAGCCCACGCTGATCCCCCTACTGGGCCCAGATCTCTCTCAACAAGTACAGAAGTCGACTGTCTTCGCTTCATCACTGAAAGTCAGGGACCTTCATCTCATGATTTTCTCTCCTTAGCCGCAAAGAAAAGGTTTGGGATCTCGAAGAAAAGCTTAGACTTCCTCGAGGAGTACAAGACTGAGTCTACCAGACGGCAGTACGAATCTTCCTGGAAAAAGTGGGTCTCCTTCGTCAGGGCAAAAAATCCTACGGAAATCACCATTGATTTTTGCATGTCCTTCATTCACCTTCATGGACAAGGTTTAGCGGCCAACACGATTTCCACTTGTAAATCGGCCTTGACTAGACCACTCCTATACGCCTTCCAGATTGATCTGTCCAGCGATATCTTCAGTAAACTGCCAAAGGCATGCGCTAGACTACGCCCAGCACCCCCACCAAAACCTATCTCCTGGTCCCTGGACAAGGTGCTCCATTTTGCTTCTAGCCTGGACAACGATTCGTGCCCTCTGAAAGACCTGACTCAAAAAGTTATCTTCCTTTTTGCTCTCGCCTCGGGAGCCCGAGTCAGTGAAATAGTGGCATTATCAAGAGAGAGGGTCATATCCTGTTCGCCGAGACAGGAGATCTTACCCTCTTCCCCGATCCGACGTTTCTCGCCAAGAATGAACTACCCACCAAGAGATGGGGCCCTTGGAGAATCTGCCCCCTGAAGGAAGATGTCTCTCTATGCCCAGTGGAGAGTCTTAAGGTCTATCTTCGAAGAACTTCAGACTTCGGTGGAGGACAACTCTTCAAAGGAGAAACATCAGGTAGCGACCTGCCCTGTCACTGAAACAACTAAGAGCGAAAATCACCTACTTCATTCGCAGAGCGGTTCCTGACAGTACACCCGCAGGTCACGATCCTAGAAAAGTCGCTTCTTCTCTGAACTTCTTCCAGAGTATGGATTTCGAAAGCCTCAAGAGCTTTACAGGCTGGAAATCATCGCGCATTTTCTTCAAGCACTACGCAAAACAAGTGCACGAAGTGAAGCATTTCGTGGTAGCTGCAGGTAGTTTTATGAAACCTGCTGCTTAAATCTGCATGGAACAGTGAGTTACTTGGGACTCTAGCTCTACGGGTGCCTGTGTTGACCCTATTGTGATACATAGTGATTTAATGGACACTTAGTGTTTCTAATAGACTGTTCTTTATCAAGGTGAAATGTCATAGACTTTACATGAGTGCCACATGCCCTAGGGCATGGAGTGTTTTCTTTGAATTTTAAAAGACTGGCATTCCTCTGGGAACTTGTGTTTCTAAAAAGCAAACTTTTCTTTTCAGGATCAAGATTACCGTCTTTCATTTCTATGTACATTATTTTTTATTATTGTAAATAAATTCTATAATCATTATTGTAATTACTTCCATAATGATCTGCAATCCTAAAAATAAAATGTCTATTTTATTTCCATGTGTGTCTCCTTTCGCTCCTATTCCTTATCAAGAAATATACAATTGTTATAGTTTCATTTACCGCTTGATCAAAAAGAATAATATAAGTAATTATGTTATATACTCACTTATGCCTTAATAATATTCATACTCGAATATTAACCTTTGTCCTGTCTCCGAGACCAGCATGATCTCTCCTCCAGGTGAGTAGTAATTATGTTATATACTTACTTATGCTTGATAATATTCCTTTTCGAATATTAACCTTTGTCTTGTCTCCGAGTCCAGCAGGATCTCTCCACCGGGTGAGTAGTTCTTCAATGATCGCTTCGAGATGTTCCTATTGTCCACCAGGACTTCCCTGCCAGGGGGGCAGGAAGCCAGTTCATCATAGAATCTCTGGTAAGGACATGTTCTATAATACTGTTCGAAGCCCTTGGCACTTGGATTAAAGGGGAAAAAATCCACGATACATTAATTCTCTGGTACACTTCCATCAGGACGACATGGCTTGAGCCCAAAAAACGGATTTTGAGCGAAGCGAAAAATCTATTTTTGGGTGAGATAGCCATGACGTCCTGATGGACCCTCCCGTCTATTCTAGTTCAGCCTTTCAGCCCCCTCCCTGACCTACTGTATCGCGGAGATTGGTAGAAGCTGAGCTCAGGATGAGGACGGACGTGACGTCATTTAGCAATGGCGCCCGTTTGTTTACGTCTCGAGTACCAAAAGTATCCACGGATGAGAGTAACTTTGGAACGGCTCCTTAGTTACTCAGCCACCTTTCCATATCGAAGTGTTAACTCTATATGGGGTGCAGATAGCTATGGCGTGTTGATACATGCGTCCCCTGTTGATATACGATATCCTAGAGGGAAACCTTTAGGGTACTCGCACCAGAAGTTAGAATTCTTTGATAACCTTTAGTTTAATTCTCTCGGAATATCTAATGTAGTTAAATATACCCTAGGAAGCTACTGAAGGAACCTTCCATCAGGACGACATGGCTATCTCACCCAAAAATAGATTTTTCGCTTCGCTCAAAATCCGTTTTTTTAGTTGGGATAATCTAACTTGGTGAAAAGATTTGTGAATGGCCATGATTGTCAGCAAAGCTGTATTAGTCAGGGCCACCGATACAAAGTTGATTTGCTGTGAGCAATCAGATAAAAATCTTCCACCATCACTAATCTGTAGTGGCCAGCGTGCTAATGAAAATGGCCAAACACCAGACATGAATAAGAATATGTCTGAGACCTTTATCCTGCAGTGGACTAAAAATGGCTGCATTATGTTGTTATTGTATATATATATATATATATATATATATATATATATATGTTAAGGTAGATATATATAAAAGTAAAACCGTTGGTAGATATTTTGCCTTTTTATCATGACATTTCTTTCCCTCAGTATTTAGTGTTAACAGCTAATCTATCTTAATCTCCGAAGGCATGAAGCTATTTAGTTATTTAATCACGTAGCTAGTTTTACCTTCTAAATTTAGCCTTTACAGAGTTTACTGATGATGTTAGTATTTTTTCCAAATCAGGAACTCGTTTTTATAATTAACAAGATATTGTTGGGTGTGGAAGGTGAAGAAAAGAAGTTACTGCCACATTCAACCTCTATAGGCTCAAGTAAAATGAGAATTTACGGATTCAATTATTTTTTATAGAACTGTTAGAACCAGAAATCTTAACCCCAAATCATCCCAGAATTGAATAAAACGAAGGGAAATAAAAGCATCGGTCTAATTCAAAAGCAGATCATTGAAGAGAGAATGATACAGCCAAAGAAAAAGAATGTGTAAAAGGAAATGTTTTCTTCCGTAGTATGCACGTCGTTACCTTTGGCACCACCCAATGTTACAATGATGTGGAATAATACGTCGCAAATGCTGAACGGCACTGTCCAGTATGACTGCCTGCCCTGGATGAAGACTGTTGACAATCAAACTACGCAGATAGTGGAATGCCTTGAGGAGTCTCCTGATGTTTACGCGTTCCATCCTGGCTTCGTCTTGCCATGCAACGGTAGTATCTTTCTCTCTCTTTTTCTCTCAAAAACAAAGAAACATAGCTATGTTTGTTAATAATGAATTAGAATATAGACAGCTACTTCTTATCCTTTTGTATTATATAATCACTAATGTTGATAATTATCTTTGGAATTGGTAATTTTACTGTGTGTATATATATATATATATATATATATATATATATATATATATATATATATATATATATATATATTTGGTATTGTAAGTGAACAAGAAATCTCACTCTCCCAAAAGCTTGTGCAGAGGCAGTCAACATATCTTTCGTAACAACGAATTGGCACTCATCAGACATCTGGCAGATAGGTGAGCTAGTAGAGGCCTACTGTTCAGAGGGCTATCGAGTTGCTCTGGGTGACTCGAACTTTACAGTGGAGTGTACGGACGAAGGGTGGAATCCTTCACAGTCATGCTATGAAGGTAAGATATACACGTGAATATAGAAATAGTTATATGAGATTGCAGATATTTAGAGAAATGTTAGGATTAATGCTGTAGTGAATGACAAAGCATTAGAGGAAATTGAGGCTTGCAGTGAACATTTCACAGGTTTGTATGTGGTTTAAGAGATAAGAAAGGAGACACATGTGACAGGGTTAATGTACGTTTGAAGATGCTTGAGGATATGATTGTTAATGATGGACTATAGAAGAATGAAAACGTTCCATGAGTTGTGATTACAAGGGGCATGCTGTAGTATGGTAGCAAAATGGTAAGTTTTATTTGCTGACCAGGGCTTGTAAGGTATGTTTGGATAGGGAAATGGTATTAAAGTGAGGCATTAAGATGAATTTTTTCCTTTATATAATGAAAATATAACATAATTGTAAGATTTTTTTTAGCTACGTAACATTATTTGATACACTGTTAAAAATACCGTAATTTTAATCGGAAATTCTCTGGAAAATTATACTATTCTCAACCGTATTTCAGTAAAATACAAGCGACCGTAAATTTACCCTACTTTGTTATTATCTTAAACAGGTTGGTGACCGTAATGTCACTCGTTTACGTCAATATATCCGTTTTTAAAACGGTAAAAATTATGCAATAAATGTTGCCAGACATTTACCGTTTTTTTAATGCAAATTTTTAACAGTGTATACTTTCTAATGTTCATGATAGAAGCCTTAAGTGATAGAGGTAAGCATATATAGCATAGAGAATGAAAATACATGAACAGACTTCATTTAGACAAGAAACATTCTTTGTGGATAATCTGTTTTTATTTGTGTAAGGATATACAAGAAACGTGGATGTAAAATGAAAGAATTGATGTAGATGAAATGTAGATTGTTGAAGAATACATGTAACATATAATATCTCTTGAACGTTTAGAGGACTTTATGATAACTATCGTATCTTTTTCAGAAATATGAATAATGTGGAAGTCCGTTAGGATAAAAGTGGATATCTTATAAAAAATTTTCTGTCTTCATATTTGCTTAATTATTATTATTATTATTATTATTATTATTATTATTGTTGTTGTTGTTGTTGTTGTTGTTGCTATTATTATTATTATTATTATTATTATTATTATTATTATTATTAGCTAAGCTACAACCCTAGTTGGAAAAGCAGGTTGCTATAAGCCCAAGGGCTCCAACAGGAAAAAATAACCCAGTAAAGAAGGGAAATAAATAAACTGAATAAACTATGATATTGTTATGGGGTGAAAGATATTAGGAAATGGAGTGAAGGTAGAAGAGACGAAATATATTAGGGCGTATAGATGTCGATTAAATATTTTTATGGGTTGATTCAAGGTAGAAGATGCGTGGAGGGAGTTTTGGAGTTGCAAATTCAATCCATTTATATTCACCTAGTGCTTCTCTAATTCTCCAAAACCTCTTATGTTCTCTTCCAGCCTGCACAGACGCTCCTCCGGATCTTGGACCAAATGTAGTGATAGAAGGTTTTCCTTCGGATGCCCTCGGTGGTACGATAAACTACGCTTGTAATCCAGGGTTTTACCTTCCTCAGAAAACGGTGAGGAATAGCATTCTCCAAGGTTGGGATTATCTTTGTGGTTTTTGATATGTCAACATTTTGAGTTTCTCTCTCTCTCTCTCTCTCTCTCTCTCTCTCTCTCTCTCTCTCTCTCTCTCTCTCTCTCTCTCTCATAAAAGATAGTTGAGAGAAGAAACGATTTTTTAATCTATTACATTCTGTATTTGATGTTACCCATATTTTAGAGTAGCCCAATTCTCTCTCTCTCTCTCTCTCTCTCTCTCTCTCTCTCTCTCTCTCTCTCTCTCTCTCTCTCTCTCTCTCAGACGGAAATAACCTGTTATTTATTCCATCACCTGGAATAATTTAATAAGATTTTGAGCCTCACCTGAACTTTCTGACTAATCTTATGAATGGTTCCAGAGAAATACACGACCAAAGTCCCTTATTGCATCTCGGGAGAAAGCTCTGTACAGAAAACTTCCATATATTTTTTTTTCTTCTATTAACATAATGATGATGGACTTGTCAATGGTACATAAACCACCCGTAACATACTGCACCAGTTTCCTATGCAGTACAATGAATCTATTACAACTTTTTCCAAAGATTCCATTTCAATGCCTTTTCGAGCTTATTTAGCCAACCCTATATCAGTCTCACGTTTTCCCTCCAGCTAGTTTTAAGTTTTATAAAAACTTTCTATCAGTCTTTTCTTGTTTTGATTATGCTCATAACCAAGTCTAAAAAACAATTGATCTCTTCCTGTTTTCTCTCGTATTAAGCATCCACGTTTCACTTCATAAAGAAGACTACCCTTTTCTTCACCTTTTCTATGACTTGCCTCTTCTTTCCACTCTCCATTACCATTATTATTATACTTGCTAAGCTACAACCCTAGTTGGGAAAGTAGGATGCTATAAGCACAAGGGCTTCAGCAAGGAAAATAACCCAGTTAGGTAAGGAAATAAACTACAAGAGAAGTTCAAGAACAATAATATTAAAATAAATATTTTGTATACAAAATATAAAAACTTCAAAATAACTAGAGGAAGAGAAACAAGATAAAATAGTGTACCCTCAAGCAAGAGAACTCTACCCCAAGACAGTATAAGGCCATGGTACAGAGGCTATGGCACTACCTAAGACTAGAGAACAATGGTTTGATTTTGGCGTGTCCTCCTAGAAGAGCTGTTTACCATAGCCAAAGAGTCTTCAACCTCGATTCAGAATTCAGAGAGAGAGAGAGAGAGAGAGAGAGAGAGAGAGAGAGAGAGAGAGAGAGATTTCGCAAGTCACAGCCATCTCTTTCTTGAAAGCGCTGATACTAACTGAATGATTTCTTGTATGAAATGGACTTCTAGAAGATCTGCTTACCATAGCCAAAGTCTCTCTTCTACCCTTAGAAGAGGAAAGTAGTCACTGAACAATTACAGGACAGTAATTGACCTCTCGAGAGAAGAAAAATTGTTTGGTAATTGAAAGTTGTCATGTGTATGAGGAAAGACGAGAATATGTAAAGAATAGGCCAGTCTATTCTGTGCATGCGTCGGCAAAGATGAAATGAGCCAGTCAAAGGCCCAATATCTCTCTAGAGGTACTATCTCAACGGTGGCTGGTGCCTTGGCCAACCTACGACCAATTATATTAGCTTATTAGCAACTAAACTATCCTAATACTGTCCGTTTTTTCTTTTCCCGTTTGTTACTAATTATCCTTGGTTTATATCTTTCCTATTAGCCGCACCTTAAAAACTCTGGAAATATTTCTAAAGTATCATCTGCAATGTACAGTCACACCATGCTCAATTTATAACACGTTTCTTATACAAACTTGCACTTACATCCAATGTCCTTCCTCTGATTTCCCGTCCAATCTATCAATATTATCATTACTAAGCCATGAATGCTTAATTACCCACTTTAACACAAATTAGTCTCTCTACCATCTACGCATTTTGTTACTATTATTATTATTATTATTACTATACAGTATATATATTTATATTTATAATAATAATAATGATAATAATATACATATATATGTATATATATAAATATATATATATATATATATATATATATATATATATATGTGTGTGTATATATTATATATATATGTATATATATAATTTTAAAAGCACTTAATCTCATAGCATATTATGTCCTACTTATTTCTATTTTTCTGTCCAATATCTCTACTTTCAACTTCTTAGTGCTCTGAGGAGACCTGGATAATGAATGGTCTCCCTGGTCAACCTAAAGATCACCTTCCGTCTCATGGTTGTGGGGGCTTATTGAAACATCCCTGCCTAGCGATGTGTTTGACTGGGGTTCGAATTTCACTCAGGCTTGATGATATCTTGCATTGCTTGCAACCTTACTGGTTTTGTGAGCTAAGGATGGGTGGTGTGTCTACCTGCTGAGTCATCAGCAGCCATTGCCTGGCTCTCCTTGGTCCTATCTTAGGTAGAGAGAGGGCTTGGTTGCCGATCATATGTATATATGGTTAGTCTCTAGAGCATTGTCTTGCTAACTAGAGCGGCCAGTAGAATAGAATTGTATCTATCAATTGTGTCATCATTTTTTTTCTAGATTTATGTAATATTTTTAGTTCTTTGTGAGAAGGAAAGTCTTTCAAGAAGATCTATTAATTAAGTAATTCTTTATTTCCCTTCCAGGACGATCTTAGCTTAAGGAATGCGACTTCAGTCACCTGTCTGAAAGACCCAACGATGGCAACGACCCGGAATCTGTGGGTCTCCTCGGAAGGACCCATAATCAACTGCCTAATGAGTAATGTGATATGAAATCTCTTCTTAAGTAATAGAGGATTTAAACACGCTTAGGAGATAGTTGTATTTTTTTCAAATATTTTACTTTAATGTCAGTTTTAAATGGCTTCTTTTCCTAAAGTTCTTTGATCTTCCATGCTGTAAAAGCTGGATTTATGATGAACGAAAGAGATGATTCTAGGATAATTCCTCAAACTATAATTAAAAAATGATAAAGTTGATAGAATTGCCATTTCTTGCTATAATTTAAAAGTTCACCCGTTCCAGTCTGCTCCACCGTGAAATTGAGCTCTCTCTCTCTCTCTCTCTCTCTCTCTCTCTCTCTCTCTCTCTCTCTCTCTCTCTCTCTCTCAGTGTGCCTTGATGACCCACCAAGCGTCGCTGGTCTAATTACAACTACCTGGGATGGTGTTAACCGCACTCCAGGGACACAGGTAACACCTATTTGAACTTTGTATGGGTTTTTTTTTCTTTTTGACCAATATCAATACTGATTATATTTCGAAGATTTACAGGTGCTTTGTTTAAGATATACATTATATATTGTAACATCCAAGATGTATTATCGTACATTTACTTATATGTATTATAATTTTGTTTCTGTGTTAAATATAAAAGGTATATTGGACAGCTTATTATGGAAGTACAGAGAGATCAAAGAATTCCCCATTGATGATATTCATTAGATGATAAGGTCTCAGACTATAACAAAACACCTACTTGTTTTATAAGGCTCATATGTGTCTATAAAAATGAAAAATTTATCTTTCAAATATCAATTAAATAAAAGTATTTTTATTCATAGGTTACCTACAATTGCCCAGATGGACTACTCTTTGGAGAT
Organism: Palaemon carinicauda; assembly: GCF_036898095.1. Classification (NCBI taxonomy): domain Eukaryota; kingdom Metazoa; phylum Arthropoda; class Malacostraca; order Decapoda; family Palaemonidae; genus Palaemon; species Palaemon carinicauda. Next base: position 11,098,232 of record NC_090738.1, on the reverse strand, counting down.
CTGAACTCGTCGTGGGTAATAAATTGTACGGAAAATGGGATGTGGACTCCAATTGACCCGAGTTTATTCACCTGCACAAGACGTAAATAAGCAATTCGTTGTTGTTCTTCTTTTAACTACCTCTACTACGAATATTGCCTCCGCCAACGAAGTTGGAAGGAGGTTATGTTTTACCCCCTGTTTGTGTGTGTTTGGTTGTTTGTGAACAGCTTCCCGGTCACAATTTTTGTCGTAGAGTAATGAAACTTCCAGGGGATTAACTGTTATGTAAAAGGCTGAAAATGATTAAATTTTGGAAGGTCATGGTCAAAGGCCAAGGTCACGGGCGAGCAAAAGGTCGAGACATAAAGTTCCGCGGCAGAGGTCTGCGTTCTACCGAGTGCCCCTCTTGTTTTTACTTTTTTTACGATTTTTCTTCTTCTTACTACTATTTTTGTTAATGTTGCTCCTTGTGTTATTGTGGTTGGTAGTAGAGAAAGTTGGTCGGACTGACAAGTCAATTAGATTACCTGGCGTCTGTTGAGAAAGTAGAAAAGGTTGCTTGCATGCATTCATCGATTATTGATACAGTTGTTAGTAGCAGTAGTTTAGAAAGATACTTGCAATGCTAAAGCAATAGTAGTTTCATTACAGACTGAGTTTGTTTACACAATCATCTCTTATCCTAGGCTGGGATGTGCCTGTACTTTTTAATTAATCATACTATTGAATATAAAGCAATTAAAGACAATCATGAAACTCGAGATATTTTGTGAATTCGTTTCAACCACCGCCGTGAAAATGAAGAAGCCTGAAAGTTTGTTAATAAGACCAGACATCCAAGAAGTAGTAGGAAGTAAGTTGGCCAGGGCACCAGCCACCCATTGAGATACTACCGCTAGAGAGTTATGGGGTCTTTTGACTGGTCAGACAGTACTACTGTACATTGGATCTTTCTCTCTGGTTGCGGTTTATTTTCCCTTTGCCTACACACACTCGCTGAATAGTCTGGCCTATTCTATACATATTCTCCTCTGTCCGCATATACCTGACAACACAGATTACCAAACAATTCTTCTTCATTCAAGGGGTTACTGCACTGTAACTGTTCAGTTGCAATTTTCCTCTTGTTAAGGGTAGAAGAGACACTTTAGCTATGGTAAGCATCTCATCTAGGAGAAGGACACTCCAAAATCAAACCATTGTTCTCTAGCCTTGAGTAGTGCCATAGCCTCTATACCATGGTCTTCCACTGTCTGGGGTTAGAGTTCTCTTGCATGAGGGTACACTCGGGCACACTTTTCTATCTAATTTCTTTTCATCTGGTTTTGTTAAAGTTTTTTTATACCATATAGGAGATATTTATTTGAATGTTGTTACTGTTCTGAAAATATATATTTCCTTGGTTCCTTTCCTCACAGGGCTATTTTCCTTGCTGGAGCCCCTGGTCTTATAGCATTCTGCTTTTCCAACTAGGGTTGTAGCTTAGTAAGTAAGTAATATTAATAATAATAATAACAATAATAATAATAATTTAGTTATCCTTTGTTATAGGTGGAATTCGTTTTCTTTAAATACTATGTGGAATTTGTTTTGTTTTCTTTAAAGACTATCAATCAAACATTGAGGTAAACTAATATAAATTAGTTGCTGAACACTCGGTTAGACTACAAAATATTAATCATGAACTTTATATATATATATTTATATATATATATATATATAGATAGATAGATAGATAGATAGATAGATAGGTATACACAGTATATACTACTGCTACTGGCTAGACCTAGATATTATTATTATTATTATTATTATTATTATTATTATTATTATTATTATTATTATTATTATTATTATTATTATTACTAGCCAAGCAACAACCCCAGTTAGAAAAGCTAGATGCTATAAGCACAAGGGGTCCAACAGGGAAAAATATACCATTCAGGAAAGGAAATAAAAAACAATATTAGAAAAAAATTACAATAAAATACTTTTAAAACGGTAACATCAAGACAGAAATGTCAAATAAACTATAAAAAGACTTATGACAGCCTGTTCAACATAAAAATATTTGCTGCAAGTTTGAATGTAAAGGATGGTCAGAATTATGAAAATTCTTATGCAGCATGCATAATGAACTAACTGAATGACGGAGCCAAAGATTAATAAATAGATCTGGAGTAAGAAATTTAATAGACCGTAAGTTTCTGTCCAACAAATTAAGATGATAATCAGCAGCTGAACACCAGACAGGAGAACAATACTCAAAACAAGGCAGAATGAAAGAATTAAAACACTTCTTCAGAATAGATTGATCACCGAAAATCTTAAAAGACTCAATAATTCATTTTTTTTTTTTTTTTTTGCAATTGAAGAAGACACAGAGCTTATGTGTTTCTCAAAATAAAATTTACTGTTGAGAATAACACCTAAAATTTTTAAGAGTTATACAAAGTTAAAAAAACATTATCATTGCTAATATCCGGATGTTGATGAGCCACCGTCCTTGACCTACTTACAATGATACTTTGAGTTTTGTTAGGATTCAACCTCATACCCCATAATTTGCACCATGCACTAATTTTAAGTAGATCTCTATTAAGGGATTTAGCAACCCCAGATCTACATTCAGGAGATGGAATTGATGCAAAGAGAGTAGCATCATCTGCATACTGTATGCAACAAACTGGTTTTCTAGGCTAAACCACATGTCATGTGTACAATATATAGTATGAAAAGTAATGGGCCAAGAACACGACCCTGTGGAACATCAGATATCACATTCCTATGCTGTCCATGGTGCCCATCAACAACAACTCTTTAAGATCTATTATTTAAAAATTCAATAATAATGCTAAGATACATGTCTGAGGCCTTTGTCCTGTATTGGATTAGAAACCTAGAAACCCATGCATTTGTTGTTGTTATTATTATATATATATATATATATATATATATATATATATATATATATATATATATATATATATTTATATATATATATTTACTGTATGTATTATATCCACTTAAGGAAAAGTTGAAAAAGACTTCATTGAAATTAGTACCTTCGTCTTTCGTGGCTACAATACATAGATTATACTCCATAACGTTTCAGCTTTCATGATTTCCACACATGTACATATGTATATACACACACACACACACACACACACATATATATATATATATATATATATATATATATATATATATATATATATATATATATATATATATATATATAGGCTAAATTAATAAACATAGAACCTATTTCAACCCAATTGTGGTCTTGGTTAACAATTCTAGTTTCTGGTGTGGTAGTTGAAGTTGTAAAGAATTAAAGACAGAATAAGTTACTCCCTCTTGATAGAAAACGTATATAAGAACCCAAAATATTGCTTTTTTAGCATTCTATTAACAGTTTAGTAAGATACTGTACGTAGCATTTTATTTTAGTAGCTGACAAAGGCAATTTTTTTTTATTTTAATTTGCAATTTTTACCTGTGAGAAAATGGGTATTGAATAGCCTCCCAGGCTTCAGCGACGGGTCATATGGTCCAAATTAATGAATGCAATCCTTTAAGAAAAGTTATGTACTTTTTCATTTATCATTCTTATTTACTTTCGGCATCATTTATTATCGTGATATAATTGAGGCTTACAACCGATGAACTTTATAACAAAATATGTACTCATAAAAACATATACTTCATCATCATCATCCTCAGCCGTTGCTAGTCCACTACAGTTCAGAGACCTCAGACATATCTTTCCACTTGCATCTGTTTATGGTCTTTCTATGCCAGTCTATACCCGCAAATCTTCTAGTTCGTCAATCCGTCATCTTCTCTTCCTTCCTCTGGTTCTTTGGTAATCGTTAGGGACCCATTCTGTTATTCTTAATGTTCATCTATTATCTGCCATTCTCATTATTGTCCTATACTTAGTAATAGTCAAAGTGCTCCTTGTTTATTTTTGAATGTCTTTTTCATTCTGAAAAGACATTAAAACGACCAAAATAGCCTCTGATACGGATAGGCAATTGTGTCAATAGAATAATATTTTGCTTAGATTGCATATAACCCTGATTATTAACTTTCTCCTCTTTACCTACAGCCGCTCCTTCTCCCCCTCCCTTGCCACCCTTCCAATCCATCATGGAGACTTCGGAGGAACTCTTCTGGGTTGGCTCCTCCGTCAACTACACCTGCAGGGACGACCAGATGACCCCCTTGGGAGTACGCTACTTCACCCTCACCTGCACCGCTTCGGGATGGATTCCACCACTGGACCCAGAGTTCACTTGTCTAAATAGTATGTTGTTTTGGACCTCGACTATGAACTTCTATATGTTAAGGCGCATTACTGCCATGAGTCTTTTTATCGTATCATTTCTATCCATTTGTTTCGTTAATATCTTTCATTCTATTCATTCAACAGTTTGTACAACTGGAGTACCAGACGTAGAATTCACAACTAATAACAAAACTGAGTATGCATACTGGGGGACAGTGATTCAGTTCGTAGCTGATGATGGCTTCTTGTTCCCCGATTATACGACCGTGAAATGGACGGAATGTCTTAATGGAAATTGGACTTTGCCCCAGATACCTTCTGCCAGAGGTAATTCTTACATGTTATTTTCTTTTGTGGTTAGATTGCAGCTTACCGTACTCTACCGTATATCTATTTATCAAGGTTAACTATTTATGTTGGCAAGAATAAGCAAAGTTTTGATAACTTTTCTTTCATGTTTTCTTGTTCATTGAAGGATAGTTTGGATGGAATGTTGAGTTAGTACTGACAACAAAATTTAGTAGGAAATAATTTTGTCCCAATAAATACAAAATACATAAAGCTTAAATAATAATTGAGGGAAAAATAACAAAAACGTCATTATATACTGAGAAGTCATGTGAAAACTAATGCACGAGTGATTTTTTTTTCATGAAATTGGTAATTAAATCTAAAACTAATCAATATTTTTTCCTTCAAGACGACTTACCAGCCCTGCCCCCAGCACCTGCGGGCAGCAACATCACGACACCGCCTCCGTTCTTCATAGGATCGACTGTTAACTACACCTGTCAAGGTGACATGCGTTTCCCCAACGGTGAAGTCTACACCACTTCCACGCTCACGGAAACTGGCTGGACGCAATTAGATCCTACATTCGTTTGTTTGAATGGTAAGATTGACTTCTCGAAGGAGGAACCCTTGGTAATGCAGTATACTGTATTTAGAAACTAGTGTACGAGATCCGTCAAAAATGACGGTTAAATATTTTGATAGATATGTACACGCACCCACTCTCACCACCATGGTATGACAAATCCCTCTCCCCCTTACCCAAGGGACGGGGATGAACCGAGTGTATATATGAAAATTTTATATATATATATATATATATATATATATATATATATATATATATTTATATATATGTGTGTGTATATATACATATACATATATATACACTATATATATACATATATATATATATATATATATATATATATATATATATATATATATATAAACCCAGACACTTGCTCTTTATTATAAAGGGGAGATAATAGGATGAAGACCTTGAGGAAGGTTTAAAAAAATCATAGAAAAATGGGGATAGATGAAGGTACTGATATGGAATTTTAGTAAAGAAGAGAGAGAGAGAGAGAGAGAGAGAGAGAGAGAGAGAGAGAGAGAGAGAGAGAGAGAGAGAGAGAGAGAGGGGCCATTTAATGTTTATAAACTCTTAAAGGTTTAAAGGCCGCTCATGAATGGCAGAGGCAAGGGACAGTGACATTGCCTTATTAAGCAGGACTAGAGACTGACCATGTATACATATAATCTGCGCCCAACCCTCCTCTCCACCCAAGCTAGGACCAAGGAAGGCCAGGCAATGGCTGCTGATTACTCAGCGATAGACCTATAGGATACCCTATAGCCCCCTTTTTAGCTCACAAGGAGGGTGAAGTTGCAGCGACCAAACGAAATAACGAATTTGAGCGGGACTCTAACCTGAGTTTGGCGTTCATCAGTCAGGGACGTTATAGCATCGGCCACCACAACCCTAAAGGAGAAAAATTTACATTCAAAACGTTGATGATGATAATGGTGACAATAGAGGAATACATAATTTTATCAGGGTTTCCTGGTTAATATATACGTTAGCAAGATAAGGAGAAGAAATGGAAATGAAAGTGCAAAAATTTTTGGTTCATTATAAGACATATTCATGTAAATCCAGAAACCCACAAAATTTCGGCTTGGAAAATCTCGGATGCATTACAAACAATTTTGTTAACTTTTTTATTCATTTTCATTCCCCTTAATCTTTAGGGTTGTTTGGCTGGTGTGGTAACGTCCCTAACTGGTGATTGCCAGACTGGGGTTCGAGTCCTGCTCAAACTCGTCAGTTCCTTTGGTCGCTGCAATCTCACCATCCTTGTGAGGTAAGGATGGGGGCTTTGGGGTCGCCTATAAGCCTATCTACTGAGTCATCAGCAGCCATTGCCTGACCCTCCTTGGTCCGAACTTGGGCGGAGACGGGGCTTGGGCGCTGATCATATGTAAATACATATGATCAGCGCCCAAGCCCCGTCTCCGCCCAAGTTCGGACCAAGGAGGGTCAGGCAATGGCTGCTGATGACTCAGTAGATAGGCTTATAGGCGACCCCAAAGCCCCCATCCTTACCTCACAAGGATGGTGAGATTGCAGCGACCAAAGGAACTGACGAGTTTGAGCAGGACTCGAACCCCAGTCTGGCAATCACCAGTTAGGGTCGTTACCTTTGTCATTCATGAGCCGACTTTAAACCTTTAAATACTAAGTAAAATTGTCATTTTCATCTGTCCATAATGATATTTTATAAAAAGGAACAACTAAACTTATTAAGATTATTGTTGTTATTGTTTTAGTAGACTAGAACGAGAATGACGACCAAAATAGGTCACACCCAAATCTTAAATAGACATCTCCCTTATTATTATTATTATTATTATTATTATTATTATTATTATTATTATTATTATTATTATTATTATTATTAGTTGAAAAGGCAGGATGCCATAAGCCCAAGGACTCCAACAGGGAAAAATATCATCGCTGAGGAAAGGTAATAAGGAAATAAATAAACTACAAGAGAAGTAATGAGCAACTAATATAACATATTTTAACCGAAGCAACATTAAAATTGATCTTTCATTTATTAACTATAAAAAGAGACTTATGTCAGCCTGTTTAGCATAAAACATTTGCTCCAACTTTGAACTTTTGAAGTTCTACCGATTCAACTACCCAATTAGGAAGATCATTCCACAACTTAGTCACAGCTTGAATAAAACTTCTAGAATACTGTGTAGTATTAAGTCTTATGATGGAGAAGGCCTGACGATTAGAATTAACTGCATATCTAGTATTACGAACAGGATGGTGCTCTCCGGGAAGATCTAGATATAAAGGATGGTCAGAATTATTAAAATTTTAATGGGTGCAGCATTGATTATAGCAAGGTAATTATTGCCGTTGTTATTGTAACTAATATCGTTGAAAGAATTATCCATATTGTTGTTCTCTTACTTGAAGGTACACTATCTTATTTCTCTTCTTGATTTTTTTAAGTTTCTATAGTTTATAAATGAAATATCTGTTTTAATGTTCTTACTGCTCTTAAAATATGTTATTTTAATTTTTCATTACTTCTTTTGTAGTTTATTCATTTCCTTGTTTCCTTTCTTCAGTGAGCTCTTTTCCCTTGTTGGAGCCCTTTGGGGTCATAGCATCTTGCTTTTCCAACTAGGATTGTAGGTTAGGTAATAATAATAATAATAATAATAATAATTAGTATTATTATTAATGTTGATAATTATGAAAATAATAATAATAATAATGATAATAATTAGTATTATTATTAATATTCATAATTATGAAAATAATAATAATAATAATAATAATAATAATAATAATAATAATAATAATAATAATAAGGATTATTGTCCTAGTGTGCTTGGAAGAACCGCACTACATCTACGGGGCCATCACCTACAATTACACCGGGGTGTCCGTGTGGGGATCGGCCATCGAATACCGCTGCAACGGGATGTTTCACGGAGGCAATTCCACTCTCCTCAACTACTGCTTGCCTGGAGGCAATTGGAGCCTCTTCTATGTTCCTTATTGTATCGGTAGGTACTGTCTTGATTTTTTTTTATTTTCTTTGAGGTTGAAATGCCTATATTCAGGAAAATGTTTCTGTATTATTATTATTATTATTATTATTATTATTATTATTATTATTATTATTATTAGCCAAGCTACAACCCTAGTTTGAAAAGCAAGATGCTATAAGTCCAAGGGTTGCAACAGGGAAAAATAGCTCAGTGAGGAAAGGAAATAAGGAAATAAATAAATGATGAGAATAAATTAACAATAAATAATTCTAAAAAAAGTGACAACGTCAAAACAGATATATCATATATAAACCATAAAAAGACTTATGTCAGCCTGTTCAACATAAAAACATTTGCTGCAACTTTGAACTTTTGAAGTTTTACTGATTCAACTACCCGATTAGGAAAATCATTAAAAAGGTGTTTGCATACTGATAAATTTAATATTATCTCATTTCTTCGATGTCGAAATATCTTTATACAGGAAATGGTTCTGTACATTGAAAACGTGGTTGTATACTAATAACTGGATATTTTTTCTTTTCTTTGAGGATGAAATGTCTATTTACAGAAAATGTTTATGTATATTGAAAAAGTGTCCGCATTCTAATACACTGAATATATACTGAAAAAGTCTATGCGTTGAAAAAATATGAAAACTGATTTCATATTTCGATAGTAGTAGGTAGTAGATTGGCCAGGGCACCAGCCACCCGTTGAGATACTATCGCTAGGAAATTATGGGTTCTTTTGACTGGCCAGACAGTACTTCAGTGGATCCCTCTCTCTGGTTACGGTTCATTTTCCTTTTGCCTACACACACTGAATAGTCTGCCCTATTCTTTACATATTCTCCTCTGTCCTCATACACCTGACAACACAGATTACCAAACAATTCTTCTTCACTCAAGGGGTTACTGCATTGTAATTGTTCAGTGGCCACTTTCTTCTTGGTAAGGGTAGAAGAGACTCTTTAGCTATGGTAGGCAGCTCTTCTAGGAGAAGGATACTCCAAAATCAAACCATTGTTTTCTAGTCTTGGGTAGTGCCACAACCTCTGTACCATGGTCTTCCACTGCCTTGGGTTAGAGTTCTCATGCTTGAGGGTACACTCGAGCACACTTTCCTATCTTATTTCTCTTCCTCTTGTTTTGTTAAAGTCTTTATAGTTTATATAGGAGATATTTTTGTTGTTACTCTTCTTATAAAAATTATTTTCCTTTTTCCCTTTCCTCACTGAGCTATTTTCCATGTTGGAGCCCCTGGGCTTATAGCATCCTATTTTTCCAACTAGGGTTGTAACTTAGCAAGTAATAATAATAATAATAATAATAATAATCTAGGCTTACCGTCCTAAATTCTACAAATTGTAATGTAAACTATGGTATAAAATCAGCTATCTATCGATGCACATTCATATTTGTATGTTGTGAGTCTACGCATTGAAAAAGAAAATTAAAATAGATTTCATATTTCAATACTCCAGGGTTACCGTCTTAAATTCTATAAATTGTAATGTAAAATATGGTATAAAATCAGCTATCTTTCGATGCTCATTCAGATTTGTATGTTGTAGCTAAATAGTTAATACTCGCATACACGTAAGTAAAAATGACTTGGTAATTCATTTTTAAAATACTGTATCGATCAAGGGACGTTCTTTTAAGGAAATAACAAATATATAAAAACATATTTCGTTCTATTACCTCAAAACGTTTATCATGAAAAGTCTATCACCAGACATTTGTATTTAGGTGCAGCTACTCTTATTTCTAAAAAAAAAGATATTATATATATATATATATATATATATATATATATATATATGTATATATGTGTGTGTGTATATATATATATATATATATATATATATATATATATATATATATGATTTAAAATTTTAACATAAGAATTATTTTTTTTTTCCGTATAATAATACTTTCTTTCCCTTCAGAGTCGTCAGTTGTACTTACAAACTATAAAAGATGAAATGTAGGTATAAAATTGTAAGGTTGGTCTGGTTATTGGCTGAAAAAAAAAGTTGCGTGTGTTTGTTTGTTGCTGTCTGTATGTGTGTGAGCACGCGCGTTTTTATATAAGTATAATTTTTTTATCGTTTTGTAAATAAAAGTTCATGTGTCTTGTGTATTTTGCCCTACAACAATAGTGACCTTTTTCAGATGCAAGTTGTTAGATACAGTAGATATTCTAACATTACAGTAATGCAAACCATTTTAACCATTATATGTAAATATATATATATATATATATATATATATATATAGATAGATAGATAGATAGATAGATATATATATATATCTATATATAGATCTATATAGATGTATATGTATATTTATTTATTCATTTATATATATATATGTATATATATATATATATATATATATATATATATATATATATAGATAGATAGATAGATAGATAGATAGATAGATATGTTCAATCTATCAACACAATAAGAATATTATCGATACAGTAGTAATAACAATAGCTCTCAACTGAGATGCATGTTGTTGGTTAGATATTTTAACATAACGATAATGCAAACCATATTATATAAACTATATAGTAAATTAGTTCAATTTATCACCCCAATAACAGTATTACAAATACAGTACTAACGATACTAGGAATGTTCCAGCTCTTTACAGTAAATATACCCGGGTCCTAATGAATCACTTGACCCAGATAAATCAAAGTGGTTTGACCCTTTGGATTCGAGTGAAGCGTTTTCAAAGGAAGGTTTATGAGTGTGGCGTCACGCGTTCTTGACACCGAGTGAGATGCGTTATGAGAAAATAATTGATAATCATTGGTTTGAAAAATCCATTGTGGAGTAGACAGTGCAATATTATGAAGACTTGAAGCAAGATTTGTCCTATTTTTGTATGTGTATATATATATCAAAAATTTTAAATAATTTTTATTTTTCCTAACATACTTACCGAGAACTACTTTCTTATAGGAGATCACTGGTTATCTCTCTCTCTACGACCAGATTTGAATATATACCCCCCCCGTTCCGCGCTCTCAGTAGCTTTTACCCCCGGCATCCAGGAATGTGCCCCGAGGGTAGGATTAACGGTAGGTCGCCCGTTGGCCAGGTCACGTTCGTCATTAAGTTCTATTGCATTAGCATCATGCTAGTAAGGGAAGAAGGCACTCGGGGAAGGTAGGGAGGGCCATTACCCGAAAGTAGTTCTCGGTAAGTATGTTAGGAAAAATAAAAATTATTTAAAATTTTTGATTTGTTCCAACACGAATACTTACCTTCGAACTACTTTCTTATAGGAGACTTACACTTTAGGAGGCGGGAGCGCCAGCCTGACCCACTGACTTGGTCGTGGAGGCCAACAGGCCTCAGTATAACAAGACCTACCAGAGAGCGGAAGCGAGGGTAAATATTCAAACAATTCACGTTAGTGTCTAGGAACTCACCTTTAGAAAATCTTCTTTCGACGTTTCTTCTCGACGTGTAGTCGTGAAGAATGATTGATTCCTGGGAACAGACGGTACCCCCCGAAGAGGCAAGTAAGCAACTGGGTAGGAGGTAGGAGAACCGCACTTGTGCCTACCGGTCGCTAGTCTTGAGTGTGCCTGGGGAATACCGTTATACCGCTTGGAGGGCGGAGATGACTGTTCCAATGGAGTACCCGTCCAAGGATTTCCTTGAGTAATCCTTGAGGTAGTGGGCAGTAAAGGTTGACTGGCTCGACCACGTACCTGCTCGCAGGATTTGTCCTACTGCCATGTTTTTCTCAAAGGCTAAGGAGGTGCTCAGGCCCCTGATGTCATGAGGTGTGGGAGTGCCTGGCACTGCTATGCCAGCTTCCTTGTAGGATCTGGCGATCACCTGCCTCAACCAGAAGGAGATGGTGTTTTTGGAAACTTGTTTCTTATTAATACCCGTGTAAACGAAGAGGCTCTTGACCTCCGGTCGGAGATGCGCTGTCCTTTCCAGGTATTTTCTAATTGTTCGCACTGGGCACAATTTTAAGTCTTCTGCATTACCTGTCTTAGGGATAGCAGGAATCGAGAAACCTTCGAACCTCGGGTCCCAGACTGCTGGGTTCTGAGTTTTGGCCACAAAAGAAGGTACGAACTTGAAGGATACTTCTTTCCACCCCTTTGAGTGAGAGACGTCGTATGACAAACCATGAATCTCTCCCACCCTCTTGGCTGACGCCAAGGCCAGCAAGAAGACGGCCTTGAGGGAAAGGTCTTTGTCCATGATATCTTTCAAGGGCTCAAAGGGAGGACGACACAGCATCTTCAGAACCAGGGCTAAGTCCCACTGGGGCACTCTCCTCGCCTGAGGGGGGCAAGACTGCTCGAAGCTTTTGATAAGCATCGCTATGTGTCTCGAGGCCCCCAGGTCGATGCCCTTCAGGAGGAAGACTTGGCCTAAGGCAGCCCGAACTCCTTTTATGGCTGGGATTGACATCCCTACTTTGTCTCTGAGGAACACCAGAAACTCTGCTATATCTGGGACCGAGGCCTTAAGAGGTCTAATGTGTCTCTCAGCGCACCACTTTGTGAAGGAGGCCCATTTTGCTTGGTATATTGCCACTGACGACTTCCTCAGGTATAGCGACATTCTCTTAGCTGTGGAGTGAGAATAACCTTCCTTCTTCAGGAGCCGCTGGATAGTCTCCAGGCGTGAAGGCGAAGGGAGAGTGGGTTGTCGTGGAACTTGAGGAAGTGAGGCTGTTGTAGAAGGTCTGACCTGGCGGGTAGAGGCCACGGCGGGTGACTCGTTAGGTCTTTTAGTTCTGCGAACCACTCCCTCTCCGGCCACCAGGGCGCTACCAAAGTCATCTTTAGGTTTCGGGCGGCCCTTACTCTGTTGAGCACTTGCCTTATCAACGTGAAGGGGGGAAAAGCGTAAACATCCAGGTTGTCCCACTTGTGCTGAAAAGCGTCTTCCAGGGCTGCTTTCGGGTCTGGCACCGGGGAGCAGTAGACTGGGAGTTGGGCATTGAGTCTCGTTGCAAAGAGGTCCATCACCGGGGAACCCCAACGCTGAATGATGAGCCTGGCTACTTCCGGGAGGAGGGACCACTCTGTCCCTACTATCTGGCCCATTCTGCTGAGGCCGTCGGCCAGAACGTTTCTCTTCCCGGGAATGAACCTTGCTAATAAGACTACTTGATTTTCTTCTGCCCAATTCAGAATCTCTATGGTGAGATCGCACAACTCCCTCGATTTTAAGCCCCCCTGCTTCTTTATGTACGCTACTACCGTGGCGTTGTCGCACATCAACGCCACGGTGTTTCCTTTTAGCAGACTTGCGAAGTGTAAGCATGCCTTCTGGACTGCTTTCAACTCCAGGACATTGATGTGGAGTTGCTTTTCCCCTTCCAACCAGGTGCCTCGTGCCGTCCCGTCAAGGAGGTGGGCTCCCCACCCTTGGTTGGAGGCGTCTGTGAACAGGAGCAATTCTGGAGGGCTGGTCCCGAAGGGCATCCCCTTGAGGGAGTTCGACTGGCAGTACCACCATTCCAGGGAGGGTCTTGTGTCTGGAAGGACCCGAACTAGCACTTGTTGTGAGTGTGTCTGGCACCAGAGGCTCTTGAGATTCCATTGGATGGATCTGAGCTTTATCCTCCCCTGTGGGACTAGTTTCTCCAACGAGACCAGGTGGCCTATCATCCTCTGCCAGTCTTTCGCTCTCCTTGGCTGTTCCGATAGGAAGGGCTTGATGATGTGCCTGAGGTTCTTGATCCTGTCCTCCGAAGGGAAAACTTTCCCTTGAATGGTGTCCAATGTCATCCCCAAGTAGTTCATTCTGTTGGACGGAGATAGATTGGACTTCTTTGGGTTGATGACGATACCCAGATCTCTGCAAAACTGAAGGAGACTTCTCCCTTGTTCTTCCAAGAGGACCTTTGAGGCGGAAAGGAGCAACCAGTCGTCCAGGTATCTGATAAGGCGGATGCCCCGTTCGTGAGCCCACACTGATACAGTCACGAAGACTCTCGTGAATACCTGGGGCGCTGTTGACAGACCGAAGCAAAGAGTCCTGAATTGCAGGATCTGGGAACCCCATTTCACCCGGAGGAACTTCCGACTCGATGGGTGGATTGGAATTTGGAAGTATGCATCCTTGAGGTCGACGGTCATCATAAAATCTTTCTCCCTCAAGGAAAGCAGAACTGACTTTGGAGTGTCCATCTTGAAGTCCGTCTTCTTGACGAACTTGTTGAGAGCCGACAGATCTATAACTGGCCTCCACCCCCCCGTCGCTTTCTCTACCAGGAACAGGCGACTGTAGAAACCAGGTCCTGGGAGAGAAACTTCTTCCATGGCGCCCTTCTCCAACATGGAGGACACCTCCTCTTGAAGGGCGGTCCTCTTTACTGGATCTTTGGGCGCTAGCCATTCCGTCCGGTTGGCCGGAATAAGAGGGGGTGGATTCGCCAGGAATGGGAGTCTGTAGCCCTCCTTTAGGACGGACACTGTCCAAGGTTCTGCTCCTTGGGCCTTCCATGCTTGCCAATGTAGTCTGAGGCATCCCCCAACCCGAGGCTTGGGCGGGGATAGGGGGCCTCCCACTCTACCTTCTTCTAGAGGAACGGCCTGATCTGCCTCTCCTAGAGGCGGAGTAACCTGACCTGAAGGAGCCTGAGGGTGCTGAAGTACCTCTGCGGGAGGGTTGAGGAGTTGAGGACCAGGAGGAAGAGGGGGCTTCTCTCCTCGTAGTGCTGGAAGAGGCTTGGGGTGTTGCGGCGCTGTCCGAGACGGACCTCTTGTATGGAGGTCTCCTTGACGCTGCCGGTTTGGTGACGTTGCTCTCCTTCCTCTTTGAGGCTTTTTCCATCAAGGCCTCTAACTCTTTCACTGGAAAAAGAGACTCTCCCCACAGGGGGAGGCTGCGCATTGCTCGCGCCTCCCTGTCCGGTACTTTCCGGGACACTTTGGCGAGAACCGTGTCTCTCTTACGGAGAACCCAGTTGGCTGTAAGGGCGAGAGACTGGTACGAGAGGAATTTTAGGGTTTTACCCCCGGAGGTAATGAGGTCCCTCATCAGGCTTTGCTGGTCAGGGTCTTCGGGGTCGTAGGAGGCTTGCACACCCACCAACGTGGAAGCCCACCAGTCTAGCCAAGAGGAGACGTTAATTAGGTCTCACGACATCTCCTCCATCATGAAGGCCTCTGCAGGTGAGAAACAGACTGGGGCCGAAGAAGCTCTGTCGTCAGAAACTTCTTGGCTCAGAATGTCTACGGCCGGGGCCACTTTACAAGGTCCTGGGCGACGTCCCTCGGGCAAATAGACCTTCCCTTGGTTCTTGAGGCCCTGGAGTAATTTAGAGGCACTTTGGGACTTGGGAGCCTCGGCATTGCCGGCTACCACATTGTCAATAAACTCTTGCCCCAGAACTAGGTCTTGGGCCAGAGGGAGTGCCAGGGAGGACTTAGGCTGGGAGGGAGTCTGCATAATCCTCAGGAGACTTGACCTCCAGGAATCCCCACCTGTCGCTGTAGGTTCTGCTATTCCATGGTGCCTCCTTATCAAGCTAACCACTCTCCTATAGGCGGAGTCTTCCGTCGGGGAGCCCTCTCCTCCGTCAGCCGAGGCCTCGGCCTGGGGCGGGGAAGCCGGGTTACCAGGCACGCCGACCGGACGTCTGACCCTGGGGGCCAGGGGCGCCGTCCTGCCAAGGTACTGGACCTCATCTGCCGGTAAGACCGGACCAGGGGCTCGGGATCGTGTAGGTACCGCTGGAACAGCGGGGTCTCTCGTTCGCCCGAAGGCTCTGGGTGCTGAGGGTGCGGTTCCCGGGGGCTGACCCGACAGCGGGAACCGTTCCTTCCGACCTGAAGGCCGCACCAGCTGGGCTGGTTCGGCCTGGCTGCCTGTAAAGAAGCGCGTTTCCCCCCGCTGGGCGGGGTGAACCGGAGGCCTCGAGGACTTATGCCTAACAGAGAGGTCTTTCCTGCGAGCCAGGTTGCGAGGGTCAAGGCCGTGCTTGGAGGGCGGCCGCCTTGGGGACTGCTCATTGGACCGGTGGTCCGGGGACCGAAGCGCCTTCGATTCTCGCGACGAAACGTAGACCCAGGCTCCCCCAGGAGATACACTCCTCCTATACTTACGGCTCGGGGAGCGGGATTGTTTCTTGCTGTAGCTAGAGCGCGACCTTGACCTGGAACGTTCGGTCCCGGACCGCTCCCTCCGACGGCGGTGTTTCACCTTGACCTCTTCCTCTGACGAGGAATAGATGTCCGAAAAACCAGATGACACTGCGTCCACCACGTGTCGGCTGGAAGCGGGGACTGTGGGAGACTTCTTCGGACGTTGAATGCCAGAGGTCGAGGGCTGGAGGAAGTCATCGGGAACTTCCGTGGGAAGGGTCGGTAACGAATCCAATCGTTCCATGTCCGGGAGCCAGGGATCCAGGTCCACGTCCATCCTCAGGGGAGACCTACCCGGCGTCTTCGGGAGCCTCCAACCGTAGACATCATGACTTGCAGGTTGGATTTTACTCCGGCTATCTCCCCCTAAAGAGGAGCCGGAAGCACAAGCCCACGAGGGCGGCGGTGACACTGAAACTGCGTTATTACCCCACACGGGGTCATCGGAGGAAGCGTGCCCCCCGAACACGAGGGCCGACTCTCCGGACGCACTACTAGGACCTTCACTAGCCCTAGAGGGGCCTGCCACTGGCTCCGCACTAACACTGGGCTCCTGGGATAGGACGCCTTGTTCATCCCCTACGCTAGACTTACCTCGTCCCCTACTTTGTGTAGGTGACAGCGAAACCGAGACTCCGTCGGAACGCTCACTGGGCGACGGAATCGGCGAGGAAACACTAACTTTCCTGGGGGAACGTTTCGCTGATTTCCTTTTCTTAGTACCATAACGTACCCGCTGAATATCGCTCCAGTCCACGCATTCGGGGCACGTGTCTGCTGACGAGCACACTTTACCTCTACAGGAGGAACAAAGGGAGTGAGGATCCCCTTCGGGCTTGGAGAGGAACGCTCCACACGATTTCCCGGCTCTAGGCCCAGGACAACGGCGAACTAGCTCCATAACGCACACAACGCACGACACAAGCACTTAAGGAAATGAATGAAACACTGGGTAAGCACACGGTTGAAAAGTGAACGCACAGGAACACTTGGGAAAGCACACTTTAAAAACGCAAGTTGCCACGCTGGGAACACGTGGGTCGCAGGACGCACACAAAGGATCGGTAGAGATAAAGATACTAGGGAGAGAGATGTTCACCTCTCTCGACCAGAGAACTTAATGACGAACGTGACCTGGCCAACGGGCGACCTACCGTTAATCCTACCCTCGGGGCACATTCCTGGATGCCGGGGGTAAAAGCTACTGAGAGCGCGGAACGGGGGGGGGGTATATATTCAAATCTGGTCGTAGAGAGAGAGATAATCAGTGATCTCCTATAAGAAAGTAGTTTGAAGGTAAGTATTCGTGTTGGAACAAATATATATATATATATATATATATATATATATATATATATATATATATATATTTATATATACACAGTATATATTCATTACACAAGTAACTGGTTATCTTAAAAAAGGAAAACCTGGAAACTGTTTAAAACTAGCAATTAAGCTTTGTAGTAACCAAAGGTAAGCGTATGATATCGCCGCAGACGAAAGTTAAAGAACTTTCCGTCTTCAGACCTACTTTTACTTTTGATGTTTTGATAAGAGAGAGAAATCAACGCCTCTTTGGCTATGCATTTGGAAGATTTCTTCGATTTTCTTTCTATACACTATGTGAGAATCTCTCTCTCTCTCTCTCTCTCTCTCTCTCTCTCTCTCTCTAGTAGCTGGAATGAAGGCTGCATACAGAATCTCAAAATGTGCTTGTTGATAAGCAAAAATATTCACCTAATAAATCGTCTATTCAAGCAAATTTGGAAATTTGAAAAATTCGGAAAAAAAAAACTACCAGAAACGAAATAATCATTAGATGTATTCTAGTGAGGTTGACATCGAGGGTACCGGGTAGCTTACAGTATTATTTTTAGACAGTGGGAGAAAATTAATTGAAAAGAATAGAATTCATTAAATGTGTATACATATCCATGGAATATGCAAATATAGCGCGCACACAGACGCACGTATACATATATATATATATATATATATATATATATATATATATATATATATATATATATATATATATATATATATACACGTTTATGTCTCTTGGGATTACAAAAGAAAAAGGGTAAGGGAGAGAAGGCCATGGATTGATGAACTAAGAAACTTTGTGCGTGTGTACTCTCATAGAATGACCATAGACAGACGCCTGTGGAATGACGTGTCTGAGGCCTTTGATTTACATATATATATATATATATATATATATATATATATGTATATATATGTATATATATATATATATATACATATATATATATATATATATATATATATATATATATAAAAGATGGAAATGGTTTGGGCATGCCCTTCGCACTCCCCAAGAGAGATTAGTTCATCAAAATTTTAACTGGGTTCCACAAAGCAATAGAAGAGTTGGAAGACCCAGGCCTACAGGGCTGAGGACTATGAAGTGTGACGTGGGAGATGATGAATGGAGAGGTATTGATTTAAAAGCTTAAGATAAAGACGGCCTTATGCGTCAATAGGTGTAGGAGATTATATATATATATATATATATATATATATATATATATATATATATATATATATATCATATTCTCCTATGCCTATTGATGCAAAGGGCATCGGTTAGATTTCGCCAGCCATCTATATCTTGATCTTTTAATTCAATATTTCTTCAGTCATCATCTCCTACTTCGCGCTTCATAGTCCTCAGCCATGTATGTCTGGATCTTCCAAGTCTTCTAGTGCCTTATGGAGCCCAGCTGAACGTTTGGTGGACTAATCTCTCATCGGGAGTGCGAAGAGTATTCCCAAACCATCTCCACTACCCCAATCATGATCTCATCCACATATGGCACTCGAGTAATTTCTGTTATAGTTTTATTTCTAATCCTGTCCTGCCATTCAACTCCCAATATCCTTCTGAGGGCTTTGTTCTAAAAAATCTACTAAATCTATTGGAGTTTGTTTCATTGTCACACCATGACTCATGTCCATAGAGTAACACTGATCTCACTAAACTGATATATAGTCTGATTTTTACATGTAATTTCCGGCGATTTGATTTCCAAATTTTACTTAACCTAGCCATTGTCTGATTTGCTTTTTCAATCTTTCATTAAACTCTAATTCTAAAGACCCTGTATTGGAGAGCATAGTTCCTAAATACTTAAAATGATTCTACCTCATTAATCCTTTCTCCTTCCAATGATATTTCATCTTCCATGTCATACTCTGTTCTCATCACCTGTCTTTCTTCTATTTAGCTTCAGCCCAACCTCGTGTGATATTTAATGCATTCTGGTAAGCAAGCATTGCAAATCATGTGGTCTTCTGCTAACAAGGACAGCATCATCAGTATACTCTAGTTCTGCTAAATTACTATCACCAATTCAGTCCAATTCTTCTCCACCATCTCCAACTGTTCTACGCATTACAAAATCCATGAGAAGGATAAACAACATAGGTGACAGCACATTCCCTTTGAGTACTCCATTGTTCACTATATATATACATATATATATATATATATATATATATATATATATATATATATATATATATATATATATATATATTTATATATATATATATATATATATATATATATCTATATATGTGTGTGTGTATAATATATATATAAATATTATATATATAAATATATACATATATATTAAACACACACATATATATATTGTAAGGTCTGACTAGCTTTTTGTGTCCTATTCATGCAAATCTGTACTTGGAATATTTTGAAACGGCCCCAATAACCCCCTTGAAACCTACTGGTAATTGCTGATATTGGAATATATGGGAAAAATTCTACATACCTGAGTAAATTTTTTACGTATGTCCTAATTCCCTATTTCCCTAAATTCAAATGTCGATTTAGATAATGTGATTATTTCTCCTTTCTGGATATACTTAGTAATATTACTACTGTAAAAGCTTTGACAATGTCTTTGTAGCGAACAATGAGTGGATTAACTATAAATAGGGCCGGTTTGTACTCACTTTAGGGTAGTGAACAATATTTAATTGGAATTTCATGAAGATTGGCATACAGTATGACAGCAGCTTACGCGTCTAAGATCACAGATATGCAATAGAAATGGCCATGAGCAAATATGAAAAGAAAATAGAAATAGAATTCAACAATCCCGTGAATAAAAAGTCCTTAAAGCGTCCGAAATCTTGGCTAAAGTAATCCATTTGTCTGTTTATAGCCTCAATCTTCCGTAAGGGGATAGTGCAATCGGTGGACCTCAATCGGTGCACTGTAGGCATTTCATATAGGTATTTGCAACGTCCTTTCGGCCCCTAATTCCAGTCGCTTGATAGCTTTCGACCATACCTCCGTTCTTGCTTCTCTTTTTCTTTCTTGATGTTCAAATTCTCAACTTTTACTTCATATTGTAACTGGATTTATCCCCTAATTGCAAATGAATGGACTCCCTGGCCCTGTGGTCCAAATTCGTAAATTCAGTCCACAGGCCACTCCATCTATAGTAGACACTAGAATAAAAGAATAACGCCTAGATACATTCAGCGTCCCAAGTTAAAAATACGACAATGTTTGGTTTTCTATGGACAAATGTGTGTTTAGAAGAGTGATTTGATATGGCTAAGAAAATTATGTTGTTCTTCAACATGTGGAAAATGGTGATGAGGACACTGTGATGCGTAAGGAGCACTGAACGTAATTTCTTTCTGATATTAATCATGTCATCTTCCTCTCATATTCATTACTGTTTCTCTCATTTCCTCTACTATTTACGTGTATTAGGTTGGCCAGGGCATCAGCCACCCGTTGAGATACTACCGCTAGAGAGTTATAGGGTACTTTGACTGGCTACCGTTTTTACCCGGAAGACTTCTCTCCCCGATGTGCAGAAGCTCCTGTCCTTCAAAGAGAAAACTTCGCGAGACTAGAGTCCCAAAACAAAACTAGAATGACCTTGATATGGCAGGCTTTTGATATATGGGGTGTTTTATTAAAACTTATAGAATCCTGTCTAAAATCATTATTCCCCCAGTTATGTTCCAAGTTAATGGAGGTTTTGTTTTAGTGCTCCATATATTTCTAAACTTGTACTTAGAATACGCATTTAGAAATTTAAAGAGGAAGGTATTTGCATTTAAGCAAACAATCTTTAACCTCAGAACACTCATATTACTAACCTTCGACCTACGAAACTTTGGTTTTAAGTGGGGAACAACAATATTTTAATAATACAACCTCATAAATCAAGAGATTGCCAATTTTTATTCTCACACTGCACCTGCCGAAACGAGGTAAAAACCAAATAAAATAAATAACCCTCCTCTAAATCTAATTTCATAAGTCAAATGATTTGCAGAAATGCTGTAAAAAAGAAAGCAAAACGGGCTTTCAAAAAGAATAATGTTCCCGCGGGTTTCAGCGATCCCTTTCAACTTTCAACCAGACGCTCTCGATTTTACACTGCTGAGCAAATTTCTTTGACTGTTTATAAAGACCTCGGACGCCGTATCTGGACGTTCACTTCATCTTCTGCTTCAGGTAGGTAAACAAGTTCAGGAGAACCTATACCCCGTCAAGAGGAATCAAGTCTTCTGAAGGATCGGATTCTTGAGCATATAGGACTATCCAGCTATTTTAGAATCGTTTATCAGACACTTTGGCTTACACGTAAGTAGTGTTAAAGCGTTTTAAAATTAAGTTGCCATTGCATAACATGCGGTTTAAAAATTTAGTAATATTGTACACTTTTGCCTATCGTTGTAAATATGAGAAAAACGGCTATGGTTATAATTGTTCATATGACTAAAATCCCTTAAATGAAATCAACCATAATTTATAAACCTCTATATGGAAAGAGTCTTTACAGTCTCCCTTCATTCCCCCAGCTGCAATAACTTTGACATATTACTGTACCTCCAATTTGTTGTGCAACCTCAAGGGTTTTCACACAAGGGATATTATATATATATATATATATATATATATATATATATATATATATATATATATATATATATATATATATATATATATATATGTGTGTGTGTGCGTGCACGCACGCGTCCATATCCCGATGTACAAGTGAATGAATCTTGTCATTTAAAATTTTCACCATAGTGCAATACCTAGTTTCTTGGATAATCTGAAGGAAACCATCGATTAGATAAACTAACCTCTATCCATATGGTATTTCAATGTCACCAGGATATAATTTGATTTACCTTTAAATGAAGTTGGACGCGGTCTCCCACGCAGTGGCTTTTGTGGCGTCGTCCACTTCAGCAGTGTCGTGGGAGGAGTCTTCAGCAACGAGACAAAGGTCCAATTTCAGGGTGGAGAGAGACCATAGTTCGGGAGGAGGCGGAGGTAAAAGGCGTGTTTGATTTTTTTTTCTAAAAAGTTTGATCAATATAAACGAAAACTAATTGATCGATTAATTAATTTATTTATCTATTTATCTTTCAGCTTTTGGGGGAAATGGCCTCAGCAGTTATAGTGGGACAGGTAGCTGGGGAGGAAGATATGCAGGTAAGATAATGATTATATTATGCACCAGCCACCCGTTGACATCAAAGACTATATACTGAAGGAAGATAGGAAGGCTCAGGCTTTTAACACACAAATGAGTGTGCTAGGAAAAGATGCCAGATACTCCCATGCGAAACGAATGGCTCCATCTGTTGAGCGAGCAACCAAACATTAAGATCGGTAATGCTTAAGGGTATGTAGGATGGAATGCGATTGTAAATTTTGCGACATATTTGTTCATAATTTGCATTTTTGGGCTCAAGCCATGGCGTCCTGATGGAAGGTTCCTGTTTGGTAGCTTCCTTGGGTATAAGACTACTAAGATATTCCCAGAGAATTTAACCACAGGTTATCACAGAATTCTAACTTCTGGAGCGAGTATCTCAAAGGTTTCCCTTTAAGACATCGTAATACAACAGGGGACACGCATGTCTGAACGTGCCACATAGCTATCTCCACCCCGAACAGAGTTAATGCTTCGGTGCGTAAGGACTGAGAATAGCTGGGAGCCGTTCCACAGCTAATCTCGCTCGTGGCTACTACTGATACTCGAGACGTAAACAAACGGACGCCATTGCTCTAATGACGTCACGCGCGTCTTTATCCTTTGTTTAGTAGCTGCCCTACTTAGACGGATTTTCCCTTGTGTTAACTTTATCGCTTTGCATCTTCGCTATGTCGTTACCTTCAGCCTCGCCTTCTTCTGGAAAGTTGAGTACAAGGTTCCAGTATTGTTTAATTAAGCTCTGGCCGTAAAGTAAATATTATTTCGCGAAATAATTGATGTTTTGTGGCAGAGCTGTGCCTCTACCGGACCCGCCATTTTATGGCGTCGTTGTTGTTTTGCATGTCTTATTTAGTTAGCCACAACAACGCTTCCGGCATTATATACTAATCGAATACATTAGTTTATTTAGTCTTCATAGCTAGGAACTTTTATATCGTGTTTAAACGCTCGCTATCGGTCATCGATTGACCTCATACCAGTCGGCTACTATAGCCCCCAGGCCAGGAGCCTACATACAAGTGTTCATGCATGATTTATTAGTGATCCTAGACTAAGTTATGAAGATAGTGGCATTATTATTTTACAATACTTTTGACTAGTGATGCAAATGTTTTCGCCTTCAGGGACCATATAGGGGATAGGCTAGTCAGTGATTCTTTCTAGCCTAACCTAACCTTAGGACCCCTATATGCTTCCTTCATCCCCTGCCTTGGCATTCCCTCTATTTAGCCTTGATCCCTTTTCTGAGTAAAGGGATTAATTGTCTAATAGAGTATATATATCGCCTCTCAGTCCTCCCTAAAGGAATGAACCCCCTTTAGGATTGCGTCTGAGAGTGAGGTTAGGCTAGCCTACCTCTATGGCTAGGATAGTCTATGACTTTCCTGCGATAGCGATACGTCTTCTTCCTTGCCTAGTTCAGGACTTTTAGCCCTGCTCTAGGTCGGGTTAGGAAGGTTTCTCTGTTCCATGCTGAAACTGTACTCTTGCACCGTTTTAGCCGATCAGCCTAATCTTAGGTTAGGGAGTGTCCTCCCTTCCCTTAGTGGCCGCTCTGGTACAGAAACCCTTCCTGGGAAGACCTCTCTCTTCTCCCTCCCCACCTATCTCTTGTATAGCCTAGCCTATGCTTAGGTTAGTTTATACTCATCTGTCCCCTGTCCTACAAATCCTCCTTAGGGTGGATGAGTAGGGCTACCCGAGCTTCCCTGTGCTGTCCGCTCTGGTACATATACCTTCATAGTGTCCTATAAGGTTAGTTACTAGTGTAGTTCTGCATAGGGGAGTCTCCCCCCCCCCCTCTTGGGTGTTCCCTAGTCCTCCCTTGGGCTACCTGCTCCCGGTCCCTAGTGACCCCTGCTTATGGATGCTAGAGCCTGTCTCTATCATGGGTACACCCCCTCAGGGAGGGGGAGGGATGTCTGGAACCCTGACGGTACTTCCTGCATCCTTTCCCCCCTCCCCCTGTCTCTCTATCTATCCGGGTGCCGGTCTCTTGCCGCCTCTACTGTCGGCAATACCTGCCTCCCTCTTGGTGACTTCCCTACCCTTGCCGCCAGCCCCCCGTGTACCGAGGGACTGCCGGCTGCCGCCGGCTACTACCGGCGGCTCTCCTACTCCTATCTAATCGTCCGCTTGCCGGTCGATCTCCGGAGTGCCGGCATATACTACCGGCAACCCGATACTACCTGTACCATCCTTACCCCAGTCACCAACCTGGCATCCTCCGGCTGCCGGAGCCGCCGCTCCCTGCCGGCGTGTCGCCGTTGTGCCGGCGGCCGCCATCCTGGTATCTAACTGACTTTGAAAATTGTCTGTTCTAGTGCCAGAATCTATGCTGGAGCGAGCTCCGGCATGCCGGCGGCTTGCCGGATGCCCCGGAGGCGTCAAGAATACTTGCACCCCCTCACTGTAGCTATCATAAGACTAAGATAGCCCTACATTGCAAATAGATAAGCTGCTTTGCTTTTAAGATCAGTACCTAGTACTGCTCTATTAGTGATCATGCTGTCTCTTTGCATTCTTCTAATTCCAGCATGCTATGTGCATCTTAGCACGGCTGGTTGCCAGAGGCAGTTACCCTTAATGAGGCCTTCTGGCTCTTAACTGGGAACCGAATGAATTCGATCCCAACCTTGTCCTTGGCTTTCCATGGAGTTCCAATATAATGGGAATCCTAGGAAACTATATCCAATGATCTCGGTCATTTGGATTATCCCAGGACCAAGCTTATGGTAACCAGCCGGGCGAGATGCATGGAGCGTGTTCTCCTTTACTGTTTCATTCTCTATGCATCACACCTTCTTTAAGTTAAAATTAATGATTAATATTAACTTAGTTTAAGAGCCATTCCTATGACTCCCCCATACTCATTTTCTCTTTCTTCCACAGGAGGAGCAGATGAAGTGTGACTTCGCCTTCTGCGCTGTGAAACGCCCGCAGTTTTACGGGCATACGGCGTGCAGGACTCACGCCCCTTGTGCAGACAAGAAAGGGGATTTGAAGTTCTGGAATCCACTGGATTGTACGGTCTGCCAGGCCTACCTAGTTGAGGCCTTCCATAACCCTCCCTCAGCGGAGGTTAGAGACATTGCTCGTGAAAAGCTGCGCAAGTGGGTGCGTGGTTTTCAGAGAAATGCTACTGGACCGTACCTGGCCACCGAAGAACTGAGGTCCCTGTTGTTCCCTAAGGCCTCCCCTGACTCAGTGGTTCCAAAAGAAGCAATCCCCACTGTCCAAATTACGGTGGAACCTGATGTGGTCATGGCTCAGTCCATGCACGAGTGTCGTTTAGATTCCGAGGATGATGAACAGATCTCAGACGTCTCGGAAGACACGGAGAAGACGCTTATGGCTCAAGGAGCCGAAGAGGACGAAGACAAGGTGGAATACACCGAGTCGGAGCTTGGAGCTACTCCCTCGTCCATCCCTCCGCCTACTCCTACACCGACGGAAATGTCCATTCCGTCTACCTCCTCGACCCCGGATCCTTCCTCTTCTACCCAAGAACTGATCCGACTGATTAGAGCTGTCATGGACGACAGACTGAAGGAGAACCAGGAGTCCATCAGGTCAATGATTGGATCCAGAGACCCGAAGAAGATTTCGGTCAAGGATCTCCCAGCTTGCTCTCATGCCAACCCGTGGAGGTATGCAGAGCATATGGTTATTGCGACCGGCAGGATCTTTGTTAGTGACAAGATCGGCACGGTCCCGTTGGAAGATGTGGAGTTCTTCCCAAGCTTCGAGGCCTACCCGGACTGTTACGTCCGGCTTCGTTCCGAACCTGCCTCGAAGGAGGAGACCGAACCTAAAGAAGAGATAGTGTTCGATCTCGCAAAGGCCCAGGCTATGCTAGCCTCCGCATTTAAGAGCAGGGGCTTTACCTGCTCTAAGCTTCCTGCCTTGAGCAAGAAGCATCCTACATATGTCGCACCTGACACTGCGATTCTTCCTTTCTTGGAAAAGGCCTTAGCTGCATGCCTTAAAGCGGCGGAAGAAGGAAAACCCTGCCCTGCACTGGAGGAGTGCAGACCCTTCTCCATCGTGACACCCCCTGACACTAGACAATGGAAAGATGTTCAACATACTTTCGTCGTGGGTAGGCTCGATCCTGACGTCGCCGGACGTCAGTTTAATGAAGACCTCCCTAAGCTCAATGATCACCTCCTTCGCCGGGAACAAGACACGAAGGAGAGGCTTGCGGCATCTCTTTCTCATCAAGTCCAACTTGAAGTTATGGCCTGTGACACAAGAGTACCTGATCACTACATGGTACTGGCCAAATCCCACTTACTTACAGTAATGAAGGACTTGTACCATTTCATAAAGGCTCGTAGAGCCTGTCGTGAATTCGTGTTTGTCGGTGCCACCGTGAAACACGAACCCCGGAGGCTGATTTCCTCCAACATCTGGGGAAAGCACCTGTTTCCTTCTGACCTTGTCAAGGAAATAACTGACAGAGCCGCCACGGAGAATAGGAACCTTCTCCACAAGTGGGGCATGTCCAGAAAAAGGAAAACCTCTCAGGACGATGGACCTCAGCCTAAGAGGAAACCTCAGAAGCCAAAACCCCAGCAACGTCAACAACGACGTCAGTTTCCGGGACCCGCTACCTCCCAAGTGGTTGCCCAACCACAACAGACCTTTCAATTGGTCCCCCAACCGGTGTTGTCACAGTCACCGGTCTTCACCCCTGCCTTTGAGCAGCCATCCACTACCTTTCATGCCAGAGGTAGAGGCTCGTCCAGGGGTGCAAGCAGAGACGCCTCTCGTCGTCCCTCCAGAGGTAGAGGAGGAAAGGGAGCTAGCGGCCGAGGCAACAAGTCCTCGGGACACCAGAAGCAATGAAGTGCTTCCGGTGGGAGGAAGACTCCGCCAATTCCAGGATCGTTGGACCTTCGATCCCTGGGCACACAGCATCATCAAGAACGGTCTAGGCTGGAGTTGGGTGCAACCACCCCCAATCTTCCAGCGGTTCTTTCAACAATCGACCCCCATTCTGGAAGAATATGTTCTAGACCTCTTGAACAAGAAGGTGATAAGGAAGGTAAAGTCCACCAGGTTCCAAGGGAGACTGTTTTGCGTTCCCAAGAAGGACTCAGACAAGCTCAGAGTCATTCTGGACTTATCCCCCCTCAACAAGTTCATAGAGAACAACAAATTCAAGATGCTGACGCTTCAACAAATAAGGACCCTTCTGCCTCAAGGTTCCTACACGGTCTCTATAGACCTGGCGGATGCCTATTGGCACATTCCAATGAACCATCATGCTTCCTCCTACCTAGGATTTCGACTCCAAAGAAAAAGCTACGCCTTCCGGGCCATGCCATTCGGCCTCAATGTGGCCCCTCGGATCTTCACAAAGCTGGCGGATGCCATAGTACAACAGCTCCGCCTAAGAAACGTCCAGGTGATGGCCTACCTCGACGACTGGCTAGTCTGGGCTCCATCGCCCGAAGAGTGTACAAAGTCTTGCGACGAAGTTACCCAGTACCTAGAACACCTGGGATTCAAGATCAACGAGAAGAAATCTCGCCTCTCTCCAGCTCAGAAGTTTCAGTGGCTGGGAATCCACTGGAATCTTCAGTCACACCGCCTTTCCATCCCCCAGAAGAAAAGGAAGGAAATAGCAGGGTCTGTCAAGCGACTACTGAAATCCAAACGCATTTCAAGACGACAGCAGGAACGAGTTCTAGGCTCTCTACAATTCGCCTCAGTGACAAACCCAGTGCTTCGTGCACAGCTAAAGGATGCCGCGGGAGTCTGGAGACGATCGGCATCCATCGCTCGAAGAGACCTCAAGAGACGGCTTCCAAACAGACTTCGACGCCTCCTAAAGCCGTGGTCGGAAGCAAAGGCCCTGATAAGGTCCATTCCTCTCCAACACCCTCCTCCATCACTCAACATCCACACGGATGCCTCACTGGAGGGCTGGGGAGGTCACTCCCACCTGAAACAAGCTCAAGGGACCTGGTCTCCACTATTCAAGACGTTCCACATAAACATCTTGGAGGCCATGGCGGTCCTTCTTACTCTGAAGAAGTTATCCCCGCCGCCCTCGATCCACATCCGTCTAACCCTAGACAACTCGGTGGTAGTTCGTTGTCTCAATCGCCAAGGCTCAAGATCGCCCCAGATAAATCAGGTGCTTCTCCCAATCTTCCGTCTGGCGGAGAAGAAGAAGTGGCACCTGTCTGCAGTTCACCTACAAGGATTCCGCAACGTGACAGCGGATGCTCTATCTCGGACAAACCCGATAGAGTCGGAATGGTCTCTAGACGCAAGATCATTCTCCTTCATCTCTCATCAAGTCCCAGAACTTCAGATAGATCTCTTTGCAACGAGCGACAACAATCAACTTCCTCTGTACGTAGCCCCGTACGAGGACCCCAAAGCAGAAGCGGTGGACGCCATGTCACTGGACTGGAACAGATGGTCAAAGATATACCTGTTCCCTCCCACCAACCTTCTGTTGAAAGTCCTCTCCAAACTGAGAACCTTCAAAGGGACAGCGGCCCTAGTGGCTCCCAAGTGGCCCCGGAGCAACTGGTACCCCCTGGTCCTGGAGCTGCAGCCCAAGCTGATCCCTCTCCCGGGCCCAGTTCTCTCTCAACAAGTACAGAAGTCGACTGTCTTCGCTTCATCATCGAAAATCAAGGACCTTCATCTCATGATTTTCTCTCCCTTGCCGCAAAGAAGAGGTTTGGGATCTCGAAGAAAAGTCTAGACTTCCTAGAGGAATACAAGACCGAATCCACGAGACGGCAATATGAATCATCCTGGAGGAAATGGGTCTCCTTTGTTAAAGCAAAAAATCCTAAAGAAATCACCATTGATTTCTGTATGTCCTTCTTCATTCACCTTCATGGACAAGGATTAGCAGCCAATACGATTTCAACCTGCAAATCGGCTTTGACTAGACCAATTCTATATGCTTTCCAAATTGATCTGTCCAACGACATCTTTAACAAACTGCCGAAAGCATGTGCTCGCCTACGCCCAGCACCCCCTCCGAAACCGATCTCCTGGTCACTAGACAAGGTGCTCCATTTCGCCTCCAACTTGGACAATGATTCATGCCCCCTCAAGGATCTGACTCAGAAAGTTATATTTTTATTTGCTCTCGCCTCGGGAGCTCGAGTCAGCGAAATAGTGGCATTATCAAGAGAAGAGGGACACATCCTGTTTGCTGATTCAGGAGAAGTGACCCTCTCCCCTGATCCGACGTTTCTCGCCAAAAATGAATTACCCACCAAAAGATGGGGCCCTTGGAGAATATGCCCCCTGAAGGAGGATGTCTCTCTATGTCCAGTAGAGAGTCTCAAGGTCTATCTTCGCAGAACTTCGAACTTTGGTGGAGGCCAACTCTTCAAAGGAGAAACATCGGGCAGCGACCTGTCACTGAAACAATTAAGAGCGAAAATCACCTACTTCATTCGCAGAGCGGATCCGAACAGTACACCCGCTGGTCATGATCCTAGAAAAGTGGCATCTTCTCTGAACTTCTTTCAGAGCATGGACTTTGAGAGCCTTAAAAACTTTACGGGCTGGAAGTCCTCGCGAGTTTTCTTTAAACATTATGCGAAACAAGTGCACGAAATCAAACATTTTGTGGTAGCCGCAGGTAGTGTTATGAAACCTGCACCTAACTCTGCGTAGAACAGTGAGTTACTTGGGACTCTAACTCTTCGGGTGCCTATGTTGACCCTCGAGTGATTCATAGTGATGTCTAAAAACACTTAGTGCTTTTATAACTGTTCTTATCCCAGGTGAAATGTCATAGTGTCACAC
Organism: Palaemon carinicauda; assembly: GCF_036898095.1. Lineage (NCBI taxonomy): Eukaryota > Metazoa > Arthropoda > Malacostraca > Decapoda > Palaemonidae > Palaemon > Palaemon carinicauda. The sequence goes on along the minus strand of NC_090738.1, from coordinate 11,067,605 downwards.
AAGTGCCGCATGCCTTGAGCATGATGTGTTGTTTAAAGACTTGCGTTCCTCGAGAACGAGTACCTACTAATCCTGAAATTCCTTTTCAGATTCAAGAGCAAGCCTTTATTTCTATGTACATTATTATTACTGTAAATGAACTTTACTTTTGCTGTAAATTATTTAATTTCTGCATTGTGAAATAAAATTTCTATTTTATTACTTATGCGTCTCTTTCAGCTCCTACTTACTATGAAATACATACTGTCATAGTTTTATTTATTCCTCCTTTCTTATGGTCATGAAGAATTTAAGATGTCTAATCCTAAATTATATTCACCTTGCCTCAGTAAGGTTCCTACACGAATACTTACTTCTGATAATCAGGAGATGAACTCTATACACAGTGCCCAACCACCACTGGCCTACTTCAGAATGTTCCTATACAAATATCAAACATTCCGCTTCATCTCTAAGTTCTTAAAAGTTCTTCTGTCAAGATGAATAGCCCTTCAATACCACTTTGACGTCGGCATAGCCCATGGGAACTTCCTACCAATGGGGGGCAGGATACTTCGTTCCTATGGTTCTTACCTAAGATTACTTTGCTGTTTTGTCAATGCCTAGGCACTTAACTCTGGGGGAAAATCTACCACGATACATTGATTCTCTGGTACTCTTCCATCAGGACGCCATGGCTTGAGCCCAAAAAACGGATTTTGAGCGAAGCGAAAAATCTATTTTTGGGTGAGATAGCCATGGCGTCCTGATGGACCCTCCCTACTACTTCGTTCAGTTTGTTCCCACCCTACACAATTGTATCATGGTGATGGGCAGCAACTGGCGCCAGGATAAAGACGCGCGTGACGTCATTAGAGCAATGGCGTCCGTTTGTTTACGTCTCGAGTATCAGTAGTAGCCACGAGCGAGATTAGCTGTGGAACGGCTCCCAGCTATTCTCAGTCCTTACGCACCGAAGCATTAACTCTGTTCGGGGTGGAGATAGCTATGTGGCACGTTCAGACATGCGTGTCCCCTGTTGTATTACGATGTCTTAAAGGGAAACCTTTGAGATACTCGCTCCAGAAGTTAGAATTCTGTGATAACCTGTGGTTAAATTCTCTGGGAATATCTTAGTAGTCTTATACCCAAGGAAGCTACCAAACAGGAACCTTCCATCAGGACGCCATGGCTATCTCACCCAAAAATAGATTTTTCGCTTCGCTCAAAATCCGTTTACTATGTCAGTATATTTTACTCATATATTCATGATATTCTTAAATTTTAGGTAACTAAATTGCAAATTATGTTTCTCAGTCTATTTTTTAGAAATTCAATAGCTATATCTCTTATGATTTAGTTAATTTTCTTGCAAATTTAAGTATTTTACAGTATATTACAACCATTTTTAAATGTTCTATACAATACCACATTCGAATAGATTAAAACATACTGTATATCTGATTTGTTAAACTTAGCCACAAATGCATATGTGTAGGCATACATTTAATTGCAGTATAGGCCACTGTAAGATGGAGAGATATTAGGTGTATAAAAACACAATTGTATTTTATTTTTTATTGAAATGGAAAAGCATGATGCACTCATGTATAGTTTAGTATTATAAACTAATAAATGTACAATCAAAAGGATCAAAATAACACAAAATTGTATCACACACAAAAATAATCAAAAGGGGGTTGGAAATAACAATAAGGTAGCATACAAGCCAACAAAAATTTAAAAACAAGAGAGATTTACTGTGGATGCCTTGCCTTAATCTTACATCCAATATCAGTGGGGCTTACTCATTAGCAGCACATACTGCATGTATTATACTGTTTGGACTCACCGTTCTTTGTCCTTAGGGAACCTGTGAAATACCAAATGAGTATCGGTTTCTTTTTGTTTATGGCACACAACACACTTGTGTGACTTCTTTACTGTCGGCGCCATTTTTTCGTTTGAGTCAACTATCAAATTCTGAATATAAACAAACAGACGACAAACGATGTATACCTACAACGCCATCTGAAATCGGAGCAACCAACTATTATGTTCACTTTGGAATTGCCAACTAGCGTATTAACATTCTATTTTGAGCCTTCCTATCTTCCTTCAGTATATAGTCTTTGGTTGACATACTACCGCTAGAGAGGTATGGGGTCTTTTGACTGGCCAGACAGTACTACATTGGAGCCTTCTCTCTGGTTACGGTTCATTTTCCTTCTGCCTACACACACACACACACACACACACACTGAATAGTCTTGCCTATTCTTTACATATTCTCCTTTGTCCTCATACACCTGACGACACAGATTACCAAACAATTCTTCTTCACCAAAGGGGTTAACTATTGCACTGTAATTGTTCAGTGGCCACTTTCCTCTTTATAAGGGTAGAAGAGACTCTTTAGCTAGGGTAAGCAGCTCTTCTAAGAGAAGGACTCCGTAATCAAACCATTATTCTCTAGTCTTGGGTAGTGCCATAGCCTCTGTACCATGGTCTTCCACTGTCTTGGGTTAGAGTTCTATTGCTTGAGGGTACACTCGGGCACACTGTTCTATCTTATTTATCTTCGCCTTGTTTTGATTAAGTTTTTATAGTTTATATAAGATATTTATTTCAATGTTGTTACTCTTCTTAAAATATTTTATTTTGCATTTTTCCTTTCCTCAGTGGGGTATTTTCCCTGTTGGAGCCCCCGGGGCTTTTAGCATCCTGCGTTTCCAACTAGGGTTGTAGCTTAACAAATAGGAATAATAATAATAATAATAATAATAATAATAATAATAGTAATAATAATAATAATAATAATCACATTATGATAATAAAAACCAATTACGCGCAAACTGTGCTGAGTTAATCTTAGTCTGTATTGATGTAAAGAAATTAAAAATTGTCATTTTTCGCAATTCTATAATTCAACAACAATCTCAACAACCATTACCCGTTCTCGTTCTGAAATTGCAGTTATCACGCTTTTCTTTCATTACATAAGCCAAAAGAAAAAAAGAAACAAAACAAAAATTTATATTTAACTTGATAGCCCAAAATAACAGGATGGAAAAGGAAACTATCATATTAACAGAGACAAAGAAAAAAAAATTGTCATATTTCCCTTGGCTACGCAGTGTCCATGTCTGGTGGCGACAGTGGTATTGGAGGAGGTGGATACGGCAGTATTGGCAACAGTGCTTCAGGCTACGGCGGAAGTGGCTATGGTAGTGTAGGAGGCAGCAGTGGAGGCCATCCTTTCGTTATTGTGCACCAGAAGAAGGGTGGTGGTGGCGGAGGATACGGCAGTGGTGAGAGTGACTACGATGGTAGAGGATACGGCAATGGTGGGCGTGGTGGTGGTGGTGGAGGATACGGCATTGGTGGGGGTGACTACGGCGGTGGAGGATACGGCAACGGCATTAGAGAAAGAAAGGCAGCAGCCCTTTGTAAAGCCTGTTCCATCTTGGCTCCTATCGCACTGCTGTGGTCCTTGCTACCTCTGTTGGGCTTTGGGTAAGTGCAAGAATTTGCATTTGAAATCTTTCTCTCCTTATTGTTGATTAGTGATTATGATTAAAATAATGACAATGATAAATAATTAACTTATTTTTTTGGATGTCCACAGTTTTGTGACGGTGATGGCAACCACGACAGGAGGCAAACGCAGAAGAAGAGACGTTAGTGCCGATGTAGTGGACGAAAAACTCAAGGAATTTTCTCATGTGCAGGAGTACGTTCAGAACCTCGACCTTGAAACTGATATCAATTTGCAAGTAAGTTTATTTTTATCAACATTGGCATATGTGTATGTATGCAGACACGGAAGACAATACATTACTTGTTTATTTGCAAATATGCTTCAATGAAGATTTAAAATTATTTGTTAGATTAAATATTGGTAATAATTAAATAAAAAGATAAATACCTTTAATTATGTATTAGATAAATACAGCTACAACGGCCTAATGTCAAATTTATTAGAGAATACTTTCGGATTACAACATGTTGAAAAGATTTTTCCGAATTGATGACACCGCAAATGATTAATTGATCATGTGTTATGAGGAAGATCATGTGTTATGCGAAAGTTAATTGATCGATTTAAAGTTTTCTGGCATCCTGACATCTAAGGTCATTGACGCCGATATGTGGAAGTTATAAAAAAACAAGATGTTTTATAAGGCTTTTCCTTCACATTAGTCATTACCGTCAAGTTTACCATAACATTGAACTTCTCAAGAAAGTAAAACTGAGTAAGGGCTGATGTAAATGTCATCTAAAGTAACCGGTGAGAATAACAGTTACAAGAACAGGCTTAAACCTTATTACTAGATTTAAGCATTTGAATACCTCGAGTGTGTATAGCTTTTTTTCCTGTCCTTGAAACTTGTGTTTTACATTTCGCTTTTGTTTTCTTCGGGAGGACATAGTTTCCAAGTCCCTGAGTTGTTCTGGCATGATGAATGACGGAAACCACTGCCTGGAACATCTCTCTTGTTCTTTCGGTGACGTAACGTACAAACACGTTCCTAGAGAGAGGGCCGCTATTGGCGTGTGAGTAAAAATGAATTTCATCACTTATTATTTGAAATAAATTTTCTTGTTCCATGCTGACTCTTTGGAAGGAATTTCTATTTTCATTTAAAGGCTACCTGTGATATCCCAAAAGTCAACACATGAAAACTAGACTCGCAGATAAGAAACAGATACTTAGTGTAGGGGTGAAGTGATATATGCGTAATTCAATCCTCATGAAATTTAGAATTTAAGTTAAAAACACTGACATCAGCAACTATAACAATAGTAGAAATTTATGTAATAAAATAAAGAGAAATCTTCAAGTACCTGCTGTCTTTAAATACCACAGGATCATGCAAACCATCATGGAGAACAAGCGGCATAGATAACAGGATCAAAGAACGTCTCCGAGCGGCCTCCCAAGTAGGCCTCCACAATCCTGGCACCTGTCAGCGATACCCCTGTGACACCCAGGCCCTGTCTTCCTCGTATTCCAATCCACTGCAGGTACAATTCATCCCCACGAATTCTCCATCTCAGTCCCACTTGCACGATAATGGTACCCACATCTCCTTCAATGTCAATGGGCATGGAAAGGTACCCACAAATGACAACCATCATCAGACTCATCATAACAGTCATCCTCATCTTCATAATCATGTAAAGGGAAGCGAAGACGTCGCTCGTTACAACGTTGCTAAACACGATAGCTATTTCGACTCCTTCAGGAGTGCTACGCCCGTCAAGTACAGGCTGAAGACCTCGGTGAGAAAGGGCGGATTGCATAACACGATTAAGTAAATTATGAACTAACATTGTTATTGTTTTTTTTTTTTTTTTTTTTTTTTTTTTTTTTCTTTTTTATAAATTGTTTGTGTTTATGTTATCCTGGCAAAGCCTTTGTTTGTTATACTTATATACATGATAATATGCGTATTTGTTAAGTGATTTCTTAGCCAAAGAATTAACATAGGATATTTTAGGTATCTGTGATACTGATTTAGTGAAGTGTTATTATTGTTACTTTACGTTCAATGGTCACTTTTTTTATCAACAGAGAAGGTGATCTTATCGATTCTCTCTTCCAATTGATGACCTTCGTTCACATATTGATAAATAAATAGCCCCTCCTTGCGAGATCCATACGTGATTATATTTTGTTTCCTTTTTGGGTGGAAAATGGATTCCCGTCGGTGCGTTTGTCGGTAGGGATGTGTTCCTGCGCAAAATCCTTTAAGAATATTCAAGTATCACATTAGAACCAACATGTTATTTCCCTGGCATATACTGTATATCTAAAGTACCTGAAACAACGAACAATAAGCATCAAATTCAATGAAATTAAGAACTTAATTTCATGAACATGATATTTGTCCTTAAGTTTAAGTCTTGACATGGCAAGGAAAGGGTGTCCTTTCACAAGAAATCTAGAATAAATAGAATCATGTAAATCAGTAATGGAATTTAATTTGAGAGGAGTAATAGAAAAAAACCGACTTCACTTGGTTTTTATTATTTAACTTTTCTCTTCCAAGATCTATGAAATGAAATTTAGAGGAAACTAGTACTCGTTTATGATACTCCACCTCTCCCTCTCTCTCTCTCTCTCTCTCTCTCTCTCTCTCTCTCTCTCTCTCTCTCTCTCTCTCTCTCTCTATAGAGGGTAGTGCCGTCAGTACCCCTCACATGGTGTATCGTAAGCATCACTGGCGAGTCTTTACAGTGTTCTATCAGCCACCAGTTCCACTTACTTTAAATCCTTCTTCTTTACCTCCTTTCCTTTTTTCCCTTCCATCTTGCTGTCCAACCTCTTTTAACCTTTGCTTCGTAGTGTAACGGCGGGAGTGTTCCCCATCTGCACTTGGCACCTGCATCCCCCTGCGTCGGGTTGTATAGTCCAAATTCGTATCCACTCCTATCTCCTTAGTGCAAATATGTGTTTTTTTTTTTAAATCTCCAACTTGAAATACATATAAGATTATTGCAAGGTACAAACTTTGGAGGATGACAAACTTTTACAAAGATCATAGTATAATGTTATTAAGTACACGCTGTACCTTTCACTACATGAAGCCCCTTAAAGTTTCTGGAGGTATTCTCAATTGTAAATTCCCCAGTTAACATTCGGGCCAACTTTTCAACTGCACAAAAAAGGCGTTTTTTTTTTTCTTGAGGAATTTTTATGATTCTATTATTCGTCATGTTTTGAAATTGATTCTCATCCGTTCATCCGTAGTCATGAGCTGATACATACATATATATATATATATATATATATATATATATATATATATATATATATATATATATATATGTATATGTATATATATATGTATATATATATATATATATATATATATATATATATATATATATATATATATATATATATATATGTACTGTACATATATATTAGATTACAGGACAGAAACTTGAGGTTTTTCAGATTCCTTTATAAGATTTCCTTGCCTTTCATTAATTTCATGGACCAATAGAACCTATATCTCCCAGTAATGAATAAAAACTATAATTATATCTTAAGAAATAAAATAACAATCCATCAACTTTTTACAAAGATATCGCCGAGGACCCTGATGCGAATTATTTATTAAGAGTGATTAAAAGGATTTTTCCCTCTCCGTTCATATTATCGACAATCTTTTGAGTCATTCTCCTAATTTCTGTTTGTTTTAGACTTCGGTCTTCTGTAAGTGTCGTTTTAATGCGTCCCTAACCTGAGCCTTCAGTCAAATCAAATTCAAACTTATACACACACGCGTGCGCGCATGCGTATATATATATATATATATATATATATATATATATATTATATATATATATATATATATATATATATATCGTATATATATATATTATATATATATATATATATATATATATATATATATATATATATATATTATATATACAGAGAGAGAGAGAGAGAGAGAGAGAGAGAGAGAGAGAGAGAGAGAGAGAGAGAGAGAGAGAGAGAGAGAGGGGGGGGGCGTAAATTCCAGATGTAGAGGCCGAGGAAACAGAAAACCGTCTTCGTCCATAAAGAACTATTTGAAGAGTTTCGGACGCTTACCATTCTCGTTCCTAGGCTCTTTGAGATTGTTGTTTGGGAAATTTCATCAGGGGCGTAGGAGCTGGGGTGCGGGGGGGGGGGGGAGGGGGTGTTATAGCGGCGCCCCCCCCCCCTCCCACTTTTTTTTTTGCTGAAAATATGCTTTTAATCATTCAGATTTACATTTTGTAAAGGCAATTCAGCTTTGGTAACAGCTCTTGTACAGTCTCATCCTCCCACCCCACCCCCGCCACGTAAGTATCATGTTAGTACCCAGTATCATAGTTTCACAGTCCCGTCACTCGTCACTCGCTTAGTTTTACAGAGAGCAGCCCCCATATTGGGAATCAAGCCACTTATAATGTTTGACCCCCAGTGCATACCGTGCAAACATATGTTAATCTATCCACCATTACCAAACACTATTATAGTAACAAACTACATCATTGATACGCAGTAATAAATTGAAAACATGACACACACGAACACATGTAGTTGATGAATATCGCACATATAAACATATGCATGAATGTATATATATATATATATATATATATATATATATAATTTCTTCATAATTCTTTTGAAATATAATTCCAGAGCTTATGAAGTATTAATTATAAATTATTCATACACTTTGAATATGTATACAGTATTTTCTGGCATGACTTTCAAATATGTATGTTTATATTAGAAATATGCTTGTTCTTAATTTTGCTTACTTACAATTATTCTATATATATATATATATATATATATATATATATATATATATATATATATATATATATAAAACTAAATTCAGTTATTTTAATATATGTACAACACAACAGCCATATTGGAAAGCAAGTTGAAACTTGTAGAACGATTTGATTTACCTATTGTTTTCATTTATCTAGATTCACGAAGTAAACAAATGAAAGAATCAAATTTACTGTATTCTCTTCTCACAAGGTCTGATGCTTCATGTTATTATTCATTGAGTAATATGAATTGCTTTGTTATAGTTTTGACGTCGTCATATTTACGTTCACTATGATCGTGATGACCACTTTGAGTCATCAACATTTGTTAAAAAATAATGATGTTTTATTGATTGTACCAAGCAGGTTATGAAAATAAACTCACTGAAATGAAACAATGTATAAACCATTGTTTGTATAAAATATACAATTAGTTGGTGAGAATAAAATTAATCATGAACCATTGTTGTTTTTAACGGAGAGTTCACTAGGTCTATGTGCCGTGTTTGAGGATACGCAATCTTATTCATAAAACTGCTATTTTTTTTTATATAAAGACTACCTTTCACACATAAATTTCACCATATTATGGTCAATTTTAGATATACACTAATCATACATTGATTCCCAAGACACATGAGAGTGTTTCTGACTTTTGTCAGTGACATTAACTTAAAACAGTACATGATGGTAAATATATCAAATTTGTTGCGGAATATTACGTCGCCCGTAGTGAAACAATGGAAAATATTTAGACTTAATATTACGTCGCCCGCTGCGAATCAGTTAACTACAAATGTAATTTATCACCACAGTTAGTCACCACTGAGCAAGTGTGTCTGTGAGACTTGGGGTGTGTTTATTAAAGGCCTTGGTGACCATATATTGACTCTTCTTACTGAAGTGACTAAGGTTGTTAAGCTGTTGCTTGTTATGCCAGCATCAAACGCACAGAGCGAACGCGTTTTTTAAAGCGGGGTTTACACGGCCGAGCAGCTCGTCGAGCCCGGTTGTCGAACCTACTTGTAGAACGGCTCGAAGAGCTTTCAGACAGTACATCGAGCCTCAGTGTGCCTCGTGCTAAAACAACGTCAACATGTCTCTCGACCAGGACGATTTGATAGCCATTGCTTTAGCAGTGGCACTAAGAAGGAAAAAAAACAAGATCAAAAGAAAGAAATTTTCATATACCAACTTGCTTGTTGCTTTAAAATTAGAGCCTGATGACTGGCGCAATTATTTGCGTATGGATGAAGACACGTACATTGATCTACCGAATCGTGTCAGCCCTTTCATTACTA
>NC_090738.1:11017991-11052991 GCF_036898095.1 Palaemon carinicauda | reverse complement strand
CCGCCGGCTTCCAGCCGATGGTTCTCCCCCTTCCTCATAGCTTGGTCGTCCGCCCGCCGGCCGGCCCCCGGAGTGCCGGCATCCAATGCCGGCAACCCGGTTCTGCTATTACCATCCTTGTTCCTGTCACCAATCCGGCAACCTCCGGCTGCCGGAGCCGCCGCTCCCTCTGCCGGCGTGCCGCCGCTGTGCCGGCGGCCGCCACCCTGGCATTACTCTTGACTTTTATATTGTCTGTCCTAATGCCAGAAACTCTGCTGGAGCGGCCTCCGGCGTGCCGGAGGTCTGCCGGTACCTTCCGGAGGCGTCAAGACGACTTGCACCCCCTTCTACTAGCTATCATCTAATACTGATAGCCCTACACTGCAACCAGATGGCTTGTTTACGTAAATGGATCAGTACCTTAGTAATGTTCTACTGGTAATCATGCTGTCTTCTTGCATTTTACAGATTTCCAGCATGCTGCGTGTATCTTAGCGCGGCTGGTTGCCGGAAGCAGTTACCTTTTGGGATCTTTTAGCCCCCTAATTTGGGACTGAGTGGCCTCAGTCCCAACCTTATCCTTGACAATTCCCATGGAATTCCATTTGCCCTATGGACTTCTACTGGAATTCTATCCTGTGCCTTCGGCCACCTCGGATTATCCAAGGATGAAGCTTACGGTAACCAGCCGGGCGGGATGCACGGAGTATGTCTCTTTCCTATCTCAATCCTCTGTGCATCACACCCTTTATCAAGTTAAAATTAATGATTAATATTAACTTAGTTTAAGAGCCATTCTTATGACTCCCCCCATACTCATTTTCTCTTTCTTCCACAGGAGGAGCAGATGAAGTGTGACTTCGACTTCTGCGCTGTGAAACGCCCGCACTTCTACGGGCATACGGCTTGCAGGACTCACGCCCCTTGTGCTAACAAGAAAGGGGATTTGAAATTCTGGGACCCGCTGAACTGTACGGTCTGTCAGGCTCACCTAGTCGATGCCTTCCATAACCCTCCCTCAGCGGAGGTCAGGGACACTTCTCGGGATAAGCTACGCAAGTGGGTGCGTGGCTTCCAGAAGAATGCCACCGGACCGTACCTGGCCACTGAAGAAATGAGGTCCCTTTTGTTCCCAAAGGCCTCCCCTGATTCTGTGGTGCATAAAGATTTGATCCCCACTGTCCAAATTACGGTGGAACCAGACGTAGTCATGGCCCAGTCCATGCACGAGTGCCTCCTGGATTCCGAGGACGACGAACACATGTCGGATATTTCGGAGGGCACGGAGAAGACCCTTATGGCTCAAGATGCGGAAGATGATGAGGACCAGGTGGAATACACCGAGTCGGAGCAAGAGGTCGCTCCTCCTTCCATCACCGCCCCTACTCCTACACCGACGGAAGTGTCTCTCCCGTCTACCTCCGCTACCCCGGAACCCATGCCATCCGCCCAAGAGATGTTCCGGATGATCAAAGCCATCATGGATGACAGGCTGAAAGAAAATCAGGAGTTCATCAGGTCCATGATAGGATCCAAAGAACCGAAGAAGATCTTGGTTAAGGATCTCCCCGCTTGCTCACACGCCAACCCATGGAGGTATGCTGAGCATATGGTTATCGCGACCGGCAGGATCTTCGTCAGCGACAAGATCGGCACGGTCCCCCTGGAAGACGTGGAGTTCTTCCCAAACTTCGAGGCCTACCCGGACTGTTACGTCCGGCTTCGTTCTGAACCTGCCTCTAAAGAAGAGACCGAACCAAAGGAGGAGATAGTGTTCGATCTCGCGAAGGCCCAGGCTATGCTAGCCAATACGTTTAAAAGTAGGGGTTTTACCTGCTCTAAGCTTCCGGCCCTGAGCAAGAAGCACCCTACCTACGTCGCACCCGACGATGCAGTCCTTCCATTCATGGAAAAGGCCTTCGCTGCGTGCCTCAAGGCTGTGGAAGAGGGAAAAGCCTGCCCTGCACTGGAGGAGTGCAGACCCTTCTCCATAGTGACTCCCCCCGACGCTCGACACTGGAAGGACATCCAGCATACTTTCGTGGTGGGAAAGCTAGATCTTGACGTCGCCGGACGTCAGTTTAATGAAGACCTCCCGAAACTCAACGATCACCTCCTTCGTCGGGAACAAGATACGAAGGAGAGGCTCGCAGCATCCATGTCCCACCAGGTCCAACTTGATATCATGGCCTGTGACACCAGAGTACCAGACCACTACATGGTACTCGCCAAATCCCACATGGCAACCCTGGTGAAGGATATGTACCACTTCATGAAGGCTCGGAGAGCCTGTCGTGAATTCGTGTTCGCAGGTGCCACTGTGAAACACAAACCTCGGAGGCTGATTTCCTCCAACATCTGGGGTAAACACCTCTTTCCTTCTGACCTTGTGAAAGAGATCACCGACAAAGCCGCCACGGAGAATAGGAACCTTCTCCACAAGTGGGGCATGTCAAAAAAGAGGAAATCCTCTCAGGACGACGGACCTCAACCTAAGAGGAAATCCTCCAAACAGAAACCCCAGCAGCGTCAACCAAGACGACAGTTTCCGGGACCCGCTACTCCCCAAGTGGTAGCTCAGCCACAGCAGACCTTTCAGCTGGTCACCCAACCGGTCTTGTCACAGTCACCGGTTTTCACCCCTGCTTTCGAGCAACAGACGACTACCTTTCGTCCCAAAGGTAGAGGCTCAAGCAGAGGTGCAGGCAGAGACGCGTCTCGCCGTCCCGCCAGAGGCAGAGGAGGAAAGGGAGCTAGCGGCCGAGGCAGTAAGCCCTCGGGACACCAGAAGCAATGAAGTGCTTCCGGTGGGAGGAAGACTCCGCCAATTCCAGGATCGTTGGACCTTCGATCCCTGGGCACACAGCATCGTCAAGAAGGGTCTAGGCTGGAGTTGGACTCGACCACCCGCAACCCTCCAGCAATTCTTCCAACAATCAACCCCCCTTCTGGAAGAATATGTCCTAGATCTCTTGAACAAGAAGGTGATAAGGAAGGTAAAGTCCACCAGGTTCCAAGGCAGACTGTTTTGTGTCCCCAAGAAAGACTCCGACAAACTCAGAGTCATTCTGGACTTATCCCCCCTCAACAAGTTCATAGCGAACGACAAGTTCAAGATGCTGACTCTTCAACAAATAAGGACCCTTCTGCCTCGAGGTTCTTACACGGTCTCCTTAGACCTGGCGGATGCCTACTGGCACGTTCCAATGAACCATCACGCTTCCTCCTACCTAGGATTTCGACTCCAAAGGAAAAGCTACGCCTTCAGGGCCATGCCCTTCGGCCTCAATGTGGCCCCTCGGATCTTCACAAAGCTGGCGGACGCCATAGTACAACAGCTCCGCCTCCGAGACGTCCAGGTGATGGCCTACCTCGACGATTGGCTAGTCTGGGCTCCATCGCCCGAGGATTGTTTAAAATCCTGCAGCAAAGTCACCCAGTACCTAGAACACCTGGGATTCAAGATAAACGTGAAGAAATCTCGCCTCTCTCCAGCTCAGAAGTTCCAATGGTTAGGAATCCAATGGAATCTTCAGTCACACCGCCTTTTCATTCCCCAGAAGAAAAGGAAGGAAATAGCAGGGTCTGTCAAACGACTACTGAAATCCAAGCGGATCTCAAGACGCCAGCAGGAACGAGTTCTAGGCTCTCTACAGTTCGCCTCAGTGACAAACCCAGTGCTTCGTGCACAGCTAAAGGATGCCGCGGGAGTCTGGAGACGTTCTGCATCCATCGCTCGAAGAGACCTCAAGAGACGGCTCCCAAACAGACTTCGACTTCTCCTCAAGCCGTGGTTGGAAGCAAAGGCCCTGAAAAGGTCCATTCCTCTTCAACACCCACCTCCATCACTCAACATCCACACGGACGCTTCGCTGGAGGGTTGGGGAGGTCACTCCCACCAAAAACAGGCTCAAGGCACATGGTCTCCCCTGTTCAAGACGTTTCACATCAACATCTTGGAGGCCATGGCGGTCCTTCTAACTCTGAAGAAACTCTCCCCGCCTCCCTCGATCCATATTCGTCTAACCCTAGACAACTCGGTGGTAGTTCGATGTCTCAATCGCCAAGACTCAAGATCGCCCCAGATAAATCAGGTGCTTCTTCCAATCTTCCGTCTGGCAGAGAAGAAATGGCACCTGTCTACAGTTCACCTACAAGGATTCCGCAACGTGACAGCGGATGCTCTATCTCGGACAAGCCCGATAGAGTCGGAATGGTCTCTAGACGCAAGATCATTCTCCTTCATCTCTCACCAAGTCCCAGAACTTCAGATCGATCTCTTCGCAACGAGCGACAACAATCAACTTCCTCGGTATGTGGCCCCGTACGAGGACCCCAAGGCAGAAGCAGTGGATGCCATGTCACTGGACTGGAACAGATGGTCCAAGATCTACCTGTTCCCTCCCACCAACCTTCTGCTGAAAGTCCTCTCCAAGCTGAGAACCTTCAAAGGAACAGCGGCCCTAGTGGCTCCCAAGTGGCCCTGGAGCAACTGGTACCCCCTGGTCCTGGAGCTGCAGCCCAAGCTGATCCCTCTCCCGAGCCCAGTTCTCTCCCAACAAGTACAGAAGTCGACTGTCTTCGCTTCATCATCGAAAATCAAGGACCTTCATCTCATGATTTTCTCTCCCTAGCCGCAAAGAAGAGGTTTGGGATCTCGAAGAAAAGTCTAGACTTCCTCAAGGAATACAAGACCGAATCCACAAGACGGCAATACGTATCATCTTGGAGAAAATGGGTCTCTTTCGTCAAGGCAAAAAATCCTAAGGAAATCACCATTGATTTCTGCATGTCCTTCTTCATTCACCTTCATGGACAGGGATTAGCAGCCAATACGATTTCGACTTGCAAATCGGCCTTGACTAGACCACTACTGTATGCCTTCCAAATTGATCTGTCCAGCGACATCTTCAATAAACTGCCGAAAGCATGCGCTCGTCTACGCCCAGCACCCCCACCGAAACCGATCTCCTGGTCATTGGACAAGGTGCTCCATTTCGCCTCCAACTTGGATAATGATTCATGCCCTCTCAAGGATCTGACTCAGAAAGTTATATTTCTCTTTGCTCTTGCCTCAGGAGCCCGAGTCAGCGAAATAGTGGCATTGTCAAGAGAAGAGGGCCATATCCTGTTTACTGATTCAGGAGACATTACCCTCTCCCCGGATCCGACGTTTCTCGCTAAAAACGAATTACCCACCAAAAGATGGGGCCCCTGGAGAATATGCCCCCTGAAGGAAGATGCCTCTCTATGCCCAGTAGAGAGCCTCAAGGTCTATCTTCGCAGAACTTCGAACTTTGGTGGAGGCCAACTCTTCAAAGGAGAAACATCGGGCAGCGACCTGTCACTGAAACAACTAAGAGCGAAAATCACCTACTTCATTCGCAGAGCGGATCCTGACAGTACACCCGCCGGTCACGATCCTAGAAAAGTTGCATCGTCTCTGAATTTCTTTCAGAGTATGGACTTCGAAAGCCTTAAAAGCTTTACAGGCTGGAAGTCCTCGCGTGTTTTCTTCAAACATTATGCGAAACAAGTGCACGAAGTCAAACATTTTGTGGTAGCCGCAGGTAGTGTTATGAAACCTGCACCTAACTCTGCATAGAACAGCGAGTTACTTGGGACTCTAACTCTTCGGGTGCCTATGTTGACCCTCGAGCGATACATAGTGATGTCGAAAACACTTAGTGCTTTCTTATAACTGTTCTTATCCCAGGTGAAATGTCATAGTCGTCACACAAGCGCCGCATGCCTAGAGCATGATGTGTTTTAATTAAAGACTGACGTTGCTCGAGAACGAATGCCTACTAATAAATTTGAAATTCCCTTTCAGATTCAAGAGCAAGTCTTTATTACTATGTACATTATAATTCACTGTAAATTAACTTTACTTATTGCTGTAATTTATTTTAAATTTTCTGCAATTGTGAAATAAAATTCCTATTTTATTACTTGTGCGTCTCAATCCGCTCCTACTTATACTATGAAATATATGCCTGTCATAGTTTTATTATCCCTTCCCTATGGTTCATGGAGATACTAAGATCCTAATCCTTAGTATATATTCACTCTTACAATGTAATATTCCAATACGAATACTTACTCTTCATACCCTAGAGACGAAACTAACCTTCTTAGCACACAGTGTCTAACCACCACTTGTCTGCCCTCCTGAATGTTCCGATATGAATGCCAACCATTCAGTCTCGTCTCCAAGTTCTTCAAGTTCTTCTAGCAAGGTGAATAGCCCTTCGATAACCACTTTGATCTCGGCATGGCCCGTGGGAACTTCACTGTCAAAGGGGGCAGGAAGATTCTTCCCTACGTTTCTTTTATTAAGATTACTATGCTACATTGTTCAAAGCCCTTGGCGCTTACCCAATAGGGGAAAATCTACCACGATACATTGATTCTCTGGTATTCTTCCATCAGGACGCCATGGCTTGAGCCCAAAAAACGGATTTTGAGCGAAGCGAAAAATCTATTTTTGGGTGAGATAGCCATGGCGTCCTCATGGACCCTCCCTGCTACTTCGTCCAGTTTTTAGGTCCCGCCCTGCTCTGCTGTATCATGGTGATCGGCAAGCAACTGGCTTCAGGATGAAGACGGACGTGACGTCATTTAAGCAATGGCGCCCGTTTGTTTACGTCTCGAGTACCAAAAGTAGCCACGGATGAGATTAGCTGTGGAACGGCTCCCAGCTATTCTCCGCCCTTACACACCGAAGCATTAACTCTGTTCGGGGTGTAGATAGCTATGTGGCGCGTTAATACATGCGTCCCCTGTTGATATACGATGTCTTAAAAGGGAAACCTTTAGGATACTCGCTCCAGAAGTTAGAATTCTGTGATAACCTGTGGTTAAATTCTCTGGGAATATCTTAGTAGTTATTTACCCAAGGAAGCTACCAAAAAGGAACCTTCCATCAGGACGCCATGGCTATCTCACCCAAAAATAGATTTTTCGCTTCGCTCAAAATCCGTTATATATGTATATATATATATATGTATATATATATATATGTATATATATATGTATATATATATATATATATGTATATATATGTATATATATATATGTATATATATATGTATATATATATTATATGTATATATATATATATGTATATATATATATATATATATATATATATATATATATGTATATATATGTATATATATATGTATATATATGTATATATATATATATATATATATATATATATGTATATGTATATATATATGTATATGTATACATATTTAACAAGTATGGAAATTAGATGTGAAGTTTTATTAATGGTATACTCCTGGTCTCATGCAGTACCAAGTGTATGGTAGAATCCATGTCGTTTGTCATGGTAGCACGTAGCCATATTTGTGGATGGCTGGATTGATGTCATCCTGTACATGGAGCTTCCTGGATTAGCACACTGGGAAAGGATTTTATTATGGTGGAATAACCACTGTGAATGTAATAATCACTTGGCCAGTGCACACACATGATGGGCTACAATTGTATATTATACGGTTAGTGTTGTGAGCTGGTAAAGTACCTGTACAGACAAGTTTTTTCTGGACCTGAAATCATAAATACTCTAACACTCAATTTTCCTTCTTTTCAAAAGCTTTCGACCATATTCCTTTTACAAAATAACTAACACCCTTTGTCTTTCCTCTCTTCTCTAGGAAATGGAGATACAAAATATGTTACAATGGAACCATGTCAAATTCTTTATACGCGCCGCCGCCGGCGGCTAATACCATCTTGAAACGTTGAGATGCGGTGTCTGAGAGATTCCACCAAAAGGTCCCCAGTACCGAGATCAGCAGGCTCAGACATTCTTCCATCTTGGGGAAGAATTTTGTTCGAGCCTAAGGACGTGGAGCAGGCGGCTGAGAGGTGAAGGAAGTCCAACCAGGACTCTCCCCTACATAGGGCTTTAACATTGAAGCCCTATAAACCTCCAGCAACCCAGCAACCACGTCCTACCAAGACCACGAAACCAGCAGCTACAGCGAAGACAACGGTGTCGAAGCCCTTTCCTGTCAAGGACAAGAAAGGCAAAATGTCCTCCAGGGGAGGAAAGAATCCTAGAGGGAGTGGCCGAGGCTGCAAACGCTAGTATTGGCAGTCCCTCTGCATGTCCACCAGTGGGGGGATGCCTACAAAGTTGCGCAAACAGGTGGCAGCTACTCTGGGCCAATTTCTGGACGATTTCCGTAATCAGTCAAGGATATCGTGTCCCGTTCACAACATCTCTACCTCCCCTGACAGTGAATCCAGTGTCGTTGAGCTCCCTTGCCATGGGATCGGCAAGGGGGCAACCCCTTCGGGCAGAAGTCGAGACCATGTTGAAGAAGGGCGCTCTCCTAGAGGTGGTCGACGGGTCCCCAGGCTTCTTCAGTCGACTCTTTCTTGTAAAGAAGGCGTCTGGAGGCTGGAGACCAGTCATCGACCTCTCAGCTCTAAACAGGTTTGTCAAGCAGACCCCGTTCAGCATGGAGACGGCAGACACGGTAGACACGGTCAGACTTCCAGTGAGACCGCAAGACTTCATGTGTACGCTGGACCTGAAGGACGCGTACTTCCAGATCCCAGTCCATCCATCTTCAAGGAAGTACTTAAGATTCAGCCTAGACAACAAGATCTACCAGTTCAAGGTGCTGTGTTTGGGTCTCTCCACAGCACACCAGAGTGTTCACCCTAATATCGTCGTGGACACACAGGATCGGCATCAGTCTCCTCCGTTATCTGGACGACTGACTGATCCTAGCAGACTCTCGAGTCAGCCCTTCTTCGACACAGAGACAAACTTCTGGGACTTTGCCAAGATCTGGGGATCATGGTAAATCTCAAGAAGTCTTCTCTGCTTCCTACTCAAAGACTGGTATATCTACGCATGATCATAGACACCAATCTCCACAAAGCCTTCCCATCAGACGACAGGATAGCAAGGCTGAGGAGGGTCGCGAGTCCTTTCCTCAGACGAGAAGAGCTCCCAGCCCAATCGTGGTTACGTCTCCTCGGTCACCTCTCATCCTTGGCCCGTCTAGTTCCCAATGGTTGCCTCAGAATGAGATCTCTTCAATGGCGACTCAAATCCCGGTGGAATCAAGGTCACGATTCCCCAGACGTCATGATCCCTATGGGTCCTGCGGAACGGACGGACCTTCATTGGTGGGTGACAGACGAGAACCTACGAAGGGGAGGGGATCTTCTCGTCCTCCCCCCGGATTTGATGCCGTTTTCAGACGCCTCAAAGAAAGGGTGGGGGGCCCACGTTCTGCACCACAGGACCTTAGGCCTGTGGTCAGAATCAGAAAAGTGCCTCCATATAAATCTTCTAGAAATGAAGGCCGTATTTCTGGCCCTTCAACAGTTCCAACATTACCTGGTGGGTCACTCTGTGGTGGTGATGAGCGACAACACCACAGTAGTGGCTTACATCAGCAAGCAGGGAGGTACCTTTTCAGAGCAGCTATCCCATCTCGCAGTAGAGATACTGAGGTGGACCGAAGTCCACTCGATTCCACTATCGGCTCGCTTCATTCCAGGCAAGAGGAATGTGCTCGCCAACAGTCTGAGCAGAGCGTCTCAGATAATGAGTACCAAGTGGTCTTTGGATCATCTAGTAGCCAACAAAGTCCTGACTTTGTGGGGTTCCCCGACTGTGGATCTGTTCACTACAGCGCTGAACTTAAGGCTCCCGATGTACTGCTCCTCAGTCCCGGATCCCAAGGCACTCTGGCAAGATGCCTTCCAACAACGGTGGGACAACATCGACGTATACGCCTTTCCCCCGTTCTGTCTGATGAGGAGGGTACTCAACAAGACCAGAATATCTGTCAATCTCTCGATGACCCTTATAGCTCCGCTATGGCATCACGCGGAATGGTTTCTAGACCTTCTGCAACTCCTAACGGAACTTCCGAGAGAACTCCCTCCACGACACGAGCTACTCAAACAACCACACGCCAACATCTTTCACAAAGCTATCTGGAGACTATCCAGCATCTCCTCGCTGAGAGAGAATTTTCGCAACAGGTTGCGAACAGGATGTCTGGACACCTGGGAAGGTCATCCGCAGGGGTCTACCAGGCAAAGTGGCGAGTTTTCTGTGGTTGGTGTCGTCGAAGGGGTATCTCTCCACTCGATGCCACTATTCCAGCAATAGCGGAGTTCTTCGTGTATTTGCAAGAAGAAATGCGCCTTTCAGTCTCGGCAGTGAAAGGCTATCGCTTGGCCTTAAGTCTAGCCTTCAGGCTCAAAGGAGTGTACATTTCTTCTTTGCTGGAACTTTCTCTACTCATACGAAGTTATGAACTTACCTGCCCTCAGTCAGAAGTGAGACCTCCTCCATGGAACGTGGTTCGAGTTCTCAGGTCTCTTAAGAGACCTCCCTACGAACCGTTACGCCAGGCTTCAGACCGCCACCTAACTTGGAAGACGGTGTTCCTACTAGCTTTGGCCTCAGCCAAGCGAGTCAGTAAACTTCATGGTCTCTCGTAGGACATCGCCCATTCAAGGGATGGGAGGAGGTAACGTTCAGATTCGTCCCCGAGTTTATTGCTAAGACTCAGAATCCGGGAGTGCCGGACCCTCGGTTCGACTCTTTCCAGATCTCAAGTCTTAGTTCTGTAACAGATGACCCAGACCATCTCCTACTGTGCCCAGTAAGGAGTCCGAGGCTATATCTCAAAAGAACGGCTGCAGTTCGTCCCCAAGTGCAGGCATTGTTTGTGAGCACTGGGAGAACAAAGAGGAGGGTTACCATGAATACTATCTCAGCATGGATTCGTAGGGTAATCCATGATGTCAGGGGCGTAGCTACGTCCCTAGCCTTCAAGAAGAACTTCTCAGTGACGCAGGTTCTACAAGTGGGGGTGTGGAAGCGTCAGACGACCTTCATAGCCCACTACCTGCAAGACGTGACCCACAGGAGGCTCGATACGTTCTCTATCGGCCCTGTGGTGGCTGCACAACAGCTGGTTTAAAGCTCAGGCTCCTTAATGGACAAGTAGCAGAAGGTTGAGGGCATTGTTACCCGGTCTTAGTCTGCATGAATGAAAAGGTTTGTCTGGCCCTTATTCTTTTCTTCATCCTCCCCTCTCTTGGGGAAAGCAGCATCCTTGGTTCTCTGCACAGCTGACCTTGAACCACTGCAGGTAAACTATGTTTCCTTGTGTTCCTAGTATTAAGCTTATACTGTCACATCCCCATACCCTGACTAGGTGGTATTGGGAGAGTCCTAGCCTAAAGTTTCCATCTAAAGGACTACAGGTCAACTTCCTAGGACGAGTCACACTTCAGACCTTCACACACAGCTTACGTAGGCCGCAGCCCTTGCGCAGCAAGGTTCTAGCGAGGTGCAGGGACTCCTTATTGTTGAGTGCTGACACACTCAGGTACTGAGACTCCGGGCAAAGCCAAAAGCCAGGACTGGCTGGGACTTACCACCCTTCCTTAGGGGTGAGTCACCCATATTAAATAGCGTGGTTTGTATTTCAGTTACGGAACAAATGACAAATTCGTAGGTAATTGGTATTTTTCCTAACTATACAAACCTTAGCTATTTAATCAAACTTGCCTGCCAGCCCTATCCCCCGTGAAGTCCTACCTCTAAGCAAAGTGAGCTCAAGCACAGGTGTGTGTGTGAGGGGGAGGGTAAGCAAGCTACCTTCCCTACGCCCGCTAACTAGCGGTGGGGTAGTCATTTCAGCTACGCCGAAAGTAATTACCCATATTGAATAGCTAAGGTTTGTATAGTTAGGAAAAATACAAATTACCTATGAATTTGTCATTTTTTGCTTTGCTTCAAAAACGGATTTTGAGCGAAGCGAAAAATCTATTTTTGGGTGAGATAGCCATGGCGTCCTGATGGAAGGTTCCTTTTTGGTAGCTTCCTTGGGTATATAACTACTAAGATATTCCCAGAGAATTTAACCACAGGTTATCACAGAATTCTAACTTCTGGAGCGAGTATCCTAAAGGTTTCCCTTTAAGACATCGTATATCAACAGGGGACGCATGTATTAACGCGCCACATAGCTATCTGCACCCCATACAGAGTTAACACTTCGATATGGAGGGACGGAGAATAGCTGGGGAGCTGTTCCACAGCTAATCTTGTCCGTGGCTACTTTTGGTACTCGAGACGTAAACAAACGGGCGCCATTGCTAAATGACGTCACGTTCGTCCTCATCCTGAAGCCAGTTGCTTGCCGATCACCATGATACAGCAGCGCAGGGTGGGACCTGACAAACTGAACGAAGTAGCAGGGAGGGTCCATCAGGACGCCATGGCTATCTCACCCAAAAATAGATTTTTCGCTTCGCTCAAAATCCGTTTTTTGGGTTCAAGCCATGGCGTCCTGATGGAAGAGTACCAGAGAATCAATGTATCGTGGTAGATTTTCCCCTTGTAGTGTAAGTGCCTAGGGCTTTGACAGGATAAGCATAGTAACCTCAATAGGAGAACCGATGGGAAGAAACTTCCTGCCCCCCCTGGCAGCGAAGTCCCAACGGACCATGCCGAAGATCAAAGTGGTCATCGAAGGGCTACTCACCTTGCTGGGAGAACATGAAGAACTCGGAGACAAGACTGAATGGTTGGCATTCATATAGGAACATTCACAAAGGCAGACAAGTGGTGGTTAGGCACTGTATGTGAATAGAGAGTCGTCTGGTCTCTAAGGTATGATGTAAGTAAGTATTCGTGTAGGAATATTACATTGCAGAAGTGAGTATATCATAAGGGTTGAACCCTTAGTCATCTTCATCGACATAAGAGGAAGGGGATAATAAAACTATGACAGTCATGTATTTCATAGTATAAGTAGGAGCGGATTGAGACGCACAAGTAATAAAATAGAAATTTTATTTCACAATTGCAGAACATGTTAAGGAAATGCAATAAAATTGTAAAAGTTATTTACAATAAATTATAATGTACATAGTCATGAAAGACTTGCTCTTGAATCTGAAAGGGAATTTCAAATTATTAGTAGGCACTCGTTCCAGAGGAACGTCAGTCTATAAAAATAAAACACATCATGCTCTAGGCATGCGGCACTCATGTGACGACTATGACATTTCACCTGGGAGAAGAACAGTCTATGAAAAAGCACTAAGTGTTTTTTAAATCACTACGTATCACGCGAGGGTCAACATAGGCACCCGAGGAGTTAGAGTCCCAAGTAACTCCCTGTTCTATGCAGAGTTAGGTGCAGGTTTCATAACACTACCTGCGGCTACCACAAAATGTTTGACTTCGTGCACTTGTTTCGCATAATGTTTGAAGAAAACACGCGAGGATTTCCAGCCTGTGAAACTCTTAAAACTTTCGAAATCCATACTCTGAAAGAAATTCAGAGACGATGCAACTTATCTAGGATCGTGACCGGCGGGTGAACTGTCAGGATCCGCTCTGCGAATGAAGTAGGTGATTTTCGCTCTTAGTTGTTTCAGTGACAGGTCGCTGTCCGAAGTTTCTCCTTTAAAGAGTTGGCCTCCACCAAAGTCCGAAGTTCTATGAAGATAGACCTTGAGGCTCTCTACTGGACATAGAGAGGCATCTTCTTTCAGGGGGCATATTCTCCAAGGGCCCCATCTTTTGGTGGGTAATTCGTTTTTGGCAAGAAACGTCGGATCCGGGAAGAGGGTAAGGTCACCTGAATCTGTAAACAGGATGTGGCCCTCGTCCCTTGATAATGCCACTATTTCGCTGACTCGGGCTCCTGAAGCAAGAGCAAAAAGAAAGATAACTTTCTGAGTCAGATCCTTGAGAGGGCACGAATCATTGTCCAAGTTGGAGGCAAAATGGAGTTTATTGAAGATGTCGTTGGACAGATCAATCTGGAAGGCATACATTAGTGGTCTAGTCAAGGCCGATTTGCAAGTAGAAATCGTGTTGGCTGCCAAGCCCTGTCCGTGAAGGTGAATAAAGAAGGACATGCAAAAATCAATGGTGATTTCCGTAGGATTTTTGCCTTGACGAATGAGACCCATTTTCTCCAGGATGATTCGTATTGCCGTCGTGTGGATTCGGTCTTGTATTCCTCGAGGAAGTCTAGACTTTTCTTCGAGATCCCAAACCTTTTCCTCGCGGCTAGGGAGAGAAAATCATGAGATGAAGGTCCCTGACTTTCAGTGATGAAGCGAAGACAGTCGACTTCTGTACTTGCTGGGAGAGTACTGGGCCCGGGAGAGGGATCAGCGTGGGCTGCAGCTCTAGGACCAGGGGGTACCAATTGCTCCGGGGCCACTTGGGAGCCACTAGGGCCGCTGTCCCTTTGAAGGTTCTCAGCTTGGAGAGGACTTTCAGCAGAAGGTTGGTGGGAGGGAACAGGTAGATCTTGGACCATCTGTTCCAGTCCAGTGACATGGCGTCCACTGCTTCTGCCTTGGGGTCCTCGGACGGGGCTACATATCGAGGAAGTTGATTATTGTCGCTCGTTGCGAAGAGATCGGTCTGAAGTTCTGGGACTTGGTGAGAGATGAAGGAGAATGATCTTGCGTCTAGAGACCATTCCGACTCTATCGGACTTGTCCGGGATAGAGCGTCCGCCGTCACGTTGCGGGATCCTTGTAGGTGAACTGCAGACAGGTGCCATTTCTTCTTCTCTGCCAGACGGAAGATTGTCAGAAGCACCTGATTTATCTGGGGCGATCTTGAGCCTTGGCGATTGAGACATCGAACTACCACCAAGTTGTCTAGGGTTAGACGAATATGGATCGAGGGAGGCGGGGAGAGTTTCTTCAGCGTTAGAAGGACCGCCATGGCCTCCAAGATGTTAATGTGAAACGTCTTGAATTGGGGAGATCATGTGCCTTGAGCCTATTTTTGGTGGGAGTGACCTCCCCAACCCTCCAGCGAAGCATCCGTGTGGATGTTGAGTGATGGAGGTGGGTGTTGAAGAGGAATGGACCTTTTCAGGGCCTGTGCTTCCGACCACGGCTTGAGGAGCAGCCGAAGTCTGTTTGGGAGCCGTCTCTTGAGGTCTCTTCGAGCGATGGATGCGGAACGTCTCCAAACTCCTGCGGCATCCTTTAGCTGTGCACGTAGCACTGGGTTTGTCACTGAGGCGAACTGTAGAGAGCCTAGAACTCGTTCCTGCTGACGTCTTGAGATCCGTTTGGATTTCAGCAGTCGCTTGACAGACCCTGCTATTTCCTTCCTTTTCTTCTGGGGGATGGAAAGGCGGTGTGACTGAAGGTTCCACTGGATTCCTAGCCATTGGAACCTTTGAGCTGGAGAGAGAGGAGATTTCTTCGCGTTTATCTTGAATTCCAGGTGTTCTAGGAACTGGGTGACTTTGTTGCAGGATTTTAAACAATCCTTGGGCGATGGAGCCCAGACTAGCCAGTCGTCGAGGTAGGCCATCACCTGGACGTCTCGGAGGCGCAGCTGTTGAACGATGGCATCTGCCAGCTTTGTGAAGATCCGAGGGGCCACGTTGAAGCCGTAGGGCATGGCCCTGAAGGCGTAGCTTTTCCTTTGGAGTCGAAATCCTAGGTAGGAGGAAGCGTGGTGGTTCATTGGAACGTGCCAATAGGCATCCGCCAGGTCTATGGAGACCGTGTAGGAACCCTGAGGCAGAGGGGTCCTTAGCTGATGAAGAGTCAGCATCTTGAACTTGTTGTTCGCTATGAACTTGTTGAGGGGGGATAAGTCTAGAATGACTCTGAGCTTGTCGGAGTCCTTCTTGGGGACGCAAAACAGTCTGCCTTGGAACCTGGTTGACTTTACCCTCCTAATCACCTTCTTGTTCAAGAGATATAGGCCACATTCTTCCAGGAGGGGGGTTGATTGTTGGAAGAATTGTTGGAAGGTTGGGGGTGGTTGAGTCCAACTCCAGCCTAGACCCTTCTTGACGATGCTGTGTGCCCAGGGATCGAAGGTCCGACGATCCTGGAATTGACGGAGTCTTCCTCCCACCGGAAGCACCTCATTGCTTCTGGTGTCCCGAGGGTTTACCACCTCGGCCGCTAGCTCCCTTTCCTCCTCTGCCTCTGGAGGGACGGCGAGATGCGTCTCTGCCTGCACCTCTGCTTGAGCCTCTACCTTTGGGACGAAAGGTAGTCGTCTGTTGCTCAAAGGCAGGGGTGAAAACCGGTGATTGGGACAAGACCGGTTGGGTGACCAGCTGAAAGGTCTGTTGTGGCTGAGCAGCCACTTGGGGAGTAGCGGGTCCCGGAAACTGCCGTCTCTGTTGACGTTGCTGGGGTTTCGGCTTGGAGGATCTCCTCTTAGGTTGAGGGCCGTCGTCCTGAGAGGATTTCCTCTTCTTCGACATGCCCCACTTGTGAAGAAGGTTCCTGTTCTCCGTGGCGGCTTTGTCGGTAATCTCTTTCACAAGATCAGAGGGAAAGAGGTGCTTACCCCAGATGTTGGAGGAAATCAGCCTCCGGGGTTCGTGTCTCACTGTGGCACTTGAGAACACGAATTCACGACAGGCTCTCCGAGCCTTCATGAAGCTGTATAAGTCCTTGACTACAGTCGCCAGATGCGTCTTGGTGAGCACCATGTAGTGGTCGGGGACTCTAGTATCACCGGCCATGACGTCAAGCTGGACCTGGAGGGACATGGATGCGGCAAGCCTTTCCTTCGTATCTTGTTCCTGACGAAGGAGATGGTCTTTAAGTTTCGGGAGGTCTTCGTTAAACTGACGTCCAGCAACGTCAGGATCTAGTTTTCCCACCACGAAGGTATGTTGGACATCCTTCCAGTGTCGAGTATCGGGGGGAGTGACCAGGGAGAAGGGTCTGCACTCCTCCAGTGCAGGGCAAGGTTTCCCTTCTTCCACTGCCCTGTGTACCGCTGCGAAGGCCTTTTCCATGAAGGGGAGGATCGCATCATCAGGTGCGACGTAGGTAGGGTGCTTCTTGCTCAACGCCGGAAGCTTTGAGCAGGTAAAAACCCCTACTTTTAAGGGTGTTGGCCATCATAGCCCGGGCCTTCTGGAGATCGAACACTATCACCTCCTTAGGTTCGGTCTCTTCTTTAGAGGCAGGTTCGGATCGAAGCCGGACGTAACAGTCCGGGTAAGCCTCAAAACTTGGGAAGAACTCCACTTCTTCCAGGACAACCGAGCCGACCTTCTCACTGATGAAGATCCTGCCCGTTGCGATCGGCATATGCTCGGTATACCTCCAGGGGTTGGCGTGCGAGCATGCAGGGATGTCCTTAAACGAAATCCTTTTCGGCTCCTTGGAACTTCCCATGGTCCTGATGTATTCGTGTGTCTCACGGAGTTTCTTGTCCATGATGGCTTTGAGCATCCGAAACATCTCCTGGGCGCTGGTTGAGATGGGGTCCGGGGTGGCGGAGGTAGACGGGAGTGATACTTCCGTCGGTGTAGGAGTTGGGGTGGTGGTGGAAGGCGGAGCGACCTCTTGCTCCAACCCAGCGTATTCCACTTGGTCCTACTCATAGTCCAATTCTTCGGCCATGAGGTTCCTCTCCGTTGTCTCCGACACTTCCGACATACGCTCCGCGTTGTCGGTATCCAGGCGACACTCGTGCATGGACTGGGCCATGACAACATCGGGTTCCACCGTGATCTGGACGGTGGGGATCTGATCCTTGGGGACCGCAGAGTCTGGGGATGCCTTTGGGAACAGTAAGGCCCTCAAGTCTTCGGTGGCAAGGTATGGTCCAGTGGCGTTCTTCTGGAAGCTACACACCCATTTGCGTAGCTTCTCTCGAGAAGCGTCCCTAACCTCCGCTGAGGGAGGGTTATTGAACGCCTCGACCAGGCGTTCCTGGCAGACCGTACAGTTCAGTGGGTCCCAGAACTTCAGATC
The DNA here is from genome assembly GCF_036898095.1 of Palaemon carinicauda. NCBI lineage: Eukaryota > Metazoa > Arthropoda > Malacostraca > Decapoda > Palaemonidae > Palaemon > Palaemon carinicauda. The sequence goes on along the minus strand of NC_090738.1, from coordinate 11,035,204 downwards.
ACCTTTTTTGTTTGCACAAGGGGCGTGAGTCCTACATGCCGTGTGCCCATAAAAGTGCGGGCGCTTCACTCCAAAGAAGTCATGGTCGCACTTCACGTACTCCTCCTGTAAGAGAAAGAGGACATGAGTATGGGGGAGTCATAAGGATGACTTCTATTTTAAGGTTAAGTATTAAATGATTAATCTTTAACCTAATATTAAGTGGTAGAACCACTGTGACGTTCAGAGTGTGGGCGGAAAAGAAGGAGATAGACACATCCTCCGTGTAACCCGCCCGGCCGGTTATCGTAACCTTATCCGTAGGCAATTTGTTGTGACCGAGGACACAGGGCAGAATTCAACATAGCATGCCGTGAAGGCAGTGGGAATTCTAGTGGGGATTGCCAAGGATATAGAACTGGGACTGAGGCCACTCAGACCCTAGGATTGGGAACGTAGAAGATCCCATAGGGTAACGGTTTCCGGTAACCGGCCGTGCTAAGATACACGTAGCATGCTGGAAATCTGTGATATGCAAGAAGACAGCATGGTTACTAATGGAACGGTAAGGCAATACCTATCCATTATGCAATCAAACCATCTGGTTGCGATGTAGGGCTATCAACATCAGATGATAGCTAGTAGAAGGGGGTGCAAGTCGCCTTGACGCCTCCGGAAGGCTCCGGCAGACCGCCGGCACGCCGGAGGCCGCTCCAGCAGAGTTTCTGGCATTAGGGAAGACAATATAGAAGTCAAGAGTAATACCAGGGTGGGGGCTGCCGGCACAGTGGCGGCACGCCGGCGGGGAGCGAAGGCTCCGGCAGCCGGAGGTTGCCGTCTTGGTGACAGGAACAAGGATGGTTATAGCAGAACCGGACTTCCGGCAGCGGATGCCGGCACTCCGGGGGCCGGCCGGTGGACGGACGACTGAAGCTATGAGGAAAGAGGGAAGGTCATCGGCTAGGCGCCGGTGGCAGGCGGCAGTCCCCCGGCACACGGAGGACTGGCGGCCCAGAGGACAAGGGATAAGTCACCAAGGTAGGAGGTGGGTATCACCGACAGTGGAGGCGGCAAGGGACCGGCACCAGGATAGTGAAAGAGACAGAAGGAGGGATGTAGGGGTCCGGCCACAGACCCCAAGACATCCCACCTGAGTGGGTGTACCCATGATAGAGGCTAGCCCTATCACCCAGAAGCAGGGGCCGCAGAGGACCGGGAGCTAAGGGAGCCCAAGGGAGGGCAGGGAACACCCAAGAGGGGGGGAGAACCCTTGCAGACAGAACGCATCCAGTGGCTAACCCCATAGGACACTATGAAGGGTAGATGTACCAGAGCGGACTGCACACAGGAGCTCAAGGTAGCCCTATCACTCCACCCTAAGGAGGAGTTGTAGGACAGGGGACAGATGGGTATAGACTAACCTAAGTATAGGCTAGGCCATACAAGAGATAGGTGGGGAGGGGAGAAGAGAAGGGTCTTCTGTGGAGGAGGTTCTGTACCAGAGCGGCCACCGAGGAAGGGAGGACACTCCCTAGCCTAAGGTAAGGCAGCCTGTCTGAAAACGGTGCATGGGTATCGTTTCAGCAAGGTACAAAGCTAACTCCCCCAAAACCTAACCTAGAGCAGGGAGTTTTAAATATTTAACTTAGCCGGTGAATATATAATAGCTGAGCCTCCGGCGGCTCGACAGAAAAAAACACAAAAACTCGCGAGCGATCGCTATGAAGGTTGCGGGTGTGCCCACTAGCGCCAACTATCGGCCAGATACCGCATATACATGTAAACAGACCCAATTCTTCTCTGTCGGTCTGATCGACAAGACGTACCATTACTCGCTGTTAACCTGGAGTTTTTCAACAGTCTTGGTGAAGTACAGTACTTCCTTTTGGTTTGAGCTTTCGCAGTGCAGGTGTTTTATCTTCAACTTAAATCTTGAACTTTTTTTTGGATAGATTTAATTGTTGATGACTTTGTTTTTTGGACTTTCTTTGACTTTTAAAAATGGCCGACCCTTCCCTTAGTACGGAAGTGTGTTTTAGGCTTTTAGCAATTATCTTATCACGTTATAAATTGTTGTTGTTAATTATAGATTTTCCTCTATATATTTTATATCTCAACCGCCTTTATTAGGCCTCTTCGATTAGCTTTCCATTTATAATAAACATCAAGATAAATTTGTTTATATGCGACCTTACCTATTCCTCCCCTAATCCGAGAGTAGGCGGTCCTAACTTGGAAACCGAAGTTAAACAATGTTGAGCCCTTTCAATCGTAAATAACTTTTACAGAGCAAATGATTTAAAACTTATTAAATGAATATTTTTTAGTAGATATTTTATGAAAGATTTTCTTTGAATAGTCTGCGTACTGTTTAAAGATGAACTAACGTTTGGTTTATTTATGCTACGCAGTTTGCGCTCTATCGTTACGATAGAGAGAGAGAGAATCACGGTTTCACTTTGCAGAAAGAGTAAATCGATTCTGACGTTTTGTTCATTCTTCTTTCAAACTGAAATGTTTTAAATACTAATTTAAAGGAACTTGTTAATTTTCAATTTCTTAGTCCTTTCAGTTTTTTCCTTTGGTCAAATAACCTGTTTATTGACGAAAGGTGAGTGGGCTTTTCTCTTCGGTGTGAAATCAAGAGAGAGAGAGAGAGAGAGAGAGAGAGAGAGAGAGAGAGAGAGAGAGAACGTTCCGATCTTTATTCTTGTCCCAAGCGAGTAACGTTGTTCTCGAGTCAGTTTTTACTCTCGTCCCAAGTCTCTGTACGGGGAGAAAGGATAAAACGTTTTTAGTTTTTATTCTCGTCCCAAGGCACTGTACGGTGAGAGATTGAAAACGTAGTTTTGAATGAACTAGTGTTTAGTCTCCTCCCCAGTCACTGATCTTTTTATCTTTATATATTCGATATATATGTTTACTGTTTTTTGCTTGTATTAGTGTGCTTACATTATACGACTTATTTCGCAATTATAACCTTTTGATGAGGGTAGAATTGCGTGCTTCAGGTAGAAATCAGTTTTATTCATGCCTAATGTGAATTGTTGAAAAATTCGATTTCAGTGAAGTAAGTGTAAAACAAAATCGTAGTGATATAGTGATAATTGCGCAAAGTGTTATCAGTGTTGCGACCGAGGGTTCGTCTGTTCGTGCCTGTCGTTCGCCTAGTCCGAGACCTCTTGCAAGCTCCCAAGCCCAGGGGAGAAGTAATGTCGTACGACTTCTGGGTTCGAGAGGCCTTGATCAGCGAACAGACGTTCCCTCTATGGTTTCAGGCGTGTCTCATCAAAGACCGCCCCTACCATAAGACGAGCGAGACGATTTTCTCCTCGTCATCCGAAGGCTTTTCGCGTAAGAAACCGTGGAACAAGGTTTCGAGGCCCTTAAATGCGAAAGTCAGTCCTTTCAGGACAGGTCCAGCGTCCTGGTTGTAGCCATTGGGACAGCTCTGACCCTATGCAGTCATCGGAAGACTGCTCGCCGCCTAAACAAAAGCGTAACACAGGCTCCGAGAGTCTTATTGTAGGCAAGGTTTTGCAGTCACAGACGTTACCCTCGTCTCTTACCGCAACCATTCCCGTTGATCCTAAATGGGTTGTACGGCAAGACATGCAGAATAAGCTTGCCTCTCTTATGGAGGACTATTCTTCTGAGCAGGTTCACGATGATCCTCGCCGCTTAGCTGATCGAGATCCTGGCTGTCAGCCGCCCAAACGAGCCTTTGCTCGTCCTGTTGACAGTGACGTTACAGTCACGTCAATCGTGTTTTGTAGAGCCTCACTCGATGCAGTCCCGTGTTGACTCTCAGCCGCTTGTGGACGTTCAGCCGCTGCCGCTTGCTCTTGTTGACGTTCAGGACGTTCGCCAACCAGCATAGTTGACTTGTTTTGACGTTGAGCGTCTAGCACCGCAGTCAAGAGTTGTTTTGACTGCTCAGTCTAGGCAGTCAAGGCAGTCTCGAGTTGTCGTCGAGCGTCCTCCCGCACCTGTTGTTGTTGCTGGTCAGTCCTTTAAGCAGTTACATGACATAGCGTCCTTGACTGCTACTGTTGCTCCTTTGCGTGTGGACTCTGCTTGTCAAGCATTGCCACCACGGCAGGTCTCTCCCTTGCTTGAGACTCGGCAATTGTCGGACAAGGTTCCTTCAGATGAGGAAGTTGCTGATCCCCCTCCTACTGATATTCCCTTGAGGACTCTGTCAGACGGAGAGGAGCCTAAAGCTGCTCAGCCCTCTATGGACTTTAAATAAATCATGCTGATTTTTAAGGATCTTTGTCCGGATCTTTTTGTAACTGCTGCTCCTCGTTCGCCTAAACGTCAGAGTTTACACTAGGCCTAGCTACTTCGAAGCCGTTGTTTTCTAAGCTAGTGCTCTCTCGCTCTTCTAAGACAGCTTTACGTTTGCTAGACGACTGGTTAATCACCAGGAGGAGTTTGGGGGAGACAACCTTTGCTTTCCCTACTTTTAAGCTGGCTTATAGAGTGAGAGTCTGATATGACACGGGAGAAGTTCTCGGCTTGGGAGTTCCTGCCTCTGCCCAGATAGACTTCTCAAACCTCATAGGGCCATGAGACGCTCCAAGATTTTATGGTCGGCTTCAGAGCTAGACCATCTCCTGTTAGGAGTTTTTTTCGAGCGTTTGAAGTTTTGCTGTACAATTATGTCATGCATAAACAAGGCTATCAGGGATGGCTCCAATAATCTGACAGCCACGTTCTCTGCAGGAACAAGTCTATTAGGGATGGCTCCAATGATCTGGCAGCCATGTTCACTGCAGGAGTACGTAAGAGGCAAGTGCGCTCAATGTGTTCATTGTCAAGACAAACTTCACGATGAAGTCTACCAGGCTGTCTTGACAGCATTAATGGAAGGCGACTGGATGGTCTCTCTCGACCTTCAGGAGGCATACTTCCACATTCCTATACACCCGGATTCCCAACCGTTTCTGAGGTTTGTTTACAGGAATGTGGGGTACCAGTTTCGAGCCCTGTGCTTTGGCCTCAGTCCTGCTCCTCTCGTGTTTACGAGGCTCATGAGGAATGTGGCAAAATCCCTCCATCTATCGGGAATCCGAGCCTCCCTGTACTTGGACGACTGGCTTCTCAGAGCATCGTCCAGTCTTCGCTGTCTGCAGGATCTACATTGGACGTTGAGTCTGGCCAGGGAGTTGGGACTTTTGGTCAACCTAGAAAAGTCCCAACTGATCCCATCCCAGATTATTCTATATTTGGGGATGGAGATTCGCAGTCCAGTTTTTTTTTCGGGCTTTTCCGTCTGCCACCCGAATAGAACAAGCCCTGCTCGAAGTCCAACTAATGCTGAAAAGAGAACGTTTGTTCAGTCAGGAGTTGGAACAGTCTCGTAGGGACTCTCTCATCCCTGGAGCAGTTTGTCTCGCTAGGGAGACTACACCTTCGGCCTCTCCAGTTCCATCTAGCCTCTCACTGGAACAAGGACAAGACGTTAGAGACGGTATCATTCCCAGTCTCCGAACCAGTAAAGGCATGCCTGAAATGGTGGGACAGCAATATCAGTCTGAGAGAGGGACTATCCCTAGCAGTCAAGAACCCAAACCACGTGTTGTTCTCAGACGCGTCGGATTTGGGTTGGGGTGCGACCCTGGACGGTCGGGAATGCTCGGGTCTGTGGACCTCAAGTCAGAAGAGCATGCACATCAACGGCAAGGAGCTATTAGCAGTCCACTTGGCCTTGATGAAATTCGAAAGCTTTCTTCGAAACTAAGTGGTAGAGGTCAACTCAGACAACACCACAGCTTTGGCTTACATCTCCAAGCAAGGAGGCTCACACTCCTTCACGCTGCTCGAGATCGCAAGGGACCTTCTCATATGGTCAAGAAATCGAGGCATCTCCCTGTTGACGAGATTCATCCAGGGGGACTTGAACGTCTTGGCAGACTGTCTCAGTCGGAGGGGTCAGGTGATACCCACGGAATGGACCCTCCACAAGGACGTGGGCAAGAGTCTTTGGGCTACTTGGGGTCAACCCACCATAGACCTCTTTGCCTCCTCGTTGACCAAAAGGTTACCAATCTATTGCTCTCCAGTCCTAGATACAGAAGCAATCCACATAGACGCGTTTCTACTGGATTGGTCTCATCTGGACTTATATGCATTCCCACCATTCAAGATAGTCAACAAGGTACTGCAGAAGTTCGCCTCTCACGAAGGGACAGGGTTGACGTTGGTTGCTACCCTCTGGCCCGCGAGAGAGTGGTTCACCGAGGTACTTCAATGGCTGGTAGACATTCCAAGAAGTCTTCCTCTAAGGGTAGATCTCTTACGTCAGCCCCACGTAAAGATTATTCATCAAAGCCTCCCCGCACTTCGTCTGACTGCCTTCAGACTATCGAGAGACTCTCAAGAGCTCGAGGCTTTTCGAAGGAGGCAGCCAGTGCGATTGCGAGAGCTAGGAGAGCTTCTACCTTCAGAGTATACCAGTCGAAGTGGGAAGTCTTTCGAGATTGGTGCAAGCCAGCATCTATGTCCTCTTCCAGTACCTCTGTAGCCCAATCGGAGATTTTCTTTTACATCTGAGAAATGTTCGCTCCCTCTCAGCTCCCACGATTTAGGGCTACAGGAGCATGTTGGCTTCGGTCTTTCGTCATAGAGGCTTAGATCTTTCCAACAATTAAGATCTCCAAGATCTCCTTAAGTCTTTCGAGACCTCTAAGGAACGTCGTTTGGCAACTCCTGGATGGAACTTAGACGTGGTCCTAAGGTTCCTCATGTCAGACAGGTTTGAGCCATTACATTCAGCCTCCCTGAAGGATCTCACCCTCAAGACGCTTTTCCTAGTGTGCTTGGCTTCGGCTAAAAGGGTCAGTGAAATTCATGCCTTCAGTAAGAACATCGGCTTTTCTACAGAAAAAGCCACATGTTCACTTCAACTTGGTTTCCTGGCCAAAAATGAACTGCCTTCTCGTCCTTGGCCTAAGTCTTTTGATATACCTTGCCTGTCAGAGATCGTAGGCAACGAACTTGAAAGAGTGCTGTGTCCAGTTAGAGCTCTTAAGTTCTACTTAGCTCGTACTAAGTCCTTACGAGGTGGATCTGAGGCATTATGGTGCTCAGTTAAGAAACCATCATTGCCTATGTCAAAGAATGCTTTGTCATATTTTATCAGACTTTTAATACGAGAGGCTCATTCTCACTTGAATGAAAAAGACCGATGCTTGCTTAAGGTTAAGACGCACGAAATAAGAGCTATAGCAACTTCCGTGGCCTTTAAGCAAAATAAATCTCTGCAAAGTATTATGGACGCGACCGTTTGGAGAAACAAATCGGTATTCGCGTCATTTTACTTAAAAGATGTCCAGACTCTTTACGAGGACTGCTACACACTGGGTCCATTCGTTACAGCGAATGCAGTAGTGGGTAAGGGTTCTACTACTACATTCCCTTAATTCCAATATCCTTTTAATCTGCTCTTGAAATGTTTTTTAATTGGGTTGTACGGAAGGCTAAGAAGCCTTTCGCAGCCTTTTTTGATTTGGCGGGTGGTCAAATGTCATTTCTTGAGAGCGCCCAGATTAGGGGTTTGATGAGGTCCTGTTGTATGGGTTGCAGCCCTTAATACTTCAGCTCCTGGGAGTCTTTCAGCATCCTGAGAGGATCGCTGGGCTTCGTGAGGAAGACAGACTAATAAGGCAGAGTAATCGTCTAAGTCAACTTCCTTACCAGGTACCTTTATATATTTGGGTTTTGTTATGATATACCTGTCAAAAACTCTAAGCATATACGCTGTAAACTTAATTAACTCTGGTCTCTACCCACCACCATGGGTGTGAATCAGCTATTATATATTCACCGTCTAAGTTAAATATTTAAAAATGATATTTTAATTATAAAATAAATTTTTGAATTTACTTACCCGGTGAATATATAAATTAAAGGCCCCCCCTTCCTCCCCGATAGAGACCCAGCGGGATGAGAAAAATTGGGTCTGTTTACATGTATATGTGGTATCTGGCCGATAGTTGGCGCTAGTGGGCACACCCGCAACCTTCATAGCGATCGCTCGCGAGTTTTTGTGTGTTTTTCTGTCGAGCCGCCGGAGGCTCAGCTATTATATATTCACCGGGTAAGTATATTCAAAAATTTATTTTATAATTAAAATATAATTTTTCACTAAGTTCAATCAGTATATTACTCTATGTATCATAGTCGATGTTAGGTTGGCATGCCTGCTCGCCTTCGGGCGATCATAGTTGGTTACTTCACATTATTACATTTAACCGAGGTGATATCTAATAGCAGATTACGATACAGTATCTTATATTACCACCTAGTTATTTACTATAGTTTGAGTGGGACTCTCGCGAGTCGGTTTTCAGTTTTGTGTATTCATTTTGATTGGCATTTACCCGATTCTGTGTCATGTTGGCCCCCCTGTCCAGGCGGTACCTACCCGCACTGGAGGGCTCGGCGTTATTTCCCTGCTTTTATCCTCCGTCCCCCTCTTACTATGATAGCCAACGGTTTTTATCGCATGCTTCCCTATTCATTATATTATACCATGTTATATTATCTACGTAATATTACCTAGTCATTATACATTATGATCATTCGCTATTATCTGCCGTGGCTCATCGACCAGGTTGGTACGCCTGGTCTCTCTGCCCCACGTGATCCCCTCCTGCCTCCCCATTGGCTTGTTCTCGTTGTAGGCGTCTGGCATCCCCCACCCACCCGCCTATCCCCATCCCCACTCCGGGGATGCCTCTCGCCTCTACGAGGCTTGGTGTCAGCTGTTTTGTTTTACGTGTCGAGTCCTATAGTTCGCCAGTCCCCTTCCCCCTCCCCCGGGGTGTCGACTGACTCTTCCCCCTACGGAACCGTGAACATTAGCGAGGCAATATATATTTATTTATATGTATTTTTACGCTTACTCCTGCCCTTTCGTAGCCGTTCTTTCTCCGCCGTTCCGATTGGCCATCGATCGGCGGGAGTGATTTCTGCTATGCTTTGGGTTTTACAGCATTTCCCCCGTGTCGTTCCGCACCCCACGGGACCCAGTTAATAGGATTCCCCCCACCCTTCCCGTGTGACGTTCCATATACCACGGACCCCACATGATAATACCCTCTTTTATTGTAGGAATCCCTTGTGTAGCTTTCGAGCTTTGTTGAACTTTGTCAAGTTTTTTGATTAGGTCCTTGCGACCGTCGGCGAGTCTCTAACTCTCGACCCCCCCCTGTTTGTCCCGCCTACCCCGGTAGGCTAGCATGACCCCCGGGTCTTTCAGTTGTCTCCCCGGAGCCAACGGTTTATTATTCACCATATTATTCATTTTATATATTTTCTACTCGACTTTTTCCCCTCTGAATGATCATAGCTAACGTATTTGATTTGTTATATTATTACCTTATTAGGTGTTTTATACTGATCGCCCTTGTGGCGGTTCCGAAAGATGTAGCGGACCCCATCATTGCCAAGATTGAGACCTTGCTCCTAGCCCAGGACCAGGAAGAGATGGGCGGCAACCTGACGGAAGACATCGCGGCTATTAGCCTCGATATTGAACCAATGGCCCTTGACGAACCGGAACCAGGTAGGGAGGTAGGTGAGGCAGGTGGGTCCCGGGCTAAAATTCCTCTCCTTAGCCCGACTTTCTCTTCTACTACTTCTAACCATTCTTCTTTTCAGGGCTTCCCGGGGAAACACGGGGCTGATATCAGGCCTCCCCCAGTTACCCCGAAGATTAAGGCTCAACGTAGGCCTTTACTCAAGACCCGTAAGTCTTCAAAGTCAACGAAGTCTGTTAAGACTTCTAGAGTCCCCAACGACTCTGCTGTTGCGTCTTCTTCTTCCTCTCATGGTTTAAGAACGACGCCAGCCTCCGTTGCCACCCCGGTGGTTTCCTTCGACCCGGAAGCTTTCTCCAACAAGCTTTTGTCCAAAATCGGGTCCATGATGTCAACCCTCACTGAGAGGGTACAAAATAATGAGAGCTTAGTAGAAAGCCTCATGCGCTCGGGACTGCCACAACAGCAGCAATATGCCATCCCCGACGCCTCTAAGCTCCCGGAATTCACAAAGAATAATCCGTGGAAGATGGCTCTGCATTCTCCGTTCAAGGATGGCATGCTGACCATCGAAGGTTTTGGCACCCGGCCCGTTGAGGGCTTTGAGTTCTTCCCCCCGGGCCTCCAATTCCCCTTCCCCGGCTGGGTTCGCACTTTGAATGAGTGGGATTGTGTGAACACTATGCTCACACCCCACAAGAGCTCATACACGATGTTCCTGGTTGATGAGCAAACCCCCACTCCATGCGTCACCAAGATGATGGACCTAGCTTATCAGGCCATCAAGGAGGACAAGCCGTTACTGCAGCTACGGGAGACGGACCTGACTTCCCTCCTCTTCCCGGGTGACCACGAGTGCTGGCATAACGCCCCAGCCACCTTCACGACAGGCAAACTGAACGCTGACTGTGCTTCCACACAGTTCAGCGAACGTCTCCCCAGGCTTCCGGACTCTTTGATTCGCCTTGAGTTCGAAGCCCGGTGCAGGCTCAGTAGATCCATTAATTCCGCTACTATGGCCGAGATGACCGCCAATACATACGAGGAGGAACCTCTCTTTAAGGTCCTCACTAAATCCCTCCTGCAGACTCTGTTGGTCGACGCCTACGAGTTTCTCGCTGCCAGGTTTCGTTGCCGCAGACACGTTTTGTCTGAGGCTACTATCAGACATGAGCCTAACAGGCTCATTAAAGCCCCGGTCCGGGGTCCGGATCTATTCCCGAAGGACTTGGTGAACACCGTCCTCAGCGAGGCGGTCAGGGTTAACCAAAGCCTTAAGGTTAGGTGGGGCCTCGTCCCCAAGCGGAAGTTTGAGCCAGCCGGCACCTCCGCTCGAGGCAGGAAGAGGCTGAGGCCCTTCCACTCCTCTCAGAACCGACAGCCCCTTCAGTTCATGCAACCCATTCCTGTAGCACAAGGTTCCCAACCTTCTACTTCGAAGGGACACACTCAACAACAGTACGTGTTGGTCCCTCAGGCTCAGGTAGCATCGAGCTCATATGCTACCTCCCCTGCCTTTAACCCAGCCTACGAATCTCAAGGTTCCTTCCAAGGCTACCAGCGTGCCAGAGGCTCCGGCGCCAGAGGGGCCTTTCGTAACAGGGGTAGCGGAAAGGGTTTCACCCGAGGCAAGACATTCCGCGGAGGCCGAGGAGGCAAATCCTCTTCTGCCCATTGAAAATCCTCAGGTAGGGGGAAGACTTTACGTCTTTCAGAATCGTTGGAAGTTCAGCAATTGGGCTTTCAGCATAATTTCCAAAGGTCTGGGGTGGAGTTGGATAGAAGAGCCCTCTCCACCAACCAGTTTCTACCAACTTCCAACGGAAGAGCTAGTTTCGTTTGCGGACGACCTATTGCAGAAGAACTCAATCCAAAGGGTTCATCAATTAAAATTTCAAGGTCGCTTGTTTAGCATACCAAAGAAAGGCTCAGACAAGCGAAGAGTAATCCTCGACCTGTCTCGTCTGAACTCTTACATTCGATGCGACAAGTTCCACGTGTTAACCGTCTCTCAGGTGCGGACCTTACTTCCCCTTGGGGCCGTCACCACCTCTATAGATCTTACAGATGCCTATTATCACGTTCCGATAGCAAGGCATTTTCGTCCTTTCCTAGGCTTCAAACTAGGAAGCCAAGCCTACGCATTCAAAGTGATGCCATTCGGGCTCAACATAGCGTCAGGATCTTCACCAAACTGGCAGAGACGGTAATTCAAGAACTACGGACCCAGGGGATTCAAATAGTAGCTTACCTAGACGACTGGCTAGTCTGGGCAGACAACGTCGAGAACTGCCTCACGGCAACCAACAAAGTATTAACCTTCCTTCGACAGTAGGGGTTTCAGGTCAACCTCGACAAATCCCGCCTGGTCCCGGAGACCAAGTTTCAATGGCTGGGGTTACAATGGGACCTACGTTCCCATACGCTATGTCTCCCGAAAGCCAAGAGGACAGAAATAGCAAAGAATATGAAACTTTCTCAGGGACAAGTTGACATCCAGGAGGAACCAAGAGAGAATCCTAGGCTCCTTGCAGTTCGCCTCCGTGACAGATAATGTTCTGAAGGCCAAATTAAAGGACATAAACAGAGTATGGCGCTCCAGGGCAAACGGGAAGTATCGAGACAAATGAGCTTGACTTCCCCCAATTCTCAAAAAGAGACTTCAACCATGGACAAAAGTCAAAAGTCTGTCGAAGTCAGTCCCCTTACGACATCCGGTCCCAGGACTCGTCATTCTCACAGACGCCTCCTTAACAGGTTGGGGAGGATACAACACAGGAAAGTCCAGGGACTATGGTCGACTGTCTTTCGATAGCTTCACATCAATGTTCTAGAGGCCATGGCGGTATTCCTTACTTTAAAGCGTCTTGATCCCAGCCAAGAACCTTCATATCAGACTGGTTCTAGACAGCGCAGTCATAGTCCACTGCATAAACAGAGGAGGCTCCAAGTCAACCCACATAAATCACGTCTTGTTAGCGATATTTTCCCTGGCAGCATCGAACAAGTGGCATTTGTCAGCAGTCCATCTAGCGGGAGTGCGGAACGTAGTGGCGGACGCACTTTCGAGGACGACTCCGCTGGAGTCGGAATGGTCCCTGGATCGACACTCATTCAAATGGATCTTATCTCAGGTCCCGGGTCTCCAGGTAGACCTGTTTGCGACGGAGTCCAATCACAAACTATTGTGTTACATAGCCCCCAACCTGGACCCTCGGGCTTATGCCACAGACGCAATGTCGTTGGATTGGAACACTTGGGAAAGGATTTATTTGTTTCCTCCGATAAATCATCTGATGAAAGTGTTGGACAAACTCAGGTCTTTCAGGGGCCAAGTAGCTCTGGTAGCCCCCAACTGGCCCAAGAGCAGTTGGTTTCCTCTGTTGGTGGAACTGGGTCTCGACCCTCGACAGATACCCAATCCTATTCTAACACAAGTAGTACAAACTCGCAATGTGTTAGCTTCCTCAAGAATTCAGAATGCCCTAACTTTATGGACTTCATGAAATTTGCAGCCCAAAGAGGTGCTGCTATTGATCCCCAAAATACCCTGTTTTTGGAATCAGACAAAAGGGAATCTACCCTCCGACAATATGACTCGGCTGTTAAATAAGTTGCAAAGTTTTTAAGGGATTCAAAGGTTGAAAAGATGACTATGAATCTGACAGTCACCTTCTTCAGAACTCTCTTTGAATCAAGCCTTGCAGCCAACACCATCACTACGATTAAATTAGCCTTGAAAAAGATTTTCCATATTGGTTTTGATATTGACCTTACGGATTCATACTTCTCGTCAATCCCAAAAGCCTGCGCCAGATTGAAACCATCAACTCGGCCTAGCGCAGTTTCCTGGTTTTTTAATGATGTCCTTAAGCTGGCCTCTGACACTCTTAACGAATCTTGCCATTACATAGCGTTATTAAGAAAGGCCTTGTTCCTATTGAGCCTAGCTTCTGGCGCCAGAATTTCAGAACTGTCTGCTTTGACTAGAGACCCAGGCCATATTGAGTTTCTCTCTTCAGGAGAAGTCCTTCTCTCCCCTGACAAAGTTTTCTTGGCTAAAAATGAGGACCCTCAGAACAGATGGTCCTCCTGGAAGATTGTTCCACTTCGTCAGGATCCATCCTTGTGTCCAGTTACCACCCTGAAACCCTACTTAAAGAGAACTTCCATGAAGTCCACAGGGCCCTTATTCATTAGAGAGAATGGAGGAACCATTACCCTGAAAGGAATCAGACAACAGATTCTTTATTTTATTAAACAGGCTAACCCTGAATCATTTCCCCATGTCCATGATATATGAGCTGTAGCTACTTCAGTTAATTTATTCCACCACATGAATTTTGATGAGCTTACGAAATATACAGGCTGGACGTCCCCTAAAGTTTTTAAACGCCACTACCTAAAACCTTTGGAAGCTCTAAAATTTGCTCAAGTAGCAGCCGGGAATGTGGTTCCTCCTGAAAAGTAATGTCTTAATCACGTCTTGCTCTATCCTCCTTCCTCCTACCTGCCTTACTTATTGTTCCTGCTTGGTTTTGGTTTTGTTTTACTTGAGCTACACCCTTATGGTGTATTGTTTTATACTCCTGTTAATGATCTTACCTTACCACGAATTGTTTTTGTTTATACCTGTTATTAGTTTTACTCTCTCACGAGTTGGTTTTGTTATTTGACCATTAAGGATGTTTTTTATTTTGCTCTGCATCATTATTTGCCTTGCCTTTCCAGCCATCCCTAGTGTGGGATTTTGCCATTATTGTATTTATTTTCCCTTAATGTTTGAGAGTACTTACCTTCAGGATTCCTTATATATCCTTGTTCTTGAATTAAACATGTTTTGGTATTATTTTGTATTTAATTACTTCAGGTATTGTGCCAAGTTTGGGCCCCTATTCTCTGGTACTATTTCACTGGGCGGCACAGGTCGGAGCCCGGAAAAGGAATTTCGACGAAGGAAAAATCTATTTCTGGGCGAGAGACCTGTGCTGCCCAGTGAACCCACCCTTCTCCCTCCCTCTTGGGCCCCAATCTTGGGTGCTATAAGGAGTGACGTCACAGGTGTGGGTTGGAATGTTGGTAGTAGAGATCGAATTTAGGTGTTGAACGGCACCTCGCTGTAACAGGGACATTGGGAGGAGATATCTAAAAGGTGCGAGGCCTCTGGTTGTAATTTATCACGCCCCAGTATATTATACCGACACCTATTAGGTGAGCGAGCTGGGTTCAACCTAGCATTCCTATACAATTTTTTCTCTGGTAAATTCATAGCAGTTATACCTTAGAAATGATGTAAAAGGAGCATTTCACAGGGCGGCACAGGTCTCTCGCCCAGAAATAGATTTTTCCTTCGTCAAAATCCCTTTTATTCACCAGGGAACCAAATCCCAGTCCTCCCTGGGTGATAGGAAGAACTACCAACTGCTATACTATCAAGGATGCTGATTTTTGTCCTTTATCAAATTTATCAAATTAGTTTCATTTATTTATCTGAACAACACTATAAATTGAACCCTCCCAAGTGCTAAGTGTACATAAAATGTGACACTGCTTCTCCTATATACTATATAAGGGAAAGGGTAGAATGAAAGCCAAAACACATCTACTTATGTTATAACAGAGAAGGCTTGAAACATACCGGAAAATTCTGAGCCAAAATTACTATAAAATAAAAATCCAAATAATATTCAGGAAATCTAAGCATAGCGTATAGAACATTACTATACCGTACTGTTAACTAACTGAATCCTCCATTTTAACATAAATGGTATGAGTTTCCTACGTTAAGTGTGGTTTCTGGACTAAATACCGCCGGTACAATATAGTTATCGCACAAATGATCCCACAATGAATGGGTCCTGGAGAGGTGGGAATGTTATTGTTGGGAGAGAAATTTTAAGATTTAAGGTTGAGAAGCTCTGGTTTGTAGATATGTACATTGGAACTATAGGCAAGCTTGATCTAAATATAATTAACTATTTCTATTTCAGGATTTGAATGTTGCTAAAAATCTCCATGATAACATGTTTAGTGGACTACCTTGAAAGTTGGACACCTTTTTCAAACCCTAGATAATGTACGGTATATTTGATGATAAATTAGATTATCCCAAGTGTGGATTCAGTTCAGTATAAGGTACGTGCTGTGAAGTATATTCTAATCCCTTGCTTATTATATTTTTTATACGTATCAATGACTCAAGAGGACAGATGTGGATCTTGAAGATTTTTTTAATACCCTGTGTAAACATTAAAAATTTTTTTTGTCAGTTACATATATCTTAAACTTTATACCATAATTTTTCAAGACTAGTTAGATATACATACATTCTTATTTATTATGATATACAGTATCTTGAAATGGGAAGAAAGTGTACGCAAAATGTGTACTCTCCTTGTGTAATGACCATCAAATTACTTAATTTTGCTATTGAATGCTAATCAACAACTGCAAATGAACTTTATTTTTGTAATTTGGTAAATTATTTGACAGTTAGTTACTACATAATTTTTCTGTCAGACCTTCAAAATCATCTCTACTGTAGTATGATTTCCAAATTTTTAGATACAGTGACGTACTAAATCTTACAAGTCCCATACAGTCAGCCTTTGCTTTGCTTTTCATTTGCACTTCCTGGATAAAGAGCCTTGGCTTTATTGCATCTCCTTTTCCATTAGTGTTGTTGATTTTTTTTCAGTTCAGCTGTGAAATGTACTCCAACTGCTTTTAGTTAGATGTTTCTTCTTGATTTTGTAGCTTTTTGGAACTGCACTGGTTGTCACATTTTCCATTGGTCCCTCCCTTTAATGTCCATTTCTTCTAATTCATATTTATTCTCCCTATTAGGTTTAAAGCAATACACTGCCTTCATCATCCCAACATTTTTCTTGCCAGTTTAGTTTTTTACGCATCTATATTTCATAGGAAGACACTGTCTTCCATCATGTCAACGATGGAGAAGATGCAGAAGCAAAATGCAGAAAAGGAAGCTGCGTTGAGGTTGGAAATACGCCAACTTGCAGCACCCCGTGAGTCTCGTAGGAGACTCAACGTGAAGGAACTTCCTTCATGTTCGGATGTAAACCCGAGGAGGCATGCGGAGTACATGCCCCTGACAAATGGGAAGATTTATGTATCTGAAAAGCTGGGATCAGTCCCCATCGAGGATGTGGAGTTTTGGCCCAGCTTTGAGTCATATCCAGACTGCTTTGTATGTCTGAAGACAGAACCAGCGACAAAGGAAGAGACGGAGCCAAAAGAGGTCACAGTTTTTTACCGTTCTAAAGCTCAGGGTTTGTTGGCTAGTACCCTGAAGGAGAGGGGCTTCACTAATTCCAAGGTACCAGTCCTAAGTAAGAAACACCCTTCCTTTCTTGCTGCAACTACTCGGGCCTTCCCCTTCATGGAAAAAGGGTACCAGGCCGTATTAAAGGCGATAGAAGCTGGGAAACCTTGCCCTACACTCGAGGAGTGTAGACCCTTATCCCTAGCTTTGCCTATGGACCAGAAGGACTGGAAGGAAGTACATGTTACCTTCTCAGTCGGGAAGTTGGAGGCAGATATTGCCAGACGCCAGTTCGGCGAGAACCTCCCTAAGTTGTTGGAGTGTCTCTTGCGCAGGGAGCAAGAGACTAAAGAAAGGCTTGTCGCTTCTATGTCCCTCCAGACTACCTTGGAGACAATGGC
>NC_090738.1:10965491-11012991 GCF_036898095.1 Palaemon carinicauda | reverse complement strand
CCTCTCTGTAGCTATCATAAGACTAAGATAGCCCTACATTGCAAATAGATAAGCTGCTTTGCTTTTAAGATCAGTACCTAGTACTGCTCTATTAGTGATCATGCTGTCTCTTTGCATTCTTCTATTTCCAGCATGCTATGTGCATCTTAGCGCGGCTGGTTGCCAGAAGCAGTACCCTTAATGAGGCCTTCTGGCTCTTAACTGGGAACCGAATGAATTCGATCCCAACCTTGTCCTTGGCTTTCCATGGAGTTCCAATATAATGGGAATCCTAGGAAACTATATCCAATGATCTCGGTCATTTGGATTATCCCAGGACCAAGCCTATGGTAACCAGCCGGGCGAGATGCATGGAGCGTGTTCTCCTTTACTGTTTCATTCTCTATGCATCACACCTTCTTTAAGTTAAGATTAATGATTAATATTAACTTAATTTAAGAGCCATTCCTATGACTCCCCCATACTCATTTTCTCTTTCTTCCACAGGAGGAGCAGATGAAGTGTGACTTCGCCTACTGTGCTGTGAAACGCTCACAGTTTTACGGACATACGGCGTGCAGGACTCACGCCCCTTGCTCAGACAAGAAAGGGGATTGGAAGTTCTGGAATCCACTGGAATGTACGGTCTGCCAGGCCTACCTAGTTGAGGCCTTCCATAACCCTCCCTCAGCGGAGGTTAGAGACATTGCTCGTGAAAAACTGCGCAAGTGGGTGCGTGGTTTTCAGAGAAATGCTACTGGACCGTACCTGGCCACCGAAGAACTGAGGTCCCTGTTGTTCCCTAAGGCCTCCCCTGACTCAGTGGTTCCAAAGGAAGCAATCCCCACCGTCCAAATTACGGTGGAACCTGATATGGTCATGGCTCAGTCCATGCACGAGTGTCGTTTAGATTCCGAGGATGATGAACAGATCTCTGACGTCTCGGAAGACACGGAGAAGACGCTTATGGCTCAAGGAGCCGAAGAGGACGAAGACAAGGTGGAATACACCGAGTCGGAGATTGGAGCTACTCCCTCGTCCATCCCTCCGCCTACTCCTACACCGACGGAAATGTCCATTCCGTCTACCTCCTCGACCCCGGATCCTTCCTCTTCTACCCAAGAACTGATCCGACTGATTAGAGCTGTCATGGACGACAGACTGAAGGAGAACCAGGAGTCCATCAGGTCTATGATTGGATCCAGAGACCCGAAGAAGATCTCGGTCAAGGATCTCCCAGCTTGCTCTCATGCCAACCCGTGGAGGTATGCAGAGCATATGGTTATTGCGACCGGCAGGATCTTTGTTAGTGACAAAATCGGCACGGTCCCGTTGGAAGATGTGGAGTTCTTCCCAAGCTTCGAGGCCTACCCGGACTGTTACGTCCGGCTTCGTTCCGAACCTGCCTCGAAGGAGGAGACCGAACCTAAAGAAGAGATAGTGTTCGATCTCGCAAAGGCCCAGGCTATGCTAGCCTCCGCATTTAAGAGCAGGGGCTTTACCTGCTCTAAGCTTCCTGCCTTGAGCAAGAAGCATCCTACATATGTCGCACCTGACACTGCGATTCTCCCTTTTTTGGAAAAGGCCTTGGCTGCATGCCTTAAAGCGGCGGAAGAAGGAAAACCCTGCCCTGCACTGGAGGAGTGCAGACCCTTCTCCATCGTGACACCCCCTGACACTAGACAATGGAAAGATGTCCAACATACTTTCGTCGTGGGTAGGCTCGATCCTGACGTCGCCGGACGTCAGTTTAATGAAGACCTCCCTAAGCTCAATGATCACCTCCTTCGCCGGGAACAAGACACGAAGGAGAGGCTTGCGGCATCTCTTTCTCATCAAGTCCAACTTGAAGTTATGGCCTGTGACACAGCAGTACCTGATCACTACATGGTACTGGCCAAATCCCACTTACTCACAGTAATGAAGGACTTGTACCATTTCATAAAGGCTCGTAGAGCCTGTCGTGAATTCGTGTTTGTCGGTGCCACCGTAAAACACGAACCCCGGAGGCTGATTTCCTCCAACATCTGGGGAAAGCACCTGTTTCCTTCTGACCTTGTCAAGGAAATAACTGACAGAGCCGCCACGGAGAATAGGAACCTTCTCCACAAGTGGGGCATGTCCAGAAAAAGGAAAACCTCTCAGGACGATGGACCTCAGCCTAAGAGGAAACCTCAGAAGCCAAAACCCCAGCAACGTCAACAACGACGTCAGTTTCCGGGACCCGCTACCTCCCAAGTGGTTGCCCAACCACAACAGACCTTTCAATTGGTCCCCCAACCGGTGTTGTCACAGTCACCGGTCTTCACCCCTGCCTTTGAGCAGCCATCCACTACCTTTCATGCCAGAGGTAGAGGCTCGTCCAGGGGTGCAAGCAGAGACGCCTCTCGTCGTCCCTCCAGAGGTAGAGGAGGAAAGGGAGCTAGCGGCCGAGGCAACAAGTCCTCGGGACACCAGAAGCAATGAAGTGCTTCCGGTGGGAGGAAGACTCCGCCAATTCCAGGATCGTTGGACCTTCGATCCTTGGGCACACAGCATCATCAAGAACGGTCTAGGCTGGAGTTGGGTGCAACCACCCCCAATCTTCCAGCGGTTCTTTCAACAATCGACCCCCATCCTGGAAGAATACGTTCTAGACCTCTTGAACAAGAAGGTGATAAGGAAGGTAAAGTCCACCAGGTTCCAAGGGAGACTGTTTTGCGTTCCCAAGAAGGACTCAGACAAGCTCAGAGTCATTCTGGACTTATCCCCCCTCAACAAGTTCATAGAGAACAACAAATTCAAGATGCTGACGCTTCAACAAATAAGGACCCTTCTGCCTCAAGGTTCCTACACGGTCTCTATAGACCTGGCGGATGCCTATTGGCACATTCCAATGAACCATCACGCTTCCTCCTACCTAGGATTTCGACTCCAAAGAAAAAGCTACGCCTTCCGGGCCATGCCATTCGGCCTCAATGTGGCCCCTCGGATCTTCACAAAGCTGGCGGATGCCATAGTACAACAGCTCCGCCTAAGAAACGTCCAGGTGATGGCCTACCTCGACGACTGGCTAGTCTGGGCTCCATCGCCCGAAGAGTGTACAAAGTCTTGCGACGAAGTTACCCAGTACCTAGAACACCTGGGATTCAAGATCAACGAGAAGAAATCTCGCCTCTCTCCGGCTCAGAAGTTTCAGTGGCTGGGAATCCACTGGAATCTTCAGTCACACCGCCTTTCCATCCCCCAGAAGAAAAGGAAGGAAATAGCAGGGTCTGTCAAGCGACTACTGAAATCCAAACGCATTTCAAGACGACAGCAGGAACGAGTTCTAGGCTCTCTACAATTCGCCTCAGTGACAAACCCAGTGCTTCGTGCACAGCTAAAGGATGCCGCGGGAGTCTGGAGACGATCGGCATCCATCGCTCGAAGAGACCTCAAGAGACGGCTTCCAAACAGACTTCGACGCCTCCTAAAGCCGTGGTCGGAAGCAATGGCCCTGAAAAGGTCCATTCCTCTCCAACACCCTCCTCCATCACTCAACATCCACACGGATGCCTCACTGGAGGGCTGGGGAGGTCACTCCCACCTGAAACAAGCTCAAGGGACCTGGTCTCCACTATTCAAGACGTTCCACATAAACATCTTGGAGGCCATGGCGGTCCTTCTTACTCTGAAGAAGCTATCCCCGCCGCCCTCGATCCACATCCGTCTAACCCTAGACAACTCGGTGGTAGTTCGTTGTCTCAATCGCCAAGGCTCAAGATCGCCCCAGATAAATCAGGTGCTTCTCCCAATCTTCCGTCTGGCGGAGAAGAAGAAGTGGCACCTGTCTGCAGTTCACCTACAAGGATTCCGCAACGTGACAGCGGATGCTCTATCTCGGACAAACCCGATAGAGTCGGAATGGTCTCTAGACGCAAGATCATTCTCCTTCATCTCTCATCAAGTCCCAGAACTTCAGATAGATCTCTTCGCAACGAGCGACAACAATCAACTTCCTCTGTACGTAGCCCCGTACGAGGACCCCAAAGCAGAAGCGGTGGACGCCATGTCACTGGACTGGAACAGATGGTCGAAGATATACCTGTTCCCTCCCACCAACCTTCTGTTGAAAGTCCTCTCCAAGCTGAGAACCTTCAAAGGGACAGCGGCCCTAGTGGCTCCCAAGTGGCCCCGGAGCAACTGGTACCCCCTGGTCCTGGAGCTGCAGCCCAAGCTGATCCCTCTCCCGGGCCCAGTTCTCTCTCAACAAGTACAGAAGTCGACTGTCTTCGCTTCATCATCGAAAATCAAGGACCTTCATCTCATGATTTTCTCTCCCTTGCCGCAAAGAAGAGGTTTGGGATCTCGAAGAAAAGTCTAGACTTCCTAGAGGAATACAAGACCGAATCCACGAGACGGCAATATGAATCATCCTGGAGGAAATGGGTCTCCTTTGTTAAAGCAAAAAATCCTAAAGAAATCACCATTGATTTCTGTATGTCCTTCTTCATTCACCTTCATGGACAAGGATTAGCAGCCAATACGATTTCAACCTGCAAATCGGCTTTGACTAGACCAATTCTATATGCTTTCCAAATTGATCTGTCCAACGACATCTTTAACAAATTGCCGAAAGCATGTGCTCGCCTACGCCCAGCACCCCCTCCGAAACCGATCTCCTGGTCACTAGACAAGGTGCTCCATTTCGCCTCCAACTTGGACAATGATTCATGCCCCCTCAAGGATCTGACTCAGAAAGTTATATTTTTATTTGCTCTCGCCTCGGGAGCTCGAGTCAGCGAAATAGTGGCATTATCAAGAGAAGAGGGACACATCCTGTTTGCTGATTCAGGAGAAGTGACCCTCTCCCCTGATCCGACGTTTCTCGCCAAAAATGAATTACCCACCAAAAGATGGGGCCCTTGGAGAATATGCCCCCTGAAGGAGGATGTCTCTCTATGTCCAGTAGAGAGTCTCAAGGTCTATCTTCGCAGAACTTCGAACTTTGGTGGAGGCCAACTCTTCAAAGGAGAAACATCGGGCAGCGACCTGTCACTGAAACAATTAAGAGCGAAAATCACCTACTTCATTCGCAGAGCGGATCCGAACAGTACACCCGCTGGTCATGATCCTAGAAAAGTGGCATCTTCTCTGAACTTCTTTCAGAGCATGGACTTTGAGAGCCTTAAAAACTTTACGGGCTGGAAGTCCTCGCGAGTTTTCTTTAAACATTATGCGAAACAAGTGCACGAAATCAAACATTTTGTGGTAGCCGCAGGTAGTGTTATGAAACCTGCACCTAACTCTGCGTAGAACAGTGAGTTACTTGGGACTCTAACTCTTCGGGTGCCTATGTTGACCCTCGAGTGATTCATAGTGATGTCTAAAAACACTTAGTGCTTTTATAACTGTTCTTATCCCAGGTGAAATGTCATAGTGTCACACAAGTGCCGCATGCCTTGAGCATGATGTGTTGTTTAAAGACTTGCGTTCCTCGAGAACGAGTACCTACTAATCCTGAAATTCCTTTTCAGACTCAAGAGCAAGCCTTTATTTCTATGTACATTATTATTACTGTAAATGAACTTTACTTTTGCTGTAAATTATTTAATTTCTGCATTGTGAAATAAAATTTCTATTTTATTACTTATGCGTCTCTTTCAGCTCCTACTTACTATGAAATACATACTGTCATAGTTTTATTTATTCCTCCTTTCCTATGGTCATGAAGAATTTATGATGTCTAATCCTAAATTATATTCACCTTGTCTCAGTAAGGTTCCTACACGAATACTTACTTCGAATAATCAGGAGATGAACTATACACACAGTGCCCAACCACCACTGGCCTACTTCAGAATGTTCCTATACAAATATCAAACATTCTGCTTCATCTCTAAGTTCTTAAAAGCTCTTCTGTCAAGATGAATAGCCCTTCAATACCACTTTGACGTCGGCATAGCCCATGGGAACTTCCTACCAATGGGGGGCAGGATACTTTGTTCCTATGGTTCTTACCTAAGATTACTTTGCTGTTTTGTCAATGCCTAGGCACTTAACTCTGGGGGAAAATCTACCACGATACATTGATTCTCTGGTACTCTTCCATCAGGACGCCATGGCTTGAGCCCAAAAAACGGATTTTGAGCGAAGCGAAAAATCTATTTTTGGGTGAGATAGCCATGGCGTCCTGATGGACCCTCCCTACTACTTCGTTCAGTTTGTTCCCACCCTACACAATTGTATCATGGTGATGGGCAGCAACTGGCGCCAGGATAAAGACGCGCGTGACGTCATTAGAGCAATGGCGTCCGTTTGTTTACGTCTCGAGTATCAGTAGTAGCCACGAGTGAGATTAGCTGTGGAACGGCTCCCAGCTATTCTCAGCCCTTACACACCGAAGCGTTAACTCTGTTCGGGGTGGAGATAGCTATGTGGCACGATCAGACATGCGTGTCCCCTGTTGTATTACGATGTCTTAAAGGGAAACCTTTGAGATACTCGCTCCAGAAGTTAGAATTCTGTGATAACCTGTGGTTAAATTCTCTGGGAATATCTTAGTAGTCTTATACCCAAGGAAGCTACCAAACAGGAACCTTCCATCAGGACGCCATGGCTATCTCACCCAAAAATAGATTTTTCGCTTCGCTCAAAATCCGTTTAAGGTTTCAATTATCAGCTGGAACCTCTTGCCGCTAACCTCCCCGCTAGCCGCGCTTGGTCTGGCCGGGCCCTTACTTAGGCCTCATCGATCCTCACTCCATTTGTAAAAGATACTGAGAGAAATTTTGTATTTTATGGATTGATGGGCTGAATATTTTTAGAAAATATTTTAAGTGAATTTTTGTCTTTTTAAAAAAAAATTTCTTTGAATAGTCTTCGATCTGTTTTCAAAGATGAACTAGCATCAAGTTTATTTATGCTACGCAGTTTGCACTCTATCGTTACGATAGAGAGAGAATCACGATTTCACTTTGCATAAGAGTTTGATTTTTAGTTCATTCTTCTTACAAACTGAAGTTTTTTAAATACTAAATAAAAGGAACATGTTATTTTGCAATTCCTTAGTCCTTTTAGTATTTTTTCTTTAGTCAAATATCTATTTATCGACGAAGATTGAGTGAGCCAGTACTTTCGTAAGAGAGAGAGAGAGAGAGAGAGAGAGAGAGAGAGAGAGAGAGAGAGAGAGAGAGAGAGAGAGAGAGAGAGAGATCCAAATCTTTTTTCTCGTCCCAAGTCACTATACAGGGAGATAGAGAGTGAGAAACGTTGTTCTTCTCGATTCATATATATTCTCGTCCCAAGTCACTGTATAAGTAAAGGAAGAGAGAAAATGTCGTTCTTCACGATCTAGTTTTTTATTCTCATCCCAAGTCACTGTATAGAGAGAGAGAGAGAGAGAGAGAGAGAGAGAGAGAGAGAGAGAGAGAGAGAGAGAGAGAGAGAAAGAGAGAGAGAGAGAGAAATAAAACGTAGTCCTTCGCGTTCTAGTTTGTTGTTCTCGTCCCAAGTCACTGTACAGGGAGAGAGAGAGAGAAAAAACGTAGTCCTTAGCGATCTAGTTTTTTAGTGTCGTCCCAAGTCACTGATCCTTTTTAACTTTTACCTTATATATTTCACTTTTATTTATATATATGTATATGTTTATCAATTTTTACATGTGTGATACAATTATGTACTAATAAGCTTACACTAAGGGACATATTTCGCAATTCTAACCTTTTGGCTTAAGGGAGAATTGTTTGCTACAGATTGAAATCAGCTTTATTCATGCCCGATGTGAAATTATTAAAAGATGCAAGTATCAGTGAAAAAAGTGCGAAAAACATGTTCAGTGATGCGGAGGGTTCGTCTGTTCGTACTTGCCGCTCACCCAGTCCGAGACCTCTTTCAAGCTCCCCAACCCCTGGGAGAAGGAATGTCCCAAGACCAAAGGGAACGATAGGTATTAAACCATTAACAGACGTTCCCTCACGAGTTGCAGACGTTGCTCCTCACGATCGTCCTTATTATAAGAGAGACGAGACTAAGTTCTCCTCGTCCTCCGATGACGTTCATGTTAGTAAGAAATCCTGACATCAGGTTTCACGACCTCTTAAGAGGAAATTGGTTCCTTCAGAACAAAGTCAACGTCCTGGCTGCAGTCACTGGAGCAGCCCGGAACGTATACCTTCATCAGAGGAAGGTTCGCCTGCTAAACGTTCTTTTTTAACGTCGGATTTTGTAGCTCCGGAGGCCCCTGCAAAGAGTCACGGTGCCGTTGTTTTATCTGGTCGTTCCAGACGTGACTTGAGTGCTGCTACTCCCGTTATTAGTGCTGACGTTCATGAACTGATGTTCCCGATGTCACGATCTGATCCTTGTGTTCAAGATCCTAACTTTAGTGTTTTGCAGTACATGCAGTCTAAGCTGTCCACCTTAATGCAGTCCTACGGTCCTGCTCCTGTTCGACAGGAACCCTTACTTGCGGAGCGTCACGGTTCCGCTAAGTGTGACTCAGTTCATCAATAATCTAAGCGTGAGGCTTTAAGTCCCGCTGACGTAAGCCCTAGTATTAACCTTGCTGTCAAGTGAGACGCTGATTGTAAATCTTGACGTGACGTCGAACGTCAGTCCTTATAGTCCAACCGTGACGTCGAGCTGCAGTCACTGCAGTCACAATGTGACGTTGAACGTCAGACACCGCAGTCCCGACGTGACGTCGATCGTCAGACACCGCAGTCCCGATGTGACGTCGTCCTTCAACCTCTACCTGTTCTTCATCGACAGGTTGATGCTAGTTGTCAAGGTTTTCCATCGCGACTTCTTAATGGATCTCAACCAAGTAGAGATATAGACTTCCGGATGAAGTTTATTCTGAGGAGGAAGAGGATATTTCTCCTTTCCAGCTGTACCTTGGGGTATCTTGTCTGAAGTAGAGGAACCTAGTTCTGACTAACAATCTTTATATCTTAAGAAGATCATGACTGTTTTTAAGGAAGTTTTTCCTTGCATTTTGTTCCTGCTGCTCCACACTCGCCTCCTTCAGAATTCACTTTAGGGTTGGCTGCTACAGCTCTCTCTTGTTCTAAATTTGTGCTCTCTCGGTATTCTAAGAGAGTTTTACGTTTGCTGAGAGAATGGTTGAAGACTATAAGAAGTCTTAGCAAGTCAATCTTTGCCTTCCCTCCAGCCGGATTGAAGAACTTCTGGCAGGCTTAGGAAGGAACAGGAGCAGACCAATAGTCTGTCCTCTTGTTGAAGGAAGGGTACATTATACCTCTTGTAAAGAAACCTCCTCTTGTCCAAAAGCCGATAGATCTCTCTCCCAGATACCTAGAGGAAGCAAGAAGACAAGCTTTGCACATACAGGTGTGTCTCTTGTTAGAGAAGGGAATTGTGAAGTCTTCTAAACCTTCAGTCTCTAGGCTTTTACAACCTCCTCTGTTAGTTCCAAAGAACTCAGGAGGTTGGAGACCAGTGCTGGATGTGAGCTCGCTCAATGTTTTTATCCTGAAAACAAGGTTCACTTTGGAAACTTCCATGTCTGTGCTTGCAGCAGTAATGGAAAGCGATTGGATGGCCTTACTCGATCTCCGGGACGCTTACTTCCTTATCTCTATCCATCCGACCTTCCAACTATATCTAAGGATAGTGTATGGGAAGGAAGTGTTCCAATTTCGAGCTCTGTGCTTCGGTCTCAACACTGCTCCTCTTGTGTTCACGAAGCTCATGCAGAACGTGGCGAGCTTCCTGCACTCAACAGGTGTCAGAGCCTCCTTTTACTTAGACGACTGGCTACTCAAGGCGTCGTCCTTCATTCGCTGTCTGAAGAACCTCAGATGGACCTTGCCCCTAGCGAAGGACTTAGGTCTCTTAGTAACAAGGGGAAGTTTCAACTGACCCCATCTCAAACTATTCTCTATTTGAGGATGGAGATACGGAGTCTAGTTTTTCGGGCTTTTCCATCACTATCAATACTCGAGCAAGCTTTCTTAAAGATTCATCTTTATCGAAAAAGGAGCAGTTGCTCTGTAAGGATGTGGATGAGTCTACTGGGAACACACTCGTCTCTGGAGCAGTTTGTCTCCCGAGGAAGACTCAATCTTCGCCCTCTCCATTTTCACCTCAACCACCATTGGGACAGGGAGAAGGTCTTAGAGGAAGTGTCCATTCCACTTCCAAAAACGATCATGACTTGCTTGAAATAGTGGGATGTCAATCTCAGACTTTAGGAAGGCCTCTTTCTTGCACACAAGAACACAGACCATGTGTTGTTCTTAGACGCGGGGTGGGGAGTAACACTAGACACTCTGGAGTGCTCGGGCCTTTGGACCAAAGACCTCGTAAAGCTTCATATCAACTAGAAGGAGATTCTAGCAGTTCTTTTGGCCCTGCAAAGTTTCAAAGACTGATTCGAAACAAAGTGGTGCAGGTTAACGCAAACAACACCACAGCGTTAGACTGCATGGCTAAGCAAGGCGGGACCCACCTGCAGTCCCCTTACTTAACTGCAAAGGTTCTCCTAGTTTGAACGAAGGAAAGAAACATCACCTTACTTACAATGTTTATTCAGGGAAAAAGGAGCGTGATGGCAAACTGCCTAAGCAGAAGAAAAGTCATTCCCACGGAATGGACTCTTCATCAGGAGGTGTACGAGAAACTATGGTGGATATGGGAATGTCCGTCTATAGAACTGTTCGCAACCTTAATAATGAAGGGGCTTCCTTCTTACTGCTCTCCAGTTCCAGATCCAGAGGCAGTCCACGTTGATTCGTTCTTACTGGACTGGTCTCACCTGGATGTGTATGCGTTTCCCCCATTCAAGGTAATTTACAAAGTCCTACAGAAGTTCGCCTCTCACGTAGGGACCAAGTTGATGTCGGTTGCTCCCCTCTGACCATCAAGAGAATGGTTCACCGAGATACATCAGTGAATGGTGGACTTTCCAAGAAGCCTGCCAAGGCGGTTGGATCTTCTCAATGAAGAGGTTCCATCAAAGCCTCTACACGCTTCATTTAACTGCCTTCAGATTATCAAAGACTCTCTAGAGCTCGAGGGTTTTTCGAAGGAGGCAGCTAGAGCAATTACCAGAGCAAGGAGATCCTCTACCAGTCTATATGAGAGGTATTTCGAGATTGGCACACGGCTACCTCCTTTTCCTCGTCCTATAGCTCAAATCGCTGACTTCCTGCTACACCTTAGGAATGTACATAACTTTTCTGCCTCTACCATTAAAGGTTACAGGAGCATGTTAGCTGCAGTGTTCAGACACTGGAACCTAGACCTCTCGAGCAATAAAGTCCTTCAAGACCTTCTCAAGTCTTTCGAGACTTCCAAGAAGCATGGGGTAATGACGCCAGCTTGGAACCTGGATGTGTTCTTACATTTCTGATGTCTGAGAAATTTTGAACCTTTGCACTTTACTTCTTTTAAAGATCTTTCTCTGAAGACACTTTTCTTAGAGAGTCTTGCTGATGTAAAAAGAGTTAGTGAGTTTCATGCCTTCAGTGAGAACGTCAGCTTCTGTACTGTTAAGGCAGTATGCTCTTCGCAGCTGGGTTTTTTAGCCAAGAATGAGCATCCTTCCCATCCATGGCCTAAATCTTTTGAGATCCCCAACCTGTCAGATGTGGTTGGTAACAAGATAGAGTGAGTCCTATGACCTGTGAGAACACTTAAATTTTACATTTACAGAACCAAAAATTTTGTGGTGAATCTGAGTCTTTATGGTGTTCGGTCAAGAAGCCCTCATCACCGATGTCTAAGAATGCCTTATCGTATTTTTTCAGGCTCTTTATTAGAGAGGCTCACACTCACTGCAGTGAGACTGACCTTCGATTATTGAAAGTAAAGACTCATGAAGTCAGAGCTGTGGCAACGTCAATGGCTTATAAGCAAAATTGTTCCTTACGAAGCATTATGGACGCAACCTACGAGTACTGCTACACTTTGGGACCATTCGTAGCAGTGAATGCAGTAGTGGGTGAATGTTCAACCACTACATTCTCCTTATCCTAATACCATTTTTCTTCTCTTGAAACTATTATTTTTTTGGTTGTATGTGGAGACTGGGACAGTCTTCCGCAATCATTTGATTTTAGCTGAGAGCGCCCAGATCAAGGGTATTGGTGGAGGTCCTGTCATAGGGGTGTTCACCCCAGATATGACAGCTCCTAGAGGTCTTTCAGCCCCCTGAGTGGATCGCTGGGCTTCATAAGGATAGCGGACTAATGAGGCAAAGTATCATAAAAGTCAGCTTCCTTATCAGGTCCTAGCCTTAAGTTTGTTTTATGTCAAAACTCTTGAGCTATATTCCTACAATGTTTAATGCTGGTCTCTTACCCTTCACCAAGGGTGTGAATCAGCTATATATATATCCACCGGCTAAGTTAAATATTTAAAAATATTTTCATATTAAAATAAATTTTTGAATATACTTAACCGGTGGATATATATAATTTAACGCCCTTCCTTCCGCCCCTCGAGAGACCCTACGGGCTGAGAAGAACTGGAGAACTTTGGAATAGTGATGGTATCCTGCCGAGTGGTGGTGCTAGTGTACACCCAGTAACCCAACACCTCGATCGCCCGCGAGTTTTGAATCGGCTGCTGACCGTTGGAGACGTTAGCTATATATTTCTGGGTCGACCTGTGACGGCCGGCGAAAAAGTCCTTCTTTGTACTTTTTCTGATATAAATCTTCCAAATATACCAGAGAAAATTAAAAGCATGGAATGCAGAGGTTACAACCCTCGCGCGAGCACCTTGTTGGTGTCGTATATCTAACAAGGGCGTTTGTAAAACACTATTCACAGGCTGTCTTCCATTTAGATAATCCCTTCATCAAAGGGGGAGGGCCGTGACAGGCCCTAGAGAATACAGTTGGGTTACCCTACCGACACCTACCACTCGCGCTCACCAGGTCATCCTTCTGATTTGGAACTTGCATACAAGTTGAGTTTTTTGGGCACAGTGTTTTTTCGAAGTTTCTCGTTATTTCAACATGACTGACGTTGCTACTTCACCCTTACCAATGTTAAGTACCATAGTTTGTTTTGGCAGCTTTTGACAGTACCGGGCATTTGTTCTGTTTCCAATATGGTGGTTTTTAGTTTTGGAAGCGACTGTCCTGCCGAGGTATCGGCAGCCATTTTGGGTTATGTTTGCTTCGGTAAATATTCTAGTTATTTTTGCCCATCTGGTACTCTGTCATCTAGGTTATATCACTTACGTTTTATGGCCTTTTTGTGTTATTAATTTTTATTAGTTTTTACTATGGTATTTATTTGCTTGCAAGTCCAATTTGGACCTACGAAGAATAGCGATTTAAAGAATAGCGAATTAAAGTTTGCGATTTAGTCTGTTAGTTTGTACTCGCCTCAGAGGCTTCGATTTAGACTATATCCTTGTTTATTTGTTACGTTGTCGTTATTCTTCGTTCTTGGTTATTACAATTACTGAGAAAAGCAATCAATTTTATTAATTTTCTTGTTTTATTGTGTGATGTTAGTTTTTTATTATGTAACCTTGAGAGCGAAAACAGAGACTGCTCGTTCCCTGTTCTACAGATATGAGTTATCCCTTCTCTCGTATTCTTTGTTAGCTCGAGTAAGAGAGGTGAATTTCCCGTTCTCCGTTTTTATACGATCACGAGTTATTCAGGCCTCCTCTTAGTATCAGAGTTGATGATAGTACGTTTAATATTATAAACGTTTTTATTGATGTGGTTACTGTTAATATAGCTAACACTATTAATAGGTACGTTAGTGTATGAGTCATTAATTGGGGTCGTTTTATACCGACACCCTTAGCTCCGCCTTGAGTTATACTTAGCTCCGCCTTGAGTTATGCTTAGCTCCGCCTTGAGTTATGCTCCGTTATAATGGATACTCATTGGGTGAGAACTAGTTATCGTACAGGAGCAGATTTTTGGAGTGCAACGGTGAACCGTGAAATCCGGCACTCGGACTCCGGCTGAAGCCTTTTACACACGAACCTTTGTCATGTTTGATCATAATTACACCGTTACGGCTGGCTTCACGGGAGATAACACAATCATTCATTGAGGTTAATGTTATCGTACCGGGGACGGTCACGATATCACGGTGACGGGCCTTTGCTACCGGATCTCCGGTACAAACAGAGATCAAGCAGACGTCCAGAACCGGAGTTAACAATGTGATACCGATAAAGACTTCACAGTTTCATTATTACGGTCCCTTTTTCATCGAATCTCCGGCTTCACTGGAGATAACACAAACATTCAGCATGAGTATTAGAGAATGTTATCGTACCGCTGAGGATCACGTTTTCACGATGACGGACCTTTGTCACTGGTTCTCCGTTACAAACAGAGATCAATCAGACGATCAGAATCAGGGTATGAACCCTTTTTCATGAATAATCACAATATCGTTATTACGATCCTTTTCATCGAATCTCCGGCTTAACCGGATATCGTACAGGCGATCAGCATTGAGGTTAATATTAGTTTTCCTCTGGTGTTCACGTTGTCACTATGACGGACCTTTGTACCGGAGATTGTTACCGGAGCTCCGGTACAGACAGAGATCACTCAGACCACGGGTGGCCAATCTCTTGTTTTGCTGTAAAGGAAAGGATTCAACATGAATACAAAGTAAACTGTACTTACTTTAATGACACTTTGAATTTGCGTTGGTAATATTCATTAGCTATTCTTGAAAGTCCTAATAAAAATATATGGACATAACTATGCCTATATTTATGCATATATTTAATTCTAACTATGTATAAATATGGATAAATATCCATACAACATCGTGTTCAAATAGAAATAAATTGATTATGCCTATATTTATGCATATTCAATTCTAACTATGCCTAAATATGAATAAATATCCATACAACATAGTGTTCAAATAGAAATAAATTGATTGTGCCTATATTTATGCATATTCAATTCTAACTATACCTAAATATGAATAAATATCCATACATACATCGTGTTCAAATAGAAATAAATTGATTATGCCTATATTTATGCATATTCAATTCTAACTATGCCTAAATATGAATAAATATCCATACAACATAGTGTTCAAATAGAAATAAGTTTCCACTCAGTACTGGGAACCGAACGTTGGCCCCTTCTAATGAAGGGCCGGGTCGAGACCAACCATGCCATGAGAGGCTATCTACTGTTCCTTGAAACTCTGGTCAGTGAACAGATGAATCAATAGAATACTAATATCCAGTAAATAATGTTAGACCCGGTTCTGAACGTCTGAGTCAGGGGTGGCCAACCTGTGGCGAATGCGCCAACAGTGTCACATTTCATGAATACAAGTGTCGAACTATACCGCAAAAGATAGTACATTAAATGACTTTTCTTTAAAATTGATTTTTATGAGTTACACTATACAGCTGATCCCAGCCTGTGAATAGGATCACTAACCAAAGTTCAAGGAACATCCAAACTTATGTCCCCTTTCTATTACAGAGGGTTCGCCTACATGGTTCCCGTCAGGATGATGATGAATCTCTCTGGCCTGCAAGAGAGGCTCTCTGCCCTTGGGTATCAAGGTTGGGAAGAAATGCTCCATCTAGAGGTCCCTATCTCCTCAGAGTGGCCTCTCTAAGGTTGGACGACGACCCCATGGACGGGCAGGTAGGTGGGGATGAGTTTTGAGCCTTCAGCTTTGCAATTACCTACGTCACCGACCTAGGACCCTTAAAGGATCCTGATGTTCATGTTACCCTGCATAAACCGTGACTGCTAAAAGCAACACATTCTAGGGAAAACCAAGGGGCTATGACGGAGCTCAAAAGTATGGTGGTGAGTCGGATCCGTTCAGGAACTCGGAAGTTTCCCCCTACAGCCCCAGGCATATCGAAGTAACCTCCTTCGATAAAAACAACGCATAGAGATTTACCTTACATGTTCCATATATAGATGGTACCATAAATCTGGATGGCATAGACGTCCTCCCTCTGGGGGACCTAGATTTTACTCCCAGGTACTAGAATTCCCGTTCAACGGATTCGTTCGATTGAAAGAGATTGCCTTGGTTAGGTTAGACAAGGTACCGAAGGTAACAGTATTATTTCCTAAAGGGCAGGCCCGATCTGTCTGGACCAGGATGTTGTCAGTCTGGGGGGTACGATAATTCCAAGATCTGCCCTTCCAATTCGACCTACACGTTTGATGGTCTGATCGGGTTAGGTGTGGGAAATACGTTCTGTCTGAGGCCTCTATCAGACAGGAATCGATAGTCGGTTACCCACTCGTCATCACAGCCTTCCTCTGATTCGACGTCTATGCATCCAAATCCCCCTCATCAGGTGGTCTACCTCACTGATTCCCCAGGTACACAGCCCAACCCCGTTGGGATATTTTACCTGCATACAGCCCTAGATCCGAACCCTCAGGCTCCTCTCGTGGACACCAGAGAGGAAGCTACAGGAGTAGAAGACAGTCTCGCCATCGAGACGGACCTAGGAAAAAGGGGGCTCGGAGAAGGAAAGTACCTAGATTCACCCCCTCACAACGCGGTGGTCCCGGTAGGGGGTAGACTTTACCACTTTCTAGACCATTGGACCTTCGGTCTGTGGGCTCATAGCATAATCTCTAAAGGTTTGAGGTGAAAATGGCCACAAGGTCCTCCTCCTCCACCAGTGACCTTCTCCCAGAAATCCACTCCCATACTGAAAGAGTACACCACAGGGTTACTCAAG
Source organism: Palaemon carinicauda (assembly GCF_036898095.1). NCBI lineage: Eukaryota > Metazoa > Arthropoda > Malacostraca > Decapoda > Palaemonidae > Palaemon > Palaemon carinicauda. Next base: position 10,996,350 of record NC_090738.1, on the reverse strand, counting down.
AAGAAGCAATCAAACGGGATCGATCACTGAAGTTCCAAAGCCACCTGTTCACAATTCCGAAGAAAGGCTTGTCGGCATTGAGAGTGGACCTGGACTTGTCAAGCTAAACTCTTACATTCTCTGCGACAAGTTCCGGATGTTGACTATCTCTCAGGTACGGACCTTACTTCCCCGTAGGACCGTCACCACCTCTGTCGATCTTACCGACGACTATTATCTTGCGCCTATAGCTCGAAACTTCTCTTCTTATCTGGGTTTCCGCCTAAGCAGGAAAGCCTTTGTGTTCAAGACATGCCCTTTGGCCTCAACATTGATCCCAGGATATTCACGAAACTGGGAGAGAGTGTGTTAGAACAACTCAGGAACCAAGAGATACAGATCATTGCTTATCTGGCCGGTTGGCTCATTTGGGCCCGGCCGGCCAATGAAGGCAACAGAGCTACGAAGGAATTACTTCAATTTCTCGACAACCTGTGATTTCGGGTCAATCTCCAAAAAATCTCGCCTGCAACCATCAGGCCACTTAGAATGGTTAGCCATTCAGAGGGACCTTTCGAAGCACACGTTGTCTCTCCCTTCCAAAAGGTAAGAGGAATAGTTTCCAAGATCAAAAATTTTCTCAAACACAAACAGGTGTCCGAAGAGCCTTAGAAAGTATCCTCGGACTTTTCCAATTCACTTCAGTAACAGATCTCCTAATAAAAGCCAAACTCAAAGACATCAATCGAGTTTGGAGAAAGAGAGCTACAGTACCTATAAGAGACAAGGTCTCGAAGATCCCCTCTGTCTTGAAAATGAGACTACGCCCATGGTCTGAACCGAAGGACCTCTCCAAATCGGTTCCTCTACAATTCCCACCTCCACAAGTGACATTCCATACAGCCGCGTCTGTAAGTGGATGGGGGGATTACTCCGAACATCAGATGTTTCAGGTTCTTGGTCACTCGCCGTGAAACAGTCCCATATCATTGTTCTCAAAGCCTTGGCAGTGTTCTTGACCCTGAAGAGAGAGACTCCTCCGAGGTCGACCCACATCAGAGTAGTGTCAGACAGCACAGACGCAGTACACTACGTCAACAGGGGAGGATCCAAGTCACCCAACCTGAATCAGATCCTGGTCACTATCTTCGCCTGGGCAACAGAAGAGAACTGGTTCCTGTCAGCACCTCACCTAGCGGGAGGCCAGAATGTGAGAGCGGACTCACTATCCAGGACGGATCCACTGGAGTCAGAATGGTCTCTAGACATAATTTCATTCCGGTGGATACTCAGGCTCGTTCCAGGCCTCCAGGTAGATCTATTCACAACTCAGATGAATCACTAACTTCCTTGTTATGTGACCCTGGACCCTCGGGCTTATGCCATGGACGCATTGCCCCGGGATTGGAACCATTAGAAGAAGATTTCCCTATCTCCCCCAGGGAATCTTCTAAAAACTTTTACACAAACTACGCTCCTTCCGGGGCGCAGTGGCTTTAGTACCACCTCACTGGCCAAGAACAGTTGGTTTCCTCTCCTCCTCGAGTTGAAACTCAGTCCCATCCGGATCCCGTTCCTCAAACTGACCCGAGTATCCAAACTCACTGTGTCAGATTACTCAAGGATTGCCAAAACTCTAACTTTGTGGACTACAGGAAGTTGGCAGCTCGTAGAGACGCGAACATTGAACTGGAAAACGATCTCTTCATCGAATGGGACAAAAGGGACTCGACAATTCGCCAATATGATTCGGCCGTTAACAACTAGCAGGTCCCCTAAGAGTGCAGACCATACTCGTATGTCCCCGCATTTAGCCATCTCTTTCTTGGGGTTCCTATTTGACAAAGGCCTAACAGTTAGCACTTTAACCACCATCAAGTCAGCTTTGAAGAAGATCTTCCTTGTTGGGTTCAACATTAACCTAGCTGATTCCTATTTCTCATCAATCCCAAAAACATGTGCTAGGCTTCGACCTTCGGTTCGGCCACAAAAGGACTCTTGGTCTCTGAACGGTGTTCTCAAACTTGCGATGGACACGGACAATGAATCCTGCTCTTATATCACTCTTCTTAGGAAGACTTTATTTCTAACGGCTATGGCCTCAGGTGATGGAACATCAGAACTAGCAGCTCTCTCACGAAACCCGGAAAACATAGATTTCCTCCCTTCAGCCGAAGTACTCCTTTTCCAGACAAAGCTTTCCTAGCTAAAAAATGAGGATCCGCAAAATAGGTGCTCCCCTCGGAAGATTATTCTTCATCCCCAGGATTTTTCTCCGTGTACAGTCACACTCTCAAGCCCCTTTTTAGCTAGAACTGCCACCCGCTCGTCTGGCCCCTTGGTTATCAGGGAACAAGGAGGTACTATTTCCATTCACGGTATCAGGCAACAAATCCTCTACTTCATTAAACATACTAATCCGGAATCATTTCCCCAGGCTCATGATATACGGACAGTAGATGCCTCCAACAATGACTTCCAGAACAGGGACTTTGATGATTTAAAAAAATATACGGGTTGGAAATCCCCTATGGTTGTCAAACGCCAATATCTAAAGATCTTACAGGCTCTTAAATACCCGACGATGGCAGAGGGGAGCCTTATCCCTCCCCATTAATCTCCTCTTCTTCCTTTCTTCCATCTCTTTTCTTCTCCCTCCTACCCGCCACTCACACCACGTCGCCGCTCTCCTTGGTAGTTCGTTAGCCCTATGATATTTGCCATGTTTAATTCCTATGGTTTAACTGTTATTGTAGTTACCGTTCCTTTAATGTTTAGATATACTTAGACATGTAAGGTTTGATGCCTTTTGCGATTCGACACTCAGTTGGTTCCTTGTCGTCATTATTATTTAACCTTACTTTCCCTATGTCATTTGGCTGGTTGGTAATTGGACGATTACTTTATTATATCATAGTATTGTCGTACATGGTGATTGTATTCTCCTCATTATGTTATTAATTTATTGGGCTTGGAAGGCATTCTCTGGTACTTTTTCGCCGGCCGTCACAGGTCGACCCAGAAAAGGGATTTTGACGAAGGAAAAATCTATTTCTGGGGAGAGACCTGTGACGCCCGGCGAAACCCTTCCCGATTATTTTTGTACGGACCCACCCTTTCCTTGCCAAGCCATATGTTCTTGCAGAAGGATGACCTGGTGAGCGCGAGTGGTAGGTGTCGGTAGGGTAACCCAACTGTATTCTCTAGGGCCTGTCACGGCCCTCCCCCTTTGATGAAGGGATTATCTAAATGGAAGACAGCCTGTGAATAGTGTTTTACAAACGCCCTTGTTAGATATACGACACCAACAAGGTGCTCGCGCGAGGGTTGTAACCTCTGCATTCCATGCTTTTAATTTTCTCTGGTATATTTGGAAGATTTATATCAGAAAAAGTACAAAGAAGGACTTTTTCGCCGGGCGTCACAGGTCTCTCCCCAGAAATAGATTTTTCCTTCGTCAAAATCCCTTATATATATCCACCGGGTAAGTATATTCAAAAATTTATTTTAATATGAAAATATTATGTTCAGGATGTTAACCCTTCAACACATAAGGACCCTGTTGCCCAAGATGGTTGATTGATTGATTGATTTAGAGTTTTCAGGCATCCTGACATCTAAGGTCATTGACGCCGGTAACATTTAATTTATGTATACAAAAAATAAAAAATAAAAGAGAATTCAATTAAAATCATAAAAGTTGAATGTCATAAAAGTTAAATATTTTTCAGAAGACCTGCTTCTGAAATAAATCTAAAAATGCCACTTGCATGGCAGGACACATCATTTCCAAGAATTTCGGCAAGGATGAACCTGCCACCCTCACCTCGAGCCTCAAACAAATATCTATTCCTTAAGTTGTTATAATTGGGGCATTCGGTCAACAAATGCCTTACTGTTAGAGGTACTAAACAGTCGTCACAATACGGTTGCTGTTGGCCCTTCAGCAGAAACTCGTGTGTCAACCGAGTGTGACCAATACGGAGACGACAAAGAGACGTCTCCCATTTTCGGGGCATCGTATTATACCTCCAAGGAGATATGTCATTTGTTACCTCTCTCATTTTATTCCCATCTAGGCTATCCCATTGCTGTTGCCATTTATTGCAAACCAATTTCTTGATGTCAGGTAAGAAATCATTACAGGGAATGGGATACCTTCTTGGCAGCAACTCGGATGCAGCATTCTTAGCCAGTGAATCTGCCTTCTCATTCCCAGACACACCTACATATGCTGGAACCCAACAAAATTGAACTGTTATACCTCTCCGTCCAATAATAAAAAGCCATTCTAAAATCTTTAAAACTAGAGGGTTATTAGAATTAAAAACTTCTATAGCTTGAAAGACACTCCTTGCATCACTAAAAATTGTAAAATTACCCTCCTTCTCCAACGCTATTTTCTCAATAGCGGTTAATATGCCATACAGTTCGGCAGTAAATATGGAACCGGTCAGAGGAAGTGCACCTCTACAATTAAAACCATTACTATGTACTCCAAATCCAACGCCAGCATCAGATTTTGAGCCATCAGTATAGATAAAAGTTGATCCTCTATGTTCTTTAACATGTTCATTAAAAAGAGACCTGGCTTCTAGGTCTGACATATTCTTCTTATCTCCAATAAAATATTTACAAAAAGATACCTCTGGTAACTTCCATGGAGGCGTTGATGATACCTTGAATGGAAGTACCTTATGTCTAATTATATCCAGACTATTTAATAATCGTTTCACCCGAAAGCCAAAAGGTTGAGGAGATTTTGGGTGCAACTTAAAGTAGGATGCGTGTCTTACAAGGCTTGCAGTCTGAAAGGCTAGAGAGTTAGGGAGTCTTTGCAATCTAAACCAATACCGAAGAATGGAAGACATTCGGTAAAGGTCTAGAGGTAACTCTCCAGCATCAAGGAGACTTGGGATAGGCGAGGTTTTAAAAGCTCCAGTAGACAATCTAATACCTGCATGATGTATCAAGTCTAATATTTTTAACCGGCTTGGGGTGGCTGAAGAATATATTTCACAACCATAACTAATTTTGGAAAAAATCAAGGCCTTGTATAATTTTAGAATAATATTGCGGTCTGCCCCCCATGATGTATGGGACAATACTTTTAAGATATTCAGAGCTTCAACACATTTAGCTTTTAACGCTTTTAAGTGAGAAACCCATGTAAGCCTACAATCAAATATCAAACCTAAAAATTTAGCTTCTCTTGCACATGGTATCCGTTGACCTTTAATGTATATATCCGGGTCTGGATGTACTCCCCGGATACGACAAAAATGGACAATGGTAGTTTTACTTGTCGAGAACTTAAATCCATTCATGTCAGCCCACTGGATAATTTTATCAATAGAGAGTTGGATTTTTCTCTCAACCATTGCCATTCTAGTGCCAGCAAATGATATTGAGAGATCATCCACAAATAATGTTGAGAGAACATCCTGGGGAATGGCTGAGGATATCCCATTAATTGTTAGTGCAAAAAGGGTTACACTCAGCACACTACCCTGAGGAACTCCTTCTTTCTGGCACTTACTCTCTGATAGAGTTTCCCCAACTCTCACTTGAAAAACGCTACGTGAAAGAAATGCCTGAATAAATAGTGGCAGCTCTCCTCTCAATCCCAATTCATGAATGGTTTTAAGTATACCATATCTCCATGTGGTATCATATGCCTTTTCAAGGTCAAAAAATACTGTAACATGGTGCTGTTTGGGAGCAAAGGCTTCACAAATAGAAGACTCTAGTCGTATCAACACATCAGTCGTTGAGTGCATTTTTCGGAATCCACATTGAATCGGTGATAAAATACCTTTCTTTTCAAGGTACCACATCAGCCTTGCATTGACCATCTTCTCCATGATTTTACATAAACAAGAAGTCAATGCAATAGGACGATAGTTGGCTGCTAAAAACTTGTCTTTACCGGGTTTTAAAAAGGCTAAAATAATGGCTAGTTCCCAAACACTTGGGTAACTATGATCATGCCATATTCTATTAATAATACTTAAAATAAATAGCTTTGTATTAAAATGTACATGTTTAATCATTGCATATGGAATTCCATTGGGTCCAGGGGCTGTATAATTGCAATGAGCAAGTGTGGAATCAAATTCTCTTTCAGGGAAAGGAGAATTATACGACTCGTCCCTTCTTGTTGCAAAATTTAAAATTTTCTTTTCTTCAGTGCTCCTATACTGGTGACCAGGGGCTCCTTCACACTTGCTGGATACATTTGAAAAATGATTAGCCAGGGCATTGCTAACATCATTTGCTTCAGTTACATACTGGCCATTCACCTTCAACACTGTAGGTGGGTTGGGGGTGAATTTACCAGCTATCTTTTTTACTTTCCTCCACACAGAAGATGGTGGTGTTCTACTGTTAATGGAGGAAACCAAAGACATCCATGACTGGCGCCTTGCTTCTTTCATGGCACGACGGAACTCTGCTCTACATTTCTTGTACATAATTAAATTCTCATCAGTTCTGCGTCTACGCAATCGGGTTAGAGATCTTCTTGTGGCTCTGTGGAGGGCAGTTAGTTCTGAAGACCACCACGGGACTGGTCGTCGTTTGAATAACCCTGTTGTTTTGAGAATTGAATTGACTCCTGCTGTATGGAGAGTTCCATTCAGTAAGTCTATGGCATCATCGATATTTTCAACTTGTCCTGCATCCCCCTCAATTTCGCTTAGCTCACGAAATTTATCCCAGTCCGCCTTGTCAAGATTCCATCGTGGCGATCCCTGTAAAGGTGGACCATTGTTGGTGTTTATAATGATTGGTGCATGATCACTAGTATGCCAATCATCTAATGTTCTCCAATCGAAGTCGAGAAGGCAATTAGAGCTTACGATTGATAGGTCAATACATGACAAGGTACCTGTCTGGACATGAAAGTGTGTGGGCTCTCCTGTATTAAGGAGTCCCACATCTTCATTTTCCACAATTGATGATATGATATTTACCCTCGTGTTTGCTAAAACATCACCCCACAAAGGATGTCTACCATTCAAATCTCCAAGTAAAAGAAAAGGTTGAGGGAGTTGTTGAATCACCTCCACTAAGTTATCATACAAAATGTTATCATTTGGAGGCAAGTACAGAGAACAAATTGTATATTTTCGCCCTATGTCAATCTGTACAACCACTGCCTGCAGAGGTGTACAAATAGACAGAGAAACTTGGGGAACATCTCGACGAACGTATATGAGACTTCCGCCATGGCTCCCCACTTGGTGATCATATGGTGTCCTATAACTAATATATTCGCGAGGACAAGGGGTATTATGATCAAGTTTGCTCTCCTGTAGACAAATAATTATGGGGGAATGCTCATGAATAAGGAGCTTAAGTTCTTCATATTTGGCCCTTAAACCCTGACAGTTCCATTGCAAAATGGAGGAAAAAACTATGGTTTATAATTTGGTAGACCCCTTGGATGGAGTCTTCCCATTAGCAGTTTTTGATGTAACACTATTTTTAGGTGGTTTTATTAAAGAGGGTCTTGATAGATTGGGTTTGGCATTTATGATTTTCTTTTTGTCTTTTTGATTTGACTGTTGAGGAGGTTGGTGGACCTCCACTTGAATTTCCGATTTATTTAAATTGACTTCCAGATCAGAAATATCAACAGACAAATCATCATATTTATTTGACGTCGTAATTTTGATATTTCTCATGGAAGGGGGCGAGAGAGATGGAGGTCTCTCTCTTTTCCGATTAGTAGGTTTTGAGCTACCAGGTTTTTGCACCTTCCCCATTAAAGGTGCACCTGGTAACTTGGTGTCAGGTGGCATCTCCATCAAATCAGGCAAGGACATGGCCTGGGAGAGGTTAGTACTATTGTTGGTAATGGGGGACGAAGGCTGTACAGAAATGGGCAATGACCCATTTTTAATACGCTGTGGCAGAGCCTCAGAAGGCAATATGATTACCTTGTCATGCAGTACTTTATTATCAGAGGTTGTATTTCTTTTCTTAGGATTACTGGCAGTGCTAGGTGAGGTTGCTGTCTCCTGTGGTAAATTTACCTTTGATTTTAAGGCCTTTGCATAGCTGGTTGATTTATTCAACAGTCTTTTTGCATGTCCCACACTTATGTGTTCTAAACTTGATTTGTTTAGGGCAGCTTCCTCCAACTTATACAGTTCGCATCTCCTATCAGTTGATTTATGATTCAAATTGCAATTTGAACACCTGGCCTCAAGTGTACATTCTCCATGATAAGTTTTGGAGCAAATACCACACATTTTTCCATTTTTGCAAACTTTGGATGGGTGTCCAAATTTAAAACAATTAAAACATTGCCGGGGCTTTTGTTTGAAAGGCCGAACTTTAATCCTTTCATTTTCAATAAAAATATGGAAAGGTACATCAGCATCCTGGAAAGTAAGTATAATCATTGAAGTTCCAGGAACCTTATGCACTTTCCATACATTTAATGGACACATAGAAAGTATCTCCTCCTCTGTAAATTCCTACAGGTCCTTATTAAAGACCACTCCCCTTCCATAACTAAAATTTAGAGGAGGTTTCATTTCCAATGTAATTTCATCACTGCCTGTCTGTAAGTTAGACAGTATTGCAGACTGAGTCGAAGATTTGGCATGGATGAGATAACTATTCTTCCCAAAACGAGATATATCTCCAGGTGCTATGGTTTCTACTTTTTTTTGGATAAACTTACATATCTTAAAATAATTTCCTATTATTCCTTTAGGTTCAGCTAAGAGCCACATTGGTGGTTTGGGTTTTCTCTGTGAAGGCATGGGTACATTTCTATCTTTTTCAAACCAATCAGCAGGTTTGTACACATCCAATTCCTTTGGGACTTTATCACAAAGAGCTCCCATGATGTTCAATTCGTTAATTTTGATACTACTAATATTACTTATGGCATTAAACGCTTCATCATGACTTTCAAAAGATATCCAAGAGTCCCATTTTTCATCTCCAAGTCTCATCCTTATTTCCTTTATCAATCCATAGCACTCAAATGCTCTATATATATCATCATAATTTGTCTCTAATGGGATTTGGGAAACATGAAGGAATCGTAGTTTCCCTGTGTTACCCAAATTGCTAGATTTTTTAACATCAGTAGAGTGGTCCTTTTTAGTTTGAAGGTCGTCAACAGAATTTTCCTTAATTACAGTAGCGGAAGTCGTCAACAGTGCCGGGGGGGAGTCAGCAAATCCAGGGGATGGGGAGTCAGCATTTGAAGGGTCCATATTTAAGGGTGGGATTTTCATGTTTTTTGTTGTTGTTTTGTTGGGGTACCTGCTTGAGAATTATAAGAAAGTATCATACGTTGGAAAGGAAATTTGTATTTTCCACTATCGGCACAATGAGAGTATACTTCCCAGATGGTCCACTCCATACCCTACCCGAAGGATAGCATCAAAACAGATATAGAGGCACAGGTGTAAGCTAAACCCGCCTGTTAGGACTGAGACCAAGGTAATATGGAATCATCCTCCCCATATCTGTAATGATGGGCTTCCGGCCAAAAGCCAAGAGTCCCACCTCAAGGATTGGATCCCCCTGGATTCCGATGACCCAACCCTTGAGAGTAGTTCCGCCAAAAAGGTCCAAACCATCTTTGGGATGGCTGAGATCATCCAATACTCTCGTATATAGCTTTGAATGCGAATACCTCCCAACCGTGATCCCTTCTCCCATTCATCTAAGCAGGCAGTAATAACGAATGTGGAAATATCCACCCCATTTAAATAAAATTGAAAATAATAGATAAATAAATAAATGAACAAATAAAATAAATAAATATATATATATGCATACATCTACATATATATATATAACTAAGAAAAATAATAATCATAGAGATAGGACAGCAAGATGAAAGAAAGTTGATAAAATAGGAGAAGGTCGAAGTAATATTAAGCAGAAGAAAAAGATGAAAGAGAGAAATTTAGATTCGAACTGGGGGAACAATTTCCCGAAGTTCGAGAGCCCTCTTGCCCGTCACCAAGCTTCAGCACGGGAATGAAATGCCGTGCTGAAGCTCAATGACTTCATCAAGGCATTCTCTCATTAAGAGGGAGCCCAAGATTGCATACACAGTCTCCATAGACAGGGCCTGATGCCTATTGGCATATTCCAATCAATCGTCAACTTCCCTCCTACCTAGGATTCAGGCTACAGAAGAAGAAATATGTCTTCAGACCCATGCTCTTCGGGCTAAACATAGTCCCAAGGATCTTCACGAAGCTTGCAAATGCAGTCGTTCATCAACTACGCCTAAAAAGTGTCCAGGTAGTAGCCTATCTGGACGATTGGCTGGTGTGGGCAGCATCCGAGATGGAATGCATGCAAGCCTCCACGAAAGTGATCCAGTTCCTGGAACATCTGGGATTCAAGATCAACAGCAAAAAGTCTCGACTCTATCCAGCTCAAAAGTTTCAATGGCTTGGAATACATGGGAACTTACAGTCACACCATCTCTCCATTCCGTCAAAGAAGAGGAGAGAGATAGCGGGACCTGTCAAGAGACTTCTGAAATCCCGTCGGATATCAAGACGCCAACAGGAGAGAATGCTGGACTCCCTTCAGTTTGCATCATTGACAGACCCGGTGCTAAGAGCACAATTAAAGGTTGCAACAGGAGTCTGGAGAAGATACGCATCAAATGCTCGAAGAGATCTAGGAAGACCAATACTGACTCGACTACGATCACTTCTCAAGCCGTGGTCTGAGGCCAAGTACCTGAAGAAATCGGTACCCTTGCAACCACCTCCACCTTCAGTCATCATCCACACGGACGCATCAAAAGAAGGATGGGGAGGTCGCTCTCACTGACGGAAAGTGCAAGGGACTTGGTTCTCTCTATTCAAGACCTTCCACATCAACATTCTGGAAGCCATGGCGGTCTTCCTTACACTGAAAAACTGGCTCCTCGCTGCTCGACCCATATAAAACTGGTCCTGGACAGCGAGGTAATAATGAGATGTCTGAATCGTCAAGGTTCGAGATCACTCCAAATCAACCAAGTGTTGTTGGCCATCTTCCGTTTGGTGGAAAAGAAGAGATGGCACTTATCAGCAGCTCACCTCCCAGGGTTCCACAATGTGACGGCGGACGCTCTTTCCAGGTTCACGCCGATAAGAGTCAGAGTGGTCCCTAGACTCGGGATCATTCTCCTTCATCTTACGTCAAGTCCCAGAACTGCAGATCGACTTCTTCGCGACGAGCGACAACAAGAAACTACCTCGTTACGTTTCCCCATACGAGGACCCTGTAGCGGAAGCAGTGGACGCCATGTCCCTCGATTGGAACAGATGGACCAGGATTTACCTGTTCCCTCCATCCAACCTTCTGTTGAAAGTCCTCAACAAGCTGAGATCCTTTCAGCCATAGTGGCTCACAAGTGGCCAATGAGCGTCTGGTTCCCTCTAGTATTGGAATTGCGGCTGAGGCTGGTCCCGTTGCCGGACCCAGTTCTGACTCAGTAAGTACAGAAGTCGATTGTCTTCGCTTCATCACAGAAAACCCGAAACCTTCATCTCATGATTTTCTCTCCTTAGCAGTTAAGAAAAGGTTTGGGATTTCGAGAGAGAGTATAGACTTTTTAGAAGTATATGTCTAAATCTACCTGAAGACAATATGAGTCATCTTGGAAGAAATGGGTTACGTTTGTCAAGGCAAAGAAACCAAAGAAGATCTCAACAGATTTCTGTTTATCCTTCTTTATTCATCTTCATGAAAAAGATTTAGCAGCCAATATGATAACGTGTAAATCTGCCTTGGCTAGACCTTTACTGTACGCCTTCCAAATAGACTTCTCTAACGAAATCTTTAACATGATTCCTAAGGTTTGTGCTAGGGTTAGGCCTGCAGCACCTCTGAGGCATCAACAATGGACAATGAGAACTGCTCTCTGAAAGATTTGACCCAAAAAGTTATATTCTTAATTGCTCTAGCCTCGGGTGCCAGAGTGAGTGAAATAGTGGCCTTTTCTAGAGATGAGGGCCATATTCAGTTCACAGAAGGGGGAGAACTGAATCTTTTTCCTGACCCAACGTTTCTCGCTAAAAACGAGCTACCTACCAAAAGGTGGGGTCCCTGGAGAATCTGCCCTCTGAAGGAAGATGTCTCGCTGTGTCCAGTAGTGCCTAAAGGTCTATCTTCATAGAACTTCAGATCTGGGGGAGGACAGCTCTGTAAAGGAGAAACATCAGTCTCAAATTTATCTCTAAAACAATTAAGGGCGAAGATCACCTACTTCATTCGCATAGCGGATCCAGACAGTACACCCGCAGGTCACGATTTGAGAAAAATTGCTTCGTCTCTGAATTTTTTCCAGTACAATATATGGATTTTGAACGTCTTCGCTTGTATACTGGATGGAAGTCATCCAGAGTGGTTTTCAAACACTACGCGAAGCAAGTGCAAGAGATTAAGAGATTTATGGTGGCGGCAGGTAGTGTTCTAAAACCTGTCGCTTAATGCTGCGAGGAACAGTGAATTAATTGGGACTGTTATGTGCAGGGTGTGCGTGTTGACACCTCACAGCACAACACGTAAAGTGAAGTGTCACCAAGGTGACACTATGGACTGTTCCAGATACTAAAGGTGAAAAATTGCATAAAGAGTTAACACGTGTCCATGTGTTTTTTACACAAGTGTGTAAAGACAGCCAATTACAGAAATGTTTATTAGAAAATTTATGAAATTTTCAGTCTGGTGGCATTATAATTGTTTCCTTTTTCAGATGAAACAAGTATTTCTGAAATTACCTATATGATTTATGCTTACTATGATTCACTAACATTTTGTATGTTACTATAAAATGCATTTGTTCTGTAACCAAAATACAAACCGCGCTATTTACATAGGGCATTACTTTCGGTGTAGCTGAAATGGCAAGCCATTAGATTTTTAACGAGGGTTAACTACCCCCTCGCTAGTGAACTGATTCTCTTCGCTTTTGGCTCGGGTGATGGGCAGACGTGTGTGCTCCCACCCTCGCTTGGCAGCCATTAATGTTTTGTCTTTACTTACTTTTTCTTAATATATATATAAACATTCTTTATGTTTATGTATATATTTGTGTATAGAAATATAGTAAGTGTTTGTGTTGTGTGTGTAGTGTACGACAACGTCACCGCGTAGTACCAGGCCACCGCGGTTTCACTTCATGGGGCACGGCCTCTCCCTTGGTCCTGAAGACCACCACGGGACTGGTCGTCGTTTGAATAACCCTGTTGTTTTGGGAATTGAATTGACTCCTGCTGTATGGAGAGTTCCATTCAGTAAGTCTATGGCATCATCGATATTTTCAACTTGTCCTGCATCCCCCTCAATTTCGCTTAGCTCACGAAATTTATCCCAGTCCGCCTTGTCAAGATTCCATCGTGGCGATCCCTGTAAAGGTGGACCATTGTTGGTGTTTATAATGATTGGTGCATGATCACTAGTATGCCAATCATCTAATGTTCTCCAATCGAAGTCGAGAAGGCAATTAGAGCTTACGATTGATAGGTCAATACATGACAAGGTACCTGTCTGGACATGAAAGTGTGTGGGCTCTCCTGTATTAAGGAGTCCCACATCTTCATTTTCCACAATTGATGATATGATATTTACCCTCGTGTTTGCTAAAACATCACCCCACAAAGGATGTCTACCATTCAAATCTCCAAGTAAAAGAAAAGGTTGAGGGAGTTGTTGAATCACCTCCACTAAGTTATCATACAAAATGTTATCATTTGGAGGCAAGTACAGAGAACAAATTGTATATTTTCGCCCTATGTCAATCTGTACAACCACTGCCTGCAGAGGTGTACAAATAGACAGAGAAACTTGGGGAACATCTCGACGAACGTATATGAGACTTCCGCCATGGCTCCCCACTTGGTGATCATATGGTGTCCTATAACTAATATATTCGCGAGGACAAGGGGTATTATGATCAAGTTTGCTCTCCTGTAGACAAATAATTATGGGGGAATGCTCATGAATAAGGAGCTTAAGTTCTTCATATTTGGCCCTTAAACCCTGACAGTTCCATTGCAAAATGGAGGAAAAAACTATGGTTTATAATTTGGTAGACCCCTTGGATGGAGTCTTCCCATTAGCAGTTTTTGATGTAACACTATTTTTAGGTGGTTTTATTAAAGAGGGTCTTGATAGATTGGGTTTGGCATTTATGATTTTCTTTTTGTCTTTTTGATTTGACTGTTGAGGAGGTTGGTGGACCTCCACTTGAATTTCCGATTTATTTAAATTGACTTCCAGATCAGAAATATCAACAGACAAATCATCATATTTATTTGACGTCGTAATTTTGATATTTCTCATGGAAGGGGGCGAGAGAGATGGAGGTCTCTCTCTTTTCCGATTAGTAGGTTTTGAGCTACCAGGTTTTTGCACCTTCCCCATTAAAGGTGCACCTGGTAACTTGGTGTCAGGTGGCATCTCCATCAAATCAGGCAAGGACATGGCCTGGGAGAGGTTAGTACTATTGTTGGTAATGGGGGACGAAGGCTGTACAGAAATGGGCAATGACCCATTTTTAATACGCTGTGGCAGAGCCTCAGAAGGCAATATGATTACCTTGTCATGCAGTACTTTATTATCAGAGGTTGTATTTCTTTTCTTAGGATTACTGGCAGTGCTAGGTGAGGTTGCTGTCTCCTGTGGTAAATTTACCTTTGATTTTAAGGCCTTTGCATAGCTGGTTGATTTATTCAACAGTCTTTTTGCATGTCCCACACTTATGTGTTCTAAACTTGATTTGTTTAGGGCAGCTTCCTCTAACTTATACAGTTCGCATCTCCTATCAGTTGATTTATGATTCAAATTGCAATTTGAACACCTGGCCTCAAGTGTACATTCTCCATGATAAGTTTTGGAGCAAATACCACACATTTTTCCATTTTTACAAACTTTGGATGGGTGTCCAAATTTAAAACAATTAAAACATTGCCGGGGCTTTTGTTTGAAAGGCCGAACTTTAATCCTTTCATTTTCAATAAAAATATGGAAAGGTACATCAGCATCCTGGAAAGTAAGTATAATCATTGAAGTTCCAGGAACCTTATGCACTTTCCATACATTTAATGGACACATAGAAAGTATCTCCTCCTCTGTAAATTCGTACAGGTCCTTATTAAAGACCACTCCCCTTCCATAACTAAAATTTAGAGGAGGTTTCATTTCCAATGTAATTTCATCACTGCCTGTCTGTAAGTTAGACAGTATTGCAGACTGAGTCGAAGATTTGGCATGGATGAGATAACTATTCTTCCCAAAACGAGATATATCTCCAGGTGCTATGGTTTCTACTTTTTTTTGGATAAACTTACATATCTTAAAATAATTTCCTATTATTCCCTTAGGTTCAGCTAAGAGCCACATTGGTGGTTTGGGTTTTCTCTGTGAAGGCATGGGTACATTTCTATCTTTTTCAAACCAATCAGCAGGTTTGTACACATCCAATTCCTTTGGGACTTTATCACAAAGAGCTCCCATGATGTTCAATTCGTTAATTTTGATACTACTAATATTACTTATGGCATTAAACGCTTCATCATGACTTTCAAAAGATATCCAAGAGTCCCATTTTTCATCTCCAAGTCTCATCCTTATTTCCTTTATCAATCCATAGCACTCAAATGCTCTATATATATCATCATGATTTGTCTCTAATGGGATTTGGGAAACATGAAGGAATCGTAGTTTCCCTGTGTTACCCAAATTGCTAGATTTTTTAACATCAGTAGAGTGGTCCTTTTTAGTTTGAAGGTCGTCAACAGAATTTTCCTTAATTACAGTAGCGGAAGTCGTCAACAGTGCCGGGGGGGAGTCAGCAAATCCAGGGGATGGGGAGTCAGCATTTGAAGGGTCCATATTTAAGGGTGGGATTTTCATGTTTTTTGTTGTTGTTTTGTTGGGGTACCTGCTTGAGAATTATAAGAAAGTATCATACGTTGGAAAGGAAATTTGTATTTTCCACTATCGGCACAATGAGAGTATACTTCCCAGATGGTCCACTCCATACCCTACCCGAAGGATAGCATCAAAACAGATATAGAGGCACAGGTGTAAGCTAAACCCGCCTGTTAGGACTGAGACCAAGGTAATATGGAATCATCCTCCCCATATCTGTAATGATGGGCTTCCGGCCAAAAGCCAAGAGTCCCACCTCAAGGATTGGATCCCCCTGGATTCCGATGACCCAACCCTTGAGAGTAGTTCCGCCAAAAAGGTCCAAACCATCTTTGGGATGGCTGAGATCATCCAATACTCTCGTATATAGCTTTGAATGCGAATACCTCCCAACCGTGATCCCTTCTCCCATTCATCTAAGCAGGCAGTAATAACGAATGTGGAAATATCCACCCCATTTAAATAAAATTGAAAATAATAGATAAATAAATAAATGAACAAATAAAATAAATAAATATATATATATGCATACATCTACATATATATATATAACTAAGAAAAATAATAATCATAGAGATAGGACAGCAAGATGAAAGAAAGTTGATAAAATAGGAGAAGGTCGAAGTAATATTAAGCAGAAGAAAAAGATGAAAGAGAGAAATTTAGATTCGAACTGGGGGAACAATTTCCCGAAGTTCGAGAGCCCTCTTGCCCGTCACCAAGCTTCAGCACGGGAATGAAATGCCGTGCTGAAGCTCAATGACTTCATCAAGGCATTCTCTCATTAAGAGGGAGCCCAAGATGGCATACACAGTCTCCATAGACAGGGCCTGATGCCTATTGGCATATTCCAATCAATCGTCAACTTCCCTCCTACCTAGGATTCAGGCTACAGAAGAAGAAATATGTCTTCAGACCCATGCTCTTCGGGCTAAACATAGTCCCAAGGATCTTCACGAAGCTTGCAAATGCAGTCGTTCATCAACTACGCCTAAAAAGTGTCCAGGTAGTAGCCTATCTGGACGATTGGCTGGTGTGGGCAGCATCCGAGATGGAATGCATGCAAGCCTCCACGAAAGTGATCCAGTTCCTGGAACATCTGGGATTCAAGATCAACAGCAAAAAGTCTCGACTCTATCCAGCTCAAAAGTTTCAATGGCTTGGAATACATGGGAACTTACAGTCACACCGTCTCTCCATTCCGTCAAAGAAGAGGAGAGAGATAGCGGGACCTGTCAAGAGACTTCTGAAATCCCGTCGGATATCAAGACGCCAACAGGAGAGAATGCTGGACTCCCTTCAGTTTGCATCATTGACAGACCCGGTGCTAAGAGCACAATTAAAGGTTGCAACAGGAGTCTGGAGAAGATACGCATCAAATGCTCGAAGAGATCTAGGAAGACCAATACTGACTCGACTACGATCACTTCTCAAGCCGTGGTCTGAGGCCAAGTACCTGAAGAAATCGGTACCCTTGCAACCACCTCCACCTTCAGTCATCATCCACACGGACGCATCAAAAGAAGGATGGGGAGGTCGCTCTCACTGACGGAAAGTGCAAGGGACTTGGTTCTCTCTATTCAAGACCTTCCACATCAACATTCTGGAAGCCATGGCGGTCTTCCTTACACTGAAAAACTGGCTCCTCGCTGCTCGACCCATATAAAACTGGTCCTGGACAGCGAGGTAATAATGAGATGTCTGAATCGTCAAGGTTCGAGATCACTCCAAATCAACCAAGTGTTGTTGGCCATCTTCCGTTTGGTGGAAAAGAAGAGATGGCACTTATCAGCAGCTCACCTCCCAGGGTTCCACAATGTGACGGCGGACGCTCTTTCCAGGTTCACGCCGATAAGAGTCAGAGTGGTCCCTAGACTCGGGATCATTCTCCTTCATCTTACGTCAAGTCCCAGAACTGCAGATCGACTTCTTCGCGACGAGCGACAACAAGAAACTACCTCGTTACGTTTCCCCATACGAGGACCCTGTAGCGGAAGCAGTGGACGCCATGTCCCTCGATTGGAACAGATGGACCAGGATTTACCTGTTCCCTCCATCCAACCTTCTGTTGAAAGTCCTCAACAAGCTGAGATCCTTTCAGCCATAGTGGCTCACAAGTGGCCAATGAGCGTCTGGTTCCCTCTAGTATTGGAATTGCGGCTGAGGCTGGTCCCGTTGCCGGACCCAGTTCTGACTCAGTAAGTACAGAAGTCGATTGTCTTCGCTTCATCACAGAAAACCCGAAACCTTCATCTCATGATTTTCTCTCCTTAGCAGTTAAGAAAAGGTTTGGGATTTCGAGAGAGAGTATAGACTTTTTAGAAGTATATGTCTAAATCTACCTGAAGACAATATGAGTCATCTTGGAAGAAATGGGTTACGTTTGTCAAGGCAAAGAAACCAAAGAAGATCTCAACAGATTTCTGTTTATCCTTCTTTATTCATCTTCATGAAAAAGATTTAGCAGCCAATATGATAACGTGTAAATCTGCCTTGGCTAGACCTTTACTGTACGCCTTCCAAATAGACTTCTCTAACGAAATCTTTAACATGATTCCTAAGGTTTGTGCTAGGGTTAGGCCTGCAGCACCTCTGAGGCATCAACAATGGACAATGAGAACTGCTCTCTGAAAGATTTGACCCAAAAAGTTATATTCTTAATTGCTCTAGCCTCGGGGGC
This sequence comes from Palaemon carinicauda, assembly GCF_036898095.1. Classification (NCBI taxonomy): domain Eukaryota; kingdom Metazoa; phylum Arthropoda; class Malacostraca; order Decapoda; family Palaemonidae; genus Palaemon; species Palaemon carinicauda. Next base: position 10,977,773 of record NC_090738.1, on the reverse strand, counting down.
CAGAGTGAGTGAAATAGTGGCCTTTTCTAGAGATGAGGGCCATATTCAGTTCACAGAAGGGGGAGAACTGAATCTTTTTCCTGACCCAACGTTTCTCGCTAAAAACGAGCTACCTACCAAAAGGTGGGGTCCCTGGAGAATCTGCCCTCTGAAGGAAGATGTCTCGCTGTGTCCAGTAGTGCCTAAAGGTCTATCTTCATAGAACTTCAGATCTGGGGGAGGACAGCTCTGTAAAGGAGAAACATCAGTCTCAAATTTATCTCTAAAACAATTAAGGGCGAAGATCACCTACTTCATTCGCATAGCGGATCCAGACAGTACACCCGCAGGTCACGATTTGAGAAAAATTGCTTCGTCTCTGAATTTTTTCCAGTACAATATATGGATTTTGAACGTCTTCGCTTGTATACTGGATGGAAGTCATCCAGAGTGGTTTTCAAACACTACGCGAAGCAAGTGCAAGAGATTAAGAGATTTATGGTGGCGGCAGGTAGTGTTCTAAAACCTGTCGCTTAATGCTGCGAGGAACAGTGAATTAATTGGGACTGTTATGTGCAGGGTGTGCGTGTTGACACCTCACAGCACAACACGTAAAGTGAAGTGTCACCAAGGTGACACTATGGACTGTTCCAGATACTAAAGGTGAAAAATTGCATAAAGAGTTAACACATGTCCATGTGTTTTTTACACAAGTGTGTAAAGACAGCCAATTACAGAAATGTTTATTAGAAAATTTATGAAATTTTCAGTCTGGTGGCATTATAATTGTTTCCTTTTTCAGATGAAACAAGTATTTCTGAAATTACCTATATGATTTATGCTTACTATGATTCACTAACATTTTGTATGTTACTATAAAATGCATTTGTTCTGTAACCAAAATACAAACCGCGCTATTTACATAGGGCATTACTTTCGGTGTAGCTGAAATGGCAAGCCATTAGATTTTTAACGAGGGTTAACTACCCCCTCGCTAGTGAACTGATTCTCTTCGCTTTTGGCTCGGGTGATGGGCAGACGTGTGTGCTCCCACCCTCGCTTGGCAGCCATTAATGTTTTGTCTTTACTTACTTTTTCTTAATATATATATAAACATTCTTTATGTTTATGTATATATTTGTGTATAGAAATATAGTAAGTGTTTGTGTTGTGTGTGTAGTGTACGACAACGTCACCGCGTAGTACCAGGCCACCGCGGTTTCACTTCATGGGGCACGGCCTCTCCCTTGGTCCTGAAGACCACCACGGGACTGGTCGTCGTTTGAATAACCCTGTTGTTTTGGGAATTGAATTGACTCCTGCTGTATGGAGAGTTCCATTCAGTAAGTCTATGGCATCATCGATATTTTCAACTTGTCCTGCATCCCCCTCAATTTCGCTTAGCTCACGAAATTTATCCCAGTCCGCCTTGTCAAGATTCCATCGTGGCGATCCCTGTAAAGGTGGACCATTGTTGGTGTTTATAATGATTGGTGCATGATCACTAGTATGCCAATCATCTAATGTTCTCCAATCGAAGTCGAGAAGGCAATTAGAGCTTACGATTGATAGGTCAATACATGACAAGGTACCTGTCTGGACATGAAAGTGTGTGGGCTCTCCTGTATTAAGGAGTCCCACATCTTCATTTTCCACAATTGATGATATGATATTTACCCTCGTGTTTGCTAAAACATCACCCCACAAAGGATGTCTACCATTCAAATCTCCAAGTAAAAGAAAAGGTTGAGGGAGTTGTTGAATCACCTCCACTAAGTTATCATACAAAATGTTATCATTTGGAGGCAAGTACAGAGAACAAATTGTATATTTTCGCCCTATGTCAATCTGTACAACCACTGCCTGCAGAGGTGTACAAATAGACAGAGAAACTTGGGGAACATCTCGACGAACGTATATGAGACTTCCGCCATGGCTCCCCACTTGGTGATCATATGGTGTCCTATAACTAATATATTCGCGAGGACAAGGGGTATTATGATCAAGTTTGCTCTCCTGTAGACAAATAATTATGGGGGAATGCTCATGAATAAGGAGCTTAAGTTCTTCATATTTGGCCCTTAAACCCTGACAGTTCCATTGCAAAATGGAGGAAAAAACTATGGTTTATAATTTGGTAGACCCCTTGGATGGAGTCTTCCCATTAGCAGTTTTTGATGTAACACTATTTTTAGGTGGTTTTATTAAAGAGGGTCTTGATAGATTGGGTTTGGCATTTATGATTTTCTTTTTGTCTTTTTGATTTGACTGTTGAGGAGGTTGGTGGACCTCCACTTGAATTTCCGATTTATTTAAATTGACTTCCAGATCAGAAATATCAACAGACAAATCATCATATTTATTTGACGTCGTAATTTTGATATTTCTCATGGAAGGGGGCGAGAGAGATGGAGGTCTCTCTCTTTTCCGATTAGTAGGTTTTGAGCTACCAGGTTTTTGCACCTTCCCCATTAAAGGTGCACCTGGTAACTTGGTGTCAGGTGGCATCTCCATCAAATCAGGCAAGGACATGGCCTGGGAGAGGTTAGTACTATTGTTGGTAATGGGGGACGAAGGCTGTACAGAAATGGGCAATGACCCATTTTTAATACGCTGTGGCAGAGCCTCAGAAGGCAATATGATTACCTTGTCATGCAGTACTTTATTATCAGAGGTTGTATTTCTTTTCTTAGGATTACTGGCAGTGCTAGGTGAGGTTGCTGTCTCCTGTGGTAAATTTACCTTTGATTTTAAGGCCTTTGCATAGCTGGTTGATTTATTCAACAGTCTTTTTGCATGTCCCACACTTATGTGTTCTAAACTTGATTTGTTTAGGGCAGCTTCCTCTAACTTATACAGTTCGCATCTCCTATCAGTTGATTTATGATTCAAATTGCAATTTGAACACCTGGCCTCAAGTGTACATTCTCCATGATAAGTTTTGGAGCAAATACCACACATTTTTCCATTTTTACAAACTTTGGATGGGTGTCCAAATTTAAAACAATTAAAACATTGCCGGGGCTTTTGTTTGAAAGGCCGAACTTTAATCCTTTCATTTTCAATAAAAATATGGAAAGGTACATCAGCATCCTGGAAAGTAAGTATAATCATTGAAGTTCCAGGAACCTTATGCACTTTCCATACATTTAATGGACACATAGAAAGTATCTCCTCCTCTGTAAATTCGTACAGGTCCTTATTAAAGACCACTCCCCTTCCATAACTAAAATTTAGAGGAGGTTTCATTTCCAATGTAATTTCATCACTGCCTGTCTGTAAGTTAGACAGTATTGCAGACTGAGTCGAAGATTTGGCATGGATGAGATAACTATTCTTCCCAAAACGAGATATATCTCCAGGTGCTATGGTTTCTACTTTTTTTTGGATAAACTTACATATCTTAAAATAATTTCCTATTATTCCCTTAGGTTCAGCTAAGAGCCACATTGGTGGTTTGGGTTTTCTCTGTGAAGGCATGGGTACATTTCTATCTTTTTCAAACCAATCAGCAGGTTTGTACACATCCAATTCCTTTGGGACTTTATCACAAAGAGCTCCCATGATGTTCAATTCGTTAATTTTGATACTACTAATATTACTTATGGCATTAAACGCTTCATCATGACTTTCAAAAGATATCCAAGAGTCCCATTTTTCATCTCCAAGTCTCATCCTTATTTCCTTTATCAATCCATAGCACTCAAATGCTCTATATATATCATCATGATTTGTCTCTAATGGGATTTGGGAAACATGAAGGAATCGTAGTTTCCCTGTGTTACCCAAATTGCTAGATTTTTTAACATCAGTAGAGTGGTCCTTTTTAGTTTGAAGGTCGTCAACAGAATTTTCCTTAATTACAGTAGCGGAAGTCGTCAACAGTGCCGGGGGGGAGTCAGCAAATCCAGGGGATGGGGAGTCAGCATTTGAAGGGTCCATATTTAAGGGTGGGATTTTCATGTTTTTTGTTGTTGTTTTGTTGGGGTACCTGCTTGAGAATTATAAGAAAGTATCATACGTTGGAAAGGAAATTTGTATTTTCCACTATCGGCACAATGAGAGTATACTTCCCAGATGGTCCACTCCATACCCTACCCGAAGGATAGCATCAAAACAGATATAGAGGCACAGGTGTAAGCTAAACCCGCCTGTTAGGACTGAGACCAAGGTAATATGGAATCATCCTCCCCATATCTGTAATGATGGGCTTCCGGCCAAAAGCCAAGAGTCCCACCTCAAGGATTGGATCCCCCTGGATTCCGATGACCCAACCCTTGAGAGTAGTTCCGCCAAAAAGGTCCAAACCATCTTTGGGATGGCTGAGATCATCCAATACTCTCGTATATAGCTTTGAATGCGAATACCTCCCAACCGTGATCCCTTCTCCCATTCATCTAAGCAGGCAGTAATAACGAATGTGGAAATATCCACCCCATTTAAATAAAATTGAAAATAATAGATAAATAAATAAATGAACAAATAAAATAAATAAATATATATATATGCATACATCTACATATATATATATAACTAAGAAAAATAATAATCATAGAGATAGGACAGCAAGATGAAAGAAAGTTGATAAAATAGGAGAAGGTCGAAGTAATATTAAGCAGAAGAAAAAGATGAAAGAGAGAAATTTAGATTCGAACTGGGGGAACAATTTCCCGAAGTTCGAGAGCCCTCTTGCCCGTCACCAAGCTTCAGCACGGGAATGAAATGCCGTGCTGAAGCTCAATGACTTCATCAAGGCATTCTCTCATTAAGAGGGAGCCCAAGATGGCATACACAGTCTCCATAGACAGGGCCTGATGCCTATTGGCATATTCCAATCAATCGTCAACTTCCCTCCTACCTAGGATTCAGGCTACAGAAGAAGAAATATGTCTTCAGACCCATGCTCTTCGGGCTAAACATAGTCCCAAGGATCTTCACGAAGCTTGCAAATGCAGTCGTTCATCAACTACGCCTAAAAAGTGTCCAGGTAGTAGCCTATCTGGACGATTGGCTGGTGTGGGCAGCATCCGAGATGGAATGCATGCAAGCCTCCACGAAAGTGATCCAGTTCCTGGAACATCTGGGATTCAAGATCAACAGCAAAAAGTCTCGACTCTATCCAGCTCAAAAGTTTCAATGGCTTGGAATACATGGGAACTTACAGTCACACCGTCTCTCCATTCCGTCAAAGAAGAGGAGAGAGATAGCGGGACCTGTCAAGAGACTTCTGAAATCCAGTCGGATATCAAGACGCCAACAGGAGAGAATGCTGGACTCCCTTCAGTTTGCATCATTGACAGACCCGGTGCTAAGAGCACAATTAAAGGTTGCAACAGGAGTCTGGAGAAGATACGCATCAAATGCTCGAAGAGATCTAGGAAGACCAATACTGACTCGACTACGATCACTTCTCAAGCCGTGGTCTGAGGCCAAGTACCTGAAGAAATCGGTACCCTTGCAACCACCTCCACCTTCAGTCATCATCCACACGGACGCATCAAAAGAAGGATGGGGAGGTCGCTCTCACTGACGGAAAGTGCAAGGGACTTGGTTCTCTCTATTCAAGACCTTCCACATCAACATTCTGGAAGCCATGGCGGTCTTCCTTACACTGAAAAACTGGCTCCTCGCTGCTCGACCCATATAAAACTGGTCCTGGACAGCGAGGTAATAATGAGATGTCTGAATCGTCAAGGTTCGAGATCACTCCAAATCAACCAAGTGTTGTTGGCCATCTTCCGTTTGGTGGAAAAGAAGAGATGGCACTTATCAGCAGCTCACCTCCCAGGGTTCCACAATGTGACGGCGGACGCTCTTTCCAGGTTCACGCCGATAAGAGTCAGAGTGGTCCCTAGACTCGGGATCATTCTCCTTCATCTTACGTCAAGTCCCAGAACTGCAGATCGACTTCTTCGCGACGAGCGACAACAAGAAACTACCTCGTTACGTTTCCCCATACGAGGACCCTGTAGCGGAAGCAGTGGACGCCATGTCCCTCGATTGGAACAGATGGACCAGGATTTACCTGTTCCCTCCATCCAACCTTCTGTTGAAAGTCCTCAACAAGCTGAGATCCTTTCAGCCATAGTGGCTCACAAGTGGCCAATGAGCGTCTGGTTCCCTCTAGTATTGGAATTGCGGCTGAGGCTGGTCCCGTTGCCGGACCCAGTTCTGACTCAGTAAGTACAGAAGTCGATTGTCTTCGCTTCATCACAGAAAACCCGAAACCTTCATCTCATGATTTTCTCTCCTTAGCAGTTAAGAAAAGGTTTGGGATTTCGAGAGAGAGTATAGACTTTTTAGAAGTATATGTCTAAATCTACCTGAAGACAATATGAGTCATCTTGGAAGAAATGGGTTACGTTTGTCAAGGCAAAGAAACCAAAGAAGATCTCAACAGATTTCTGTTTATCCTTCTTTATTCATCTTCATGAAAAAGGTTTAGCAGCCAATATGATAACGTGTAAATCTGCCTTGGCTAGACCTTTACTGTACGCCTTCCAAATAGACTTCTCTAACGAAATCTTTAACATGATTCCTAAGGTTTGTGCTAGGGTTAGGCCTGCAGCACCTCTGAGGCATCAACAATGGACAATGAGAACTGCTCTCTGAAAGATTTGACCCAAAAAGTTATATTCTTAATTGCTCTAGCCTCGGGGGCCAGAGTGAGTGAAATAGTGGCCTTTTCTAGAGATGAGGGCCATATTCAGTTCACAGAAGGGGGAGAACTGAATCTTTTTCCTGACCCAACGTTTCTCGCTAAAAACGAGCTACCTACCAAAAGGTGGGGTCCCTGGAGAATCTGCCCTCTGAAGGAAGATGTCTCGCTGTGTCCAGTAGTGCCTAAAGGTCTATCTTCATAGAACTTCAGATCTGGGGGAGGACAGCTCTGTAAAGGAGAAACATCAGTCTCAAATTTATCTCTAAAACAATTAAGGGCGAAGATCACCTACTTCATTCGCATAGCGGATCCAGACAGTACACCCGCAGGTCACGATTTGAGAAAAATTGCTTCGTCTCTGAATTTTTTCCAGTACAATATATGGATTTTGAACGTCTTCGCTTGTATACTGGATGGAAGTCATCCAGAGTGGTTTTCAAACACTACGCGAAGCAAGTGCAAGAGATTAAGAGATTTATGGTGGCGGCAGGTAGTGTTCTAAAACCTGTCGCTTAATGCTGCGAGGAACAGTGAATTAATTGGGACTGTTATGTGCAGGGTGTGCGTGTTGACACCTCACAGCACAACACGTAAAGTGAAGTGTCACCAAGGTGACACTATGGACTGTTCCAGATACTAAAGGTGAAAAATTGCATAAAGAGTTAACACGTGTCCATGTGTTTTTTACACAAGTGTGTAAAGACAGCCAATTACAGAAATGTTTATTAGAAAATTTATGAAATTTTCAGTCTGGTGGCATTATAATTGTTTCCTTTTTCAGATGAAACAAGTATTTCTGAAATTACCTATATGATTTATGCTTACTATGATTCACTAACATTTTGTATGTTACTATAAAATGCATTTGTTCTGTAACCAAAATACAAACCGCGCTATTTACATAGGGCATTACTTTCGGTGTAGCTGAAATGGCAAGCCATTAGATTTTTAACGAGGGTTAACTACCCCCTCGCTAGTGAACTGATTCTCTTCGCTTTTGGCTCGGGTGATGGGCAGACGTGTCTGCTCCCACCCTCGCTTGGCAGCCATTAATGTTTTGTCTTTACTTACTTTTTCTTAATATATATATAAACATTCTTTATGTTTATGTATATATTTGTGTATAGAAATATAGTAAGTGTTTGTGTTGTGTGTGTAGTGTACGACAACGTCACCGCGTAGTACCAGGCCACCGCGGTTTCACTTCATGGGGCACGGCCTCTCCCTTGGTCCTGAAGACCACCACGGGACTGGTCGTCGTTTGAATAACCCTGTTGTTTTGGGAATTGAATTGACTCCTGCTGTATGGAGAGTTCCATTCAGTAAGTCTATGGCATCATCGATATTTTCAACTTGTCCTGCATCCCCCTCAATTTCGCTTAGCTCACGAAATTTATCCCAGTCCGCCTTGTCAAGATTCCATCGTGGCGATCCCTGTAAAGGTGGACCATTGTTGGTGTTTATAATGATTGGTGCATGATCACTAGTATGCCAATCATCTAATGTTCTCCAATCGAAGTCGAGAAGGCAATTAGAGCTTACGATTGATAGGTCAATACATGACAAGGTACCTGTCTGGACATGAAAGTGTGTGGGCTCTCCTGTATTAAGGAGTCCCACATCTTCATTTTCCACAATTGATGATATGATATTTACCCTCGTGTTTGCTAAAACATCACCCCACAAAGGATGTCTACCATTCAAATCTCCAAGTAAAAGAAAAGGTTGAGGGAGTTGTTGAATCACCTCCACTAAGTTATCATACAAAATGTTATCATTTGGAGGCAAGTACAGAGAACAAATTGTATATTTTCGCCCTATGTCAATCTGTACAACCACTGCCTGCAGAGGTGTACAAATAGACAGAGAAACTTGGGGAACATCTCGACGAACGTATATGAGACTTCCGCCATGGCTCCCCACTTGGTGATCATATGGTGTCCTATAACTAATATATTCGTGAGGACAAGGGGTATTATGATCAAGTTTGCTCTCCTGTAGACAAATAATTATGGGGGAATGCTCATGAATAAGGAGCTTAAGTTCTTCATATTTGGCCCTTAAACCCTGACAGTTCCATTGCAAAATGGAGGAAAAAACTATGGTTTATAATTTGGTAGACCCCTTGGATGGAGTCTTCCCATTAGCAGTTTTTGATGTAACACTATTTTTAGGTGGTTTTATTAAAGAGGGTCTTGATAGATTGGGTTTGGCATTTATGATTTTCTTTTTGTCTTTTTGATTTGACTGTTGAGGAGGTTGGTGGACCTCCACTTGAATTTCCGATTTATTTAAATTGACTTCCAGATCAGAAATATCAACAGACAAATCATCATATTTATTTGACGTCGTAATTTTGATATTTCTCATGGAAGGGGGCGAGAGAGATGGAGGTCTCTCTCTTTTCCGATTAGTAGGTTTTGAGCTACCAGGTTTTTGCACCTTCCCCATTAAAGGTGCACCTGGTAACTTGGTGTCAGGTGGCATCTCCATCAAATCAGGCAAGGACATGGCCTGGGAGAGGTTAGTACTATTGTTGGTAATAGGGGACGAAGGCTGTACAGAAATGGGCAATGACCCATTTTTAATACGCTGTGGCAGAGCCTCAGAAGGCAATATGATTACCTTGTCATGCAGTACTTTATTATCAGAGGTTGTATTTCTTTTCTTAGGATTACTGGCAGTGCTAGGTGGGGTTGCTGTCTCCTGTGGTAAATTTACCTTTGATTTTAAGGCCTTTGCATAGCTGGTTGATTTATTCAACAGTCTTTTTGCATGTCCCACACTTATGTGTTCTAAACTTGATTTGTTTAGGGCAGCTTCCTCTAACTTATACAGTTCGCATCTCCTATCAGTTGATTTATGATTCAAATTGCAATTTGAACACCTGGCCTCAAGTGTACATTCTCCATGATAAGTTTTGGAGCAAATACCACACATTTTTCCATTTTTGCAAACTTTGGATGGGTGTCCAAATTTAAAACAATTAAAACATTGCCGGGGCTTTTGTTTGAAAGGCCGAACTTTAATCCTTTCATTTTCAATAAAAATATGGAAAGGTACATCAGCATCCTGGAAAGTAAGTATAATCATTGAAGTTCCAGGAACCTTATGCACTTTCCATACATTTAATGGACACATAGAAAGTATCTCCTCCTCTGTAAATTCGTACAGGTCCTTATTAAAGACCACTCCCCTTCCATAACTAAAATTTAGAGGAGGTTTCATTTCCAATGTAATTTCATCACTGCCTGTCTGTAAGTTAGACAGTATTGCAGACTGAGTCGAAGATTTGGCATGGATGAGATAACTATTCTTCCCAAAACGAGATATATCTCCAGGTGCTATGGTTTCTACTTTTTTTTGGATAAACTTACATATCTTAAAATAATTTCCTATTATTCCCTTAGGTTCAGCTAAGAGCCACATTGGTGGTTTGGGTTTTCTCTGTGAAGGCATGGGTACATTTCTATCTTTTTCAAACCAATCAGCAGGTTTGTACACATCCAATTCCTTTGGGACTTTATCACAAAGAGCTCCCATGATGTTCAATTCGTTAATTTTGATACTACTAATATTACTTATGGCATTAAACGCTTCATCATGACTTTCAAAAGATATCCAAGAGTCCCATTTTTCATCTCCAAGTCTCATCCTTATTTCCTTTATCAATCCATAGCACTCAAATGCTCTATATATATCATCATGATTTGTCTCTAATGGGATTTGGGAAACATGAAGGAATCGTAGTTTCCCTGTGTTACCCAAATTGCTAGATTTTTTAACATCAGTAGAGTGGTCCTTTTTAGTTTGAAGGTCGTCAACAGAATTTTCCTTAATTACAGTAGCGGAAGTCGTCAACAGAATTTTCCTTAATTACAGTAGCGGAAGTCGTCAACAGTGCCGGGGGGGAGTCAGCAAATCCAGGGGATGGGGAGTCAGCATTTGAAGGGTCCATATTTAAGGGTGGGATTTTCATGTTTTTTGTTGTTGTTTTGTTGGGGTACCTGCTTGAGAATTATAAGAAAGTATCATACGTTGGAAAGGAAATTTGTATTTTCCACTATCGGCACAATGAGAGTATACTTCCCAGATGGTCCACTCCATACCCTACCCGAAGGATAGCATCAAAACAGATATAGAGGCACAGGTGTAAGCTAAACCCGCCTGTTAGGACTGAGACCAAGGTAATATGGAATCATCCTCCCCATATCTGTAATGATGGGCTTCCGGCCAAAAGCCAAGAGTCCCACCTCAAGGATTGGATCCCCCTGGATTCCGATGACCCAACCCTTGAGAGTAGTTCCGCCAAAAAGGTCCAAACCATCTTTGGGATGGCTGAGATCATCCAATACTCTCGTATATAGCTTTGAATGCGAATACCTCCCAACCGTGATCCCTTCTCCCATTCATCTAAGCAGGCAGTAATAACGAATGTGGAAATATCCACCCCATTTAAATAAAATTGAAAATAATAGATAAATAAATAAATGAACAAATAAAATAAATAAATATATATATATGCATACATCTACATATATATATATATAACTAAGAAAAATAATAATCATAGAGATAGGACAGCAAGATGAAAGAAAGTTGATAAAATAGGAGAAGGTCGAAGTAATATTAAGCAGAAGAAAAAGATGAAAGAGAGAAATTTAGATTCGAACTGGGGGAACAATTTCCCGAAGTTCGAGAGCCCTCTTGCCCGTCACCAAGCTTCAGCACGGGAATGAAATGCCGTGCTGAAGCTCAATGACTTCATCAAGGCATTCTCTCATTAAGAGGGAGCCCAAGATGGCATACACAGTCTCCATAGACAGGGCCTGATGCCTATTGGCATATTCCAATCAATCGTCAACTTCCCTCCTACCTAGGATTCAGGCTACAGAAGAAGAAATATGTCTTCAGACCCATGCTCTTCGGGCTAAACATAGTCCCAAGGATCTTCACGAAGCTTGCAAATGCAGTCGTTCATCAACTACGCCTAAAAAGTGTCCAGGTAGTAGCCTATCTGGACGATTGGCTGGTGTGGGCAGCATCCGAGATGGAATGCATGCAAGCCTCCACGAAAGTGATCCAGTTCCTGGAACATCTGGGATTCAAGATCAACAGCAAAAAGTCTCGACTCTATCCAGCTCAAAAGTTTCAATGGCTTGGAATACATGGGAACTTACAGTCACACCGTCTCTCCATTCCGTCAAAGAAGAGGAGAGAGATAGCGGGACCTGTCAAGAGACTTCTGAAATCCAGTCGGATATCAAGACGCCAACAGGAGAGAATGCTGGACTCCCTTCAGTTTGCATCATTGACAGACCCGGTGCTAAGATCACAATTAAAGGTTGCAACAGGAGTCTGGAGAAGATACGCATCAAATGCTCGAAGAGATCTAGGAAGACCAATACTGACTCGACTACGATCACTTCTCAAGCCGTGGTCTGAGGCCAAGTACCTGAAGAAATCGGTACCCTTGCAACCACCTCCACCTTCAGTCATCATCCACACGGACGCATCAAAAGAAGGATGGGGAGGTCGCTCTCACTGACGGAAAGTGCAAGGGACTTGGTTCTCTCTATTCAAGACCTTCCACATCAACATTCTGGAAGCCATGGCGGTCTTCCTTATACTGAAAAACTGGC
>NC_090738.1:10870549-10964991 GCF_036898095.1 Palaemon carinicauda | reverse complement strand
GCTCCGGCTTCACCGGAGGTCGCCCATACACTTAACACTTATATTTGCCTTGCCTTTAGCTAAGGCTGGTGTTTATATTTATTTTAAGGGCATGTCACTGCTTCCCCGACCCTCGCAGGTCGGCAGATTGCTTCAAGTTATTTATCCTTATGTCATTAACAGACATTAGGTAAATTACAAATATACAAACATTGTAGGTGGGGATGAGTTTTGAGCCTTCAGCTTTGCAATTACCTACGTCACCGACCTAGGACCATTAAAGGATCCTGATGTTCATGTTACCCTGCATAAACTGTGACGGCTAAAAGCAACACATTCTAGGGAAAACCAAGGGGCTATGACGCAGCTCTAAGGTATGGTGGTGAGTCAGTGCCGTTCAGGAACTCGGATATAGGTGGTACCATAAATCTGGAGGGCATAGACGTCCTCCCTCTGGGGGACCTAGATTTTACTCCCAGGTACTAGAATTCCCATTCAACGGATTCGTTCGATTGAAAGAGATTGCCTTGGTTAGCTTAGACAAGGTACCGAAGGTAACGGTATTATTTCCTAAAGGGCAGGCCCGATCTGTCTGGACCAGGATGTTGTCAGCCTGGGGGGTACGATAATTCCAGGCTCTGCCCTTCCAGTTCGACCTACACGTTTGTTGGTCTGATCGGGTCAGTTGTGGGAAGTACGTTCTGTCTGAGACCTCTATCAGACAGGAATCGATAGTCGGTTTCCCACTCGTCATCACAGCCTTCCTCTGGTTCGACGCTTTTGTATCTGACTCCCCATCATCAGGTGGTCTACCTCACTGATTCCCCAGGTACACAGCCCAACTCCGTTGGGATGTTTTGCCTGCATACAGCCCTAGATCCGAACCCTCAGGCTCCTTTCATGGACACCAGAGAGGAAGCTACAGGAGTAGAAGACAGTCCCGCCATCAAGGCGGACCTAGGAAAAAGGGGGCTCGGAGAAGGGAAGGACCTAGATTCACTCCCTCACAACGCGGTGGTCCCGGTAGAGGGAAGACTTTACCTCTTTCGTGACCATTGGACTCGGTCTGTGGGATCATAGCATAGTCTCTAACGGTTTGAGATGAAAATGGCCTCAAGGTCCTCCTCCTCCGCCAGTGACCTTCTCCCAGAAATCCACTCCCGTCCTGAAAGAGTACACCACAGGGTTACTCAAGAAAAAGCAATCAAACGACTATCTCTCAGGTACGGACCTTACTTCCCCGTGGGACCGTCACCACCTCTGTCGATCTTACCGACCGCTATTAGCTTGCGCCTATAGCTCGAAACTTCTCTTCTTATCTGGGTTTCCACCTAAGCAGGAAAGCCTTTGTGTTCAAGACATGCCCTTCGGCCTCAACATTGATCCCAGGATATTCACGAAACTGGGAGAGGCAGTGTTAGAACAACTCAGGAACCAAGAGATACAGATCATTGCTTATCTGGCCGGTTGGCTCATTTGGGCCCGGCCGGCCATAGAAGGCAACAGAGCTACGAAGGAATTACTTCGATTGCTCGACAACCTGTGATTTCGGGTCAATCTCCATAAGTCTCGCCTGCGACCATCAGGCCACTTAGAATGGTTAGCCATTCAGTGGGACCTTTCGAAGCACACGTTGTCTCTCCCTTCCAAAAGTAAGAGGAATAGGTTCCAAGATCAAGAATTTCTCAAGCACAAACAGGTGTCCAAAGAGCCTAGAAAGTATCTTCGGCCTTTTCCAATTCACTTCAGTAACAGATCTCCTAATAAAAGCCAAACTCAAGACATCAATCGATTTTGGAGAAAGAGAGCTACAGTACCTATAAGAAGACAAGGTCTCGAAGATCCCCTCTGTCTGGAAAATGAGACTACGCCCATGGTCCGAACCGAAGAACCTCTCCAAAGCGGTTCCTCTACAATTCCCACCTCCACAAGTGACATTCCATTCAGCCGTGTCTCTAAGTGGATGGGGGGATTTCTCCGAACATCAGATGTTTCAGGTTCTTGGTCACTAGCCATGAAACAGTCCCATATCAATGTTCTCGAAGCCATGGCAGTGTTCTTGACCCTGAAGAGAGAGACTCCTCCGAGGTCGACCCACATCAGAGTAGTGTCAGACAGCACAGACGAGGTACACTACGGAAACAGGGGAGGATCCAAGTCACCCAACCTGAATCAGATCCTGGTCACTTTCTTCGCCTGGGCAACAGAAAAGAACTGGTTCCTGTCAGCACCTCACCTAGCGGGAGGCCAGGATGTGAGAACGGGCTCACTATCCAGGACGAGTACCCTGGAGTCAGAATTTCATTCCGGTGGATACTCAGGCTCGTTCCAGGCATCCAGGTAGATCTATTCACATCTCGGATCAATCACAAACTTCCTTGTTATGTGACCCCAATCCTGGACCCTCGGGCTCATGCCATGGACGCATTACCCCGGGATTGGAACCATTAGAGGAAGATTTCCCTATCTCTCCTAGTGAATCTTCTAAAAACTTTTACACCGACTGTACTCCTTCCGGGGCGCAGTGACTTTAGTACCACCTCACTGCCCAAGAACAGTTGGTTTCCTCTCCTCCTCGAGTGGAAACTCCGTCCCATCCGGATCCCGTTCCTCAAACTGACCCGAGTATTCCAAACTCACTGTGTCAGATTACTCAAGGATGGCCAAAACCCTAACTTTGTGGACTACAGGAAGTTGGCAGCTCGTAGAGACGCGAACATTGAACCGGAAAATGTTTTCTTCATCGAATCAGACAAAAGGGACTCGACAATTCGCCAATATGATTCGGCCGTTAACCCCCAAAATAGGTGGTCCCCTTGGAAAGTTATTCCTCTTCTCCAAGATACTTCTCTATGTCCGGTCACCACTCTCAGGGCCTTTTTAGCCACGACTGCTACCCGATCGTCTGGCCCCTTGTTTATCAGAGAACAAGGAGGTACCATTCCCATACGTGGTATTAGGCTATAGATCCTATACTTCATTTAACAAGCCAATCCGGGATCATTTCCCCCAGAAGATGGACTTTGATGACCTTATAAAGTTCATGGGTTGAGAATCTCCTATGGTCTTCAAACGCCACTATCTAATGAACTTACAGGCTCTTAAATACCCAACAGTTGCAGCTGGGAGCCTTATCTCTCCCAGTGATCTTTTGTTCTTCCTTTCATCCATCTCTTTTCTTCTCCCTCCTACCCGCCACTCGCACCACGACGCCGCTTCCTTGGTGGTTCGTTAGCCCTAAGTTTATTACATATTAGGTTATGTTTGTAACTATTATTGATTACCGTTGTTATAGGGTTGGGATATTCTTAGCCATGTCAGTTTTGTAGCATGTTTCCTCTGATACTCGGAGGCTTCCCTGTTATCATGTTTGTTTACCTTAATTATTTATGATTTTCTTTATATGGTGTTGTTTCTCTCCCCTCATTAATTTAGTTGTTATTGTTGGGCTTGGAAGGCATTCTCTGGTACATTTTCACCCGGCGCCACAGATCGACCCAGAAAAGGGATTTTGACGAAGGAAAAATCTATTTCTGGGGAGAGACCTGTGGCGCCCGGTGAAACCCTTCCCCTTTATTTTACACGATCCCACCCTTTCCTTTCCAAGCCGTCATGACCATTACAGAAGGATGTTGTTCAGATGGCGCTCGCGTCGTGGCGGTTGGCTAGGACCTTTGTATCGGCCCATCCCTTTGACAAAGGAATTAACTAAATGGAAGACAACCTGTGAATAGTGGTTTTCACGCGCCTTTGCTTTATACACGACACCCAAAAGGTGCTCGCGCGAGGGTAGTAACCTCAGCATTCCATGCTTTTTTCTTTCTCTGGTATAATTGGAAGGTTTTATCAGAAAAGATATATAAGAAGGACTCTTTTCACCGGGTGCCACAGGTCTCTCCCCAGAAATAGATTTTTCCTTCGTCAAAATCCCTTTATAGTGCCAACAATGGTATTGGGCGAATAGCGATTTAAACGTTTAGCGATTTAGTCTGTTAGTTTGTACTCGCCCCAGGAAGGCTCGATTTAGACTATATCCTTATTTATTGGTTACGTTGTCGTTATTCTTCGTTCTTGGTTATTACAATGACTAAAAATGAAAAAGAAAGAGGAAAAAATAAAAACAAAATAAAAGCAATGAGTTTTTTACTTTCCTTATATTATTGTGTGATGTTAGCTTTTATTATGTAACCTTGAGAGTGAGAGCATAGGGTGCTCGTTTATTAGCTCGAGTAAGGGAGGTGATTTTCCCGTTCTCCGTTTTTATATGTTCACGAGTTATTCAGGCCTCCTCTTATTATCAGAGTTGATGATAGTACGTTTAATGTTATACACGTTTTTATTGATGTGGTTACTGTTAATATAGCTAACACTATTAGTAGGAACGTTGGTGTATGAGTCATTAATTGGGTTCGTTTTATACCGACACCCTTAGCTCCGCCTTGAGTTATGCTTAGCTCCGCCTTGAGTTATACGCCGCTATAATGGATACTCATTGGGTGAGAACTAGTCAGATATTTGGAGTGCAACGGTGAAATCCGGCACTCAGACTCCGGCTGAGGCCTTTTGCACACGAACCTTTGTCATGTTTGATCTCAATTACACCTTTCCGGCCCCTTTTTTCATCGAATCTTCGGCTTCGCTGGAAATAACTCAAACATTCATTGAGGTTAATGTTATCGTACCGGTGACGGTCATGAGCTCACGGGGACTGGCCTTTGCTACCGGATCTCCCATACAAACAGAGATCAAGCAGACGTCCAGAACTGGAGTTAACAATGTGATACCGATGAGGATTTCACAGTTTCATTATTACGGCCCCTTTTTCATCGAATCTCCAGCTTCACTGGAGGTAACACAGACATTCAGTTTTAGAGAATGTTATCGTACCGATGAGGATCACGTTTTCACGATGCCGGACCTTTGTCACTGGTTCTCCGGTACAAACAGAGATCAATCAGACGATCAGAATCAGGGTATGAACCCTTTTTCATGAATAATCACAATATCGTCATTACGATCCTTTTCATCGAACTCCGGCTTAACCGGATATCGTACAGGCGATCAGCATTGAGGTTAATATTAGATTTCCTCTGGTTCACGTTGTCACTATGACGGACCTTTGTTTGTACCGGGGATGGTTACCGGAGCTCCGGTACAGTCAGAGATCACTCAGACCACGGGTGGCCAATCTTTTGTTTTACCTGTAAAGGGAAGGATTTAAAAAAAAAAAAAAAAAAAAAAAAAAATTTATTTATGAACGTAACTATGCCTATATTTATGCATGTATTTAATTCTAACTATGTATAAATATGGATAAATATCCATACAACATCGTGTTCAAATAGAATTAAATTAATTATGCCTATATTTATGCATATTCAATCCTAACTATGTCTAAATATGGCTAAATATCCATACAACATAGTGTTCAAATAGAAATACATTAATTATGCCTATATTTATGCATAGTCAATGCTAACTATGTCTAGATATGGATAAATATCCATACAACATAGTGTTCATATAGAAATAAATTTCCACCCAGTGGCGAATGCGCCAACAGTGTCACATTTCATGAATACAAGTGTCGCACTATACCCCAGAAGATAGTACATTAAATGACTTTTCTTTAAAATTGCTTTTTAAGAGTTATACAGCTGATCCCAGCCTGTGAATAGGATCGCTAACCAAAGTTCAAGGAACATCCAGACTTATGTCCCCTTTGTGTTACAGAAGGTTCGCCTGCATGGTTCCCATCAGGATGATGATGATTCTCTCTGGCCTGCAAGAGAGGCTCTCCGCCCTTGGGTATCGAGGTTGGGAAGGAATGCTCCATCTAGAGGTCCCTATCTCCTCGAAGTGTCCTCTCTAAGGCTGGACGACGACCCCATGGACGGGCAGGTAGGTGGGGATGAGTTTTGAGCCTTCAGCTTTGCAATTACCTACGTCACCGACCTAGGACCCTTAAAGGATCCTGATGTTCATGTTACCCTGCATAAACTGTGACGGCTAAAAGCAACACATTCTAGGGAAAACCAAGGGGCTATGACGCAGCTCTAAGGTATGGTGGTGAGTCAGTGCCGTTCAGGAACTCGGATATAGGTGGTACCATAAATCTGGAGGGCATAGACGTCCTCCCTCTGGGGGACCTAGATTTTACTCCCAGGTACTAGAATTCCCATTCAACGGATTCATTCGATTGAAAGAGATTGCCTTGGTTAGCTTAGACAAGGTACCGAAGGTAACGGTATTATTTCCTAAAGGGCAGGCCCGATCTGTCTGGACCAGGATGTTGTCAGCCTGGGGGGTACGATAATTCCAGGCTCTGCCCTTCCAGTTCGACCTACACGTTTGTTGGTCTGATCGGGTCAGTTGTGGGAAGTACGTTCTGTCTGAGACCTCTATCAGACAGGAATCGATAGTCGGTTTCCCACTCGTCATCACAGCCTTCCTCTGGTTCGACGCTTTTGTATCTGTCTCCCCATCATCAGGTGGTCTACCTCACTGATTCCCCAGGTACACAGCCCAACCCCGTTGGGATGTTTTGCCTGCATACAGCCCTAGATCCGAACCCTCAGGCTCCTTTCATGGACACCAGAGAGGAAGCTACAGGAGTAGAAGACCGTCCCACCATCAAGGCGGACCTAGGAAAAAGGGGGTTCGGAGAAGGGAAGGACCTAGATTCACTCCCTCACAACGCGGTGGTCCCGGTAGAGGGAAGACTTTACCACTTTTGTGACCATTGGACTCGGTCTGTGGGATCATAGCATAATCTCTAACGGTTTGAAATGAAAATGGCCTCAAGGTCCCCCTCCTCCGCCAGTGACCTTCTCCCAGAAATCCACTCCCGTCCTGAAAGAGTACACCACAGGGTTACTCAAGAAAAAGCAATCAAACGACTATCTCTCAGGTACGGACCTTACTTCCCCGTGGGACCGTCACCACCTCTGTCGATCTTACCGACCGCTATTAGCTTGCGCCTATAGCTCGAAACTTCTCTTCTTATCTGGGTTTCCACCTAAGCAGGAAAGCCTTTGTGTTCAAGACATGCCCTTCGGCCTCAACATTGATCCCTGGATATTCACGAAACTGGGAGAGGCAGTGTTAGAACAACTCAGGAACCAAGAGATACAGATCATTGCTTATCTGGCCGGTTGGCTCATTTGGGCCCGGCCGGCCATAGAAGGCAACAGAGCTACGAAGGAATTACTTCGATCGCTCGACAACCTGTGATTTCGGGTCAATCTCCATAAGTCTCGCCTGCGACCATCAGGCCACTTAGAATGGTTAGCCATTCAGTGGGACCTTTCGAAGCACACGTTGTCTCTCCCATCCAAAAGTAAGAAGAATAGGTTCCAAGATCAAGAATTTCTCAAGCACAAACAGGTGTCCAAAGAGCCTAGAAAGTATCCTCGGCCTTTTCCAATTCACTTCAGTAACAGATCTCCTAATAAAAGCCAAACTCAAGACATCAATCGATTTTGGAGAAAGAGAGCTACAGTACCTATAAGAAGACAAGGTCTCGAAGATCCCCTCTGTCTGGAAAATGAGACTACGCCCATGGTCCGAACCGAAGAACCTCTCCAAAGCGGTTCCTCTACAATTCCCACCTCCACAAGTGACATTCCTTTCAGCCGTGTCTCTAAGTGGATGGGGGGATTTCTCCGAACATCAGATGTTTCAGGTTCTTGGTCACTAGCCATGAAACAGTCCCATATCAATGTTCTCGAAGCCATGGCAGTGTTCTTGACCCTGAAGAGAGAGACTCCTCCGAGGTCGACCCACATCAGAGTAGTGTCAGACAGCACAGACGAGGTACACTACGGAAACAGGGGAGGATCCAAGTCACCCAACCTGAATCAGATCCTGGTCACTTTCTTCGCCTGGGCAACAGAAAAGAACTGGTTCCTGTCAGCACCTCACCTAGCGGGAGGCCAGGATGTGAGAACGGGCTCACTATCCAGGACGAGTCCCCTGGAGTCAGAATTTCATTCCGGTGGATACTCAGGCTCGTTCCAGACATCCAGGTAGATCTATTCACATTGCAGATCAATCACAAACTTCCTTGTTATGTGACCCCAATCCTGGACCCTCGGGCTCATGCCATGGACGCATTATCCCGGGATTGGAACCATTAGAGGAAGATTTCCCTATCTCTCCTAGTGAATCTTCTAAAAACTTTTACACCGACTGCGCTCCTTCCGGGGCGCAGTGACTTTAGTACCACCTCACTGCCCAAGAACAGTTGGTTTCCTCTCCTCCTCGAGTGGAAACTCCGTCCCATCCGGATCCCGTTCCTCAAACTGACCCGAGTATTCCAAACTCACTGTGTCAGATTACTCAAGGATGGCCAAAACTCTAACTTTGTAGACTACAGGAAGTTGGCAGCTCGTAGAGACGCGAACATTGAACCGGAAAACGATTTCTTCATCGAATCAGACAAAAGGGACTCGACAATTCGCCAATATGATTCGGCCGTTAACCCCCAAAATAGGTGGTTCCCTTGGAAAGTTATTCCTCTTCTCCAAGATACTTCTCTATGTCCGGTCACCACTCTCAGGGCCTTTTTAGCCACGACTGCTACCCGATCGTCTGGCCCCTTGTTTATCAGAGAACAAGGAGGTACCATTCCCATACGTGGTATTAGGCTATAGATCCTATACTTCATTTAACAAGCCAATCTGGGATCATTTCCCCCAGAAGATGGACTTTGATGACCTTATAAAGTTCACGGGTTGGGAATCTCCTATGGGCTTCAAACGCCACTATCTAATGAACTTACAGGCTCTTAAATACCCAACAGTTGCAGCTGGGAGCCTTATCTCTCCCCAGTGGTCTTTTGTTCTTCCTTTCATCCATCTCTTTTCTTCTCCCTCCTACCCGCCACTCGCACCACGACGCCGCTTCCTTGGTGGTTCGTTAGCCCTAAGTTTATTACATACTAGGTTATGTTTGTAACTATTATTGATTACCGTTGTTATAGGGTTGGGATATTCTTAGCCATGTCAGTTTTGTAGCATGTTTCCTCTGATACTCGGAGGCTTCCCTGTTATCATGTTTGTTTACCTTAATTATTTATGATTTTCTTTACATGGTGGTGTTTCTCTCCCCTCATTAAATTAGTTGTTATTGTTGGGCTTGGAAGGCATTCTCTGGTACATTTTCACCCGGCGACACAGGTCGACCCAGAAAAGGGATTTTGACGAAGGAAAAATCTATTTCTGGGGAGAGACCTGTGGCGCCCGGTGAAACCCTTCCCCTTTATTTTACACGATCCCACCCTTTCCTTTCCAAGCCGTCATGACCATTACAGAAGGATGTTGTTCAGATGGCGCTGGTGGTTGGCTAGGACCGTTGTATCGGGCCATCCCTTTGACGAAGGAATTAACTAAATGGAAGACAACCTGTGAATAGTGGTTTTCACGCGCCTTTGCTTTATACACGACACCCAAAAGGTGCTCGCGCGAGGGTAGTAACCTCAGCATTCCATGCATTTTTCTTTCTCTGGTATAATTGGAAGGTTTTATCAGAAAAGTTATATAAGAAGGACTCTTTTCACCGGGCGCCACAGGTCTCTCCCCAGAAATAGATTTTTCCTTCGTCAAAATCCTTATTTATCACTTTCATCATGCGCGTTAAATGCCTTCGTTTGTTTACTGAGCGTACTTTATGACGCCGTTGTTTCACGCGGCGTCATAAAGAAAAACATTTCATTTGGAAGTCCTAAGAAAAATTAAGTAAAACATTAGTAATAACAAAATCAACATACTGTACTGAATAATCAATATAATCGATGCAAAAACTAACCTATACACAGATGTATAAATGCATTTGTTTCTTCATTATGATCAGAGATAAACGTAAACAAAACATTGGTTGCATTTTTTATCGTGCTTTTTGGCATGTTTAGGAAACGCATGATATAAAATCGCCTTTAATATTTGTGCCTGTTTTAGTTTAGGGTACTGTAGTACATGCATTAAGTGTTCTGTACATTAAAGGGTAATTTGATAACAGTACTACGTACAAGGGAAGGTTTTAAAAGTCTGAATATACATGTTAAATAAATACGTAAATATGGTGTCTACTTCGCGGATTTTCACCTATCGCGGTTGGGTCTGGAACCTATCTACCGCGATAAACGAGGGTTCACTGTATATCCATCAACTGAAAAACTGCCACATTTTACCCAAAAATTAGGGATATTTTAGATGTCTTGATACCTTTTTTGTCAGATGTTTATATGCTAGTTTGTTACAGTATTGCCCTGTCGTTTGTTAATTCTTATTGAAAACTTGAATGTACTATATTCATGAACTTTGGCTTCAGTTAAGAGAATAATGTTAAAAATTTTATATTGATGGAACAAGTTCTTCAATTTTCTAGCTCTAAAGAATCCCTAAAATTATTTTACTTTCCATCGGAGATGTACAATATTGTAAATTAAAACAAAATATATTTTTAGGGAATTTTTTTTAATAAAGTAAGATTTAGGAAATAAATTCAATTTAATCTTTTATAAGTATCATACACTTTGAGACAAGAAATTCAATTTATATACTGTAGTTTATTCCAAAATGACCTGTTGTGATAAGTAACTGATATTTACAAATATAAATAATAGTGAACTCTCTTGAAGGTAAATTAACAATTTCTGTATCATATTTAAAAATCTTACCAATTCATTATAATGTGATACCTGCAGGTGCGTAGGAGGATGGGAGAAGTCGTGGGTTACATCAATTATGGGAAGAAGAGGAAGAAAACTTGAGCAGTAAATGAAAATAAGGATAATTTCAGTTGCACAACAAGATATTGTATTACCATAAACTGCTTCCAAGTAGCCTGAGAGTATTTCAGCAAGAGGAAGTGACTTCAGATGAAATTACATCAACAGATAGGAGGACAGTTAACAACAGTAACAGAAAAGCAGAAGTCAAAAATAAGGATAATTTCAGTTGCACAACAAGATACTGTTTTACCATAAACCGCTTCCAAGTAGCTTGAGAGTATTTCAGCAAGAGGAAAAAGACTTCAGCGGCATTAGAAGTAGTAAGTGATTACAGACGAAATTACATCAACAGATAAAAGGAAGTTAACCACAGTAATTGATATGAGGAGAGGAAGCAACAGAAGAAGAGAAAGGAGAGAGAGAAAAGTAGTAGAATTGACTGAAACAAAACACGAGGTAACAACATATAGAAGGAAAAGGCGCGTTGATTAAGCAAACCTGCAACAGAGAATGAGTAAACAACAGCCCGATGGAAAGAATGAGTAAACAACAGCCAGATGGAAAATGAAAAAAGGAGAGCAAGTAGAGAGAAGGAAAGGGTTGTATTGAATAATTGTAGCAGGGAGAGGAAGCAATTGATTATTAGGAGGAGAGGGAACAGTAACCTTAATTCAGGGAGACAACTGCAACAGGTATAAGGAGACAAGGAAAGATAATCAACTTGGAGAAGGGGGGGCTCAACTACCCGGAGAAGAGGAATCAACAGCAAGCTAAGAAAACAGAAAATGAGAGGCAACAATGGCAACTGAAGTGCGGAGGAGAGGGAGCAAGGAACCAAATTAAACAACTGAGAGGAAACTAAAATTGAGAGGAAGAAACTGGAACAGAGGAAACAGTGATGCAACAGTATTGAAGAGTAGAGGAAACTAGGAGAGGGATGCAACAGCAATGAAGAGGAGCAGGAGAAACAACAGAGTATGAAGGAGAGAAAACAAGATCAATTGAGAGAGATAGGAGACTAAGTGAAAGGAAGAGTGGAAACAGGAGAGATAACCATCAACAATTTTGTGAAGCTAATAAAACAGCAGAGAGATGTGCATAAACAGCAGTGCTAGCAACATAGTAGATAATGAAATAACTATACAACGGGGTAAAGAAGTAATTTCAAGAGCTAGCTTCTGTCAGGTGCAGTTGTTATTGGAAATTCAATATTGATCTCTATAGTGTCACCCCTCCATTAATGATGTTTGTTGGAGAGAAAAGAGGAGATAACCAAGAAAAACAATGTTGTAAAAGTAATAGATTAGATTCTAGAAGAATATCATCGGAGGAAGATTTTATTTTCATCCTGAAGCAATGACCTTACGTATTTTGAGTAATCCTTGTGATAACACTTGAAACTTTTTTTTATTTCCTACATGCCATTTCTCTCTTCCTTTCTTCAGTTTTCAAATGCCCAATCTTCTATTTGCCCTTTATGTGTTGTTGAGGTCCCTTTTCTTTCCATGTATTATTAGAATTCTGTGGATATAAATATATAGATTAATGTTTGAAACAATATTGTGATGAATTATATTAGTTTTGGAAGAAATTGTATGCAGGAATAAGTTAAAAACAGATTTTATAAAAATTACAGTACTAGCAAAGTAATCTTGGGTTTACAATAAACTTAACTTGAAAATGATTGCTCTTACTGGCCTAAAAAACAAAGCAATGAATCCGATTCTTCAATAAGAAATGGCTCGCTAAAACTTTCTCTAAATCATCTGTGCCAGGTCATGTTTACATGATAATGACAAATTTGGAAGTAATTTGTATCCTTCCTTATTGTACAAACCCAAAGTCCTTTACATAGGGGAATGATAACAGTGAAGATGGAATAATAAGGAATAAATGTTAATGATGAATGTGTCAACAATTAGATAAAAGGTAGTGGGGTGCCACCAACCCCCACTGATTGACAAATCACAGAGCAGCAGGAATTTTCTTGAGGGTTAGTGATGGCAGGCAAGTATGAGTAAAGGACTACTGTAACTTGGTATAGTTAAGGAAAAATACATATTACTTCAAAATTTGGTATTTATTCTCACAATTACAAACTCTCCTTTACATAGGAAACTTGCCCTTAGGTGTTAGGAAGTCCCCGGTCCAAGTGGCAAACTTGTCCCGGAAGGTTCCTTATACCATGTACATCAGTGGTTTATTTAACTTTACTAGCAGGTACATGAGACCTACCCTAAGGGGTTGTTCGAGTCGAGTTGAATATATGTTGTAAAACCTGAATTATAAATAATGGATTTGCCTGAATCTATCTATACAGCATATACTATATAAATATGAGTTTGCTTGGTTATGCCACACTCCCCCTCTTAAGGAGTACGGGTTAAAGACACTTCTATAACTGTGTATAAAAAAGCATACAAGTTGAGTAGGGTTAACTGCATTGAAATAAAGTCAGCAGTTGGCAAGGTTTTTATTGCAATACCTCAGAAGGGAGTAACAAGAGGAAAAGAGAAAGGCCAGTTGGCCCTTCCTTTCATCCCAGACTCCCGTGTAACCTTGCCCCTGATTTGGTGTTAATGGTCCTGCAAGAGGAGCCAAGGTAGCTATATCTGCTCCAACACGCTGTGTCTAGAGACCTGCAAGTCACATTTTGCAGGTATGGGTAGTATAACTTGATTGTAACTTATCCTCACCTCTGGCTGAAACCTGTCTCACAGAGATACTCATAAAAGCATAAAATTTTGCTTACACCCCCTGACTTTGTGTGCTTCAAATTACAGCAATTCTCGAGTGAGAGAGGATGGCAAAAGGGTTCAATCAATGAAAGTGTTATCCAAATCTCTTCTCTGCCTCCTCCAAATGCTGACGAAAGGTGTTAAGAAGTTGCAGTCGCAGTACTCTTTGGTGTATGGTGTGGAGACACCTTTTATTATTACTAGCCAAGCTACAACCTAGTTTAAAAAACAGGATGCTATAAGCCCAAGGGCTCCAACAGGCAAA
The DNA here is from genome assembly GCF_036898095.1 of Palaemon carinicauda. Lineage (NCBI taxonomy): Eukaryota > Metazoa > Arthropoda > Malacostraca > Decapoda > Palaemonidae > Palaemon > Palaemon carinicauda. The sequence goes on along the minus strand of NC_090738.1, from coordinate 10,951,277 downwards.
TAATAGGCCTGTGAAAAAAAGAGAGAAATAAGGAAATAATCTAAAAGAAGGGATGAATAATTGATATAAAATATTATACAAACCGTATCATCAGTAAAACATCTTCATCTTATAATATAGACACTGAAGTCAGCCTGTTCAACATAGAAAGTTGCTGCAAGTTTGAACTTTTAATGCTCCACTGTGATTCAACTAACAGATAAGGAAAATCATTTCACAACTTGGTCACAGCTAGAGAATATAAATCCTACAATACTGTGAAGGCATGACTATTAGAATTAACAGCTTATCCTAGACAGGATGGTACTATCAATAAGATCTGAAGGCAAAAGTATGGTCAGAATTATGAAAAATCTTTTGCAACATACATAAAGTAATTGAACGACTATTGCAGAGAGGTAATTGTTTACAAAAGCACGCTCTCCAAATACTAAAAAATTATGCAAGCCTGCAATAACCCTCTTCTTGTACTGTAATTAGGAGGTTCTTTAAATGCTGGGAAAGCAAAAAAAAAAATAGCAAGAAATGTTTCGGGAGGGTGGGGAGGGGGAGGGGGAGGTGTTGGTGGAGGAGGTACTAAACGACCTGGAACTGGCATCGTCAACTAAAGATTAGTTCGTGACGTCAGCGCACATTTGGTATATATTAAAAAAATATACTAAATTAAAAATGGAGTAATTACTCAAAAATGTTGCCATTTGTGAAATGTACATTTTATTTGTTAAATATTTTATGATAAATCTTTTTAATGCTTTTTTCAAAGAAACTATCTTGAGAACGACTAATTTTCCCAGACAACGGTTTGCTACACAACGCCATCTATTGACCACGGCCTAAGGATGCCTGCCAATTTCCCGGCAATAAAAATATACGCTGCAAAAATAGTCATTCTCACAAAAAGTTTTTTTTAAAAAAAAGGTAAGATTTATTGTCAAGTATTTACCAAATAAAATATACAATTCACAAATAGCGACACTTTTGAGTAATTACTCCATATTCATTTTAGTATATATTTTGAATATATACCAAATGTACGCTGACGTCACGAATTCTCTTTGATTGACTTCTCTTTGATTGACTATGTTGACGATGTCAGTTCCAGGTCGTTTAAAACCAACTCCATCAATACCCCCCCCCCCCCCGGCACAATATATTTTGCTACGTTTTGCTTTCCCAGCATTTAAAGAACCTTCTAATTACTGTAAAGAAGAGGAGAGCTGCGTGACTGCATAATTTTGGAGTAAATGGAGAGCGTGCTCTTGTAAACAAATACTGCCTGAAATTTCTACCTAGTTCAGGAATAAGAAAATTGATAGAATGCAAGTTCCTGTCCAACGAATTAAAATCAGATTCAGTAGCTGAAGACCAGACAAGGGAACACCATTGAAACAAGGTACAATGAAAATATGAAACTTTTCAAAATACATTTATCACCGCAAACCTTAGAGAGACTTGTGTAAGTTTAACACTAGAAACTCTGTGGACCATAGAGAAGACTCCCTGGTATCGTAAATCAGAAATAAACACCTGGTCACATGAGCTCAGCACACTCCTAGGGGGGATATGGAGATGTATTAGAAATATCAAGCCCTGGTGGAAGAAATGGTACCTGTCCTGTGATATCATCCTCTGCTTTGTTAAGTGTAAATTCTAATGGGCCATGATCACTTGAGTATTCTTCTTCATTGAGAACTATTGGAGATTATCTACAAAATCATGTTGGAATAGATTGTTGCCATCTTTCGTTACTGGCATCCTTGAAAACTTCGATAAGTATCATACAGGAGAAGTCAGACTAGAAAAATGACAAATTCGAAGATAATTTGTATTTTTCTTAACCATACAAACCTTAGCTATTTACAAAGGGTTTACTTTTAGCGCAGCTGAAATGACGAGCCAATAGTTTTTAACGAGGGTTAATTACCCCCGCGCTAGTTAGCGGGGGGTGGGGAAGGGTAGCTTGCTACCCCTCCCCCCTCCACACACCGGTGACTTGCTTCACTTCACTTAGAGGTAGGACTTGACTTGGGGGTCAGGGATGGCGGGCACATATGTGTAAATAGCTAAGGTTTGTATGGTTAGGAAAAATACAAATTATCTTTGAATTTGTCATTTGTTCCGTAACCGAAATACAAACCACGCTATTTACAAAGGGTGACTTACCCCTTAGGAAGGATGGAAAGTCCCCAGCCTTACTGACTTCGGCTTGCCCGGGGGCTCGATCCCTCAGTGAGCAGCACTAGAGAGAGGGAGCCCCTGTACCTCACAGGTTCCTAGCATCGCTAGGAACGAGTGGCCTACATAAGCAGTGTGAGGAGGAGAGTGTGACTCGTCCTATGAAGTTGACCTTGAGACCTTCAGATAGGAATTCTAGGATAGGACGTTCCCCATACCACCTCATCAGGGTATGGGAGACGCAACAGTATTAAGCTTAATACTAGGAGCACAAAGAAGCATGGGTTACCTGCAGAGGTCGAGGTCAGCTATGCGAGGACCAGGATGCTGCTTCCCCAAGAGAGGGAAGAAAGAAGTAAGGGTCAGACATACTCTTTCATTCACGCAGACTAAGACCGGGTAACAACGCCCTCAACCTACTGCTACTTGTCCAAAAAGGAGCCTGAGGTTAGACCAGCTGTTGTGCAGCCACCACAGGGCCGATAGAGAACGTATCGAGGCTCCTGTGGGTCACGTCTTGCAGGTAGTGGGCTGTGAAGGTCGTTTGACGCTTCCAGACCCCAGCTTGAAGTACCTGCGTCACAGAGAAGTTTCTCTTGAAGGCCAGGGATGTAGCAATACCCCTGACATCGTGGGCCCGAGGGCGACGTGACGGAGGAGGGTCAGGATTCAGGGCATGGTGGATAACCCTTCGAATCCAAGCTGAGATGGTGTTCCTGGTGACCCTCCTCTTTGTCCTGCCTGTGCTCACAAACAAAGCTCGCACATGAGGACGGACTGCAGCCGTTCTCTTCAAGTAGTACCTCAGACACCTCACTGGGCATAGTAGCAGCTGGTCTGGGTCGTTTGTTACAGAACGGAGACTCGCGATCCTGAAAGAGTCGAACCGAGGATCCGGCACTCCAGGATTCTGAGTCTTGGCCACAAACTCAGGGACGAACCTGAACGTTACCTCCCCCCATCCCCTTGAATGGGCGATGTCGTACGAGAGACCATGAAGTTCACTAACTCGCTTGGCCGAGGCCAAGGCGAGTAGGAAAGCCGTCTTCCAAGACAGGTGGCGATCGGAGGCCTGGCGTAATGGCTCGAAGGGAGGTCTCTTGAGAGCCCTGAGGACTCGAACCATGTTCCAAGGAGGGGGTCTCACTTCCGACTGGGGACAGGTAAGCTCATAGCTACGTATGAGTAAAGAGTTCTAGCGATGAAGAAATATCCACGCCCTTCAATCTGAAGGCCAAGCTTAAGGCTGAGCGATAGCCTTTCACTGCCGAGACAGAAAGGCGCATTTCTTCTCACAGATACATGAGGAAGTCCGCTATTGCTGGAATAGTGGCATCGAGTGGAGAGATACCCCTTCCACGACACCAACCACAAAAGACTCTCCACTTCGCTTGGTAGACTCCCTCAGAGGACCTTCGCAGGTGCCGAGACATTCTCTCCGCAACCTGTTGCGAAAAGCCTCTCTCCGCGAGGAGACGCTGGATAGTCTCCAGGCGTGAAGCCGAAGCGAGGCTACGGCCCTGTGAGGGACACCGGAGTGTGGTTGTCTGAGAAGCTTGTGTCGTGGAGGAAGCTCCCTTGGGAGTTCCGTCAGGAGTTGCAGAAGGTCCGGAAACCATTCCGCGTGATGCCATAGCGGAGCTACTAGAGTCATGGAACAGTTGACCGATAGTCTGGTCCTGTTGAGCACCCTTCTCATCAGACAGAATGGTGGGAAGGCGTACACGTCGATGTTGTCCCACCGTTGCTGGAAAGCATCTTGCCAGAGTGCCTTGGGGTCCGGGACTGGTGAGCAGTACAGGGGCAGCTTGAAGTTCAAGGCTGTCGCGAACAAGTCCACCGTCGGGGAACCCCACAAAGTCAGGACTTTGTTGGCTATCTGAGGATCCAAAGACCACTCGGTACTCACTATCTGCGAAGCCCTGCTCAGACTGTCGGCGAGCACATTCCTCTTGCCAGGAATGAAGCGAGCTGATAGTGTTATCGAGTGGGTTTCGGTCCACCTCAGAGTCTCTACTGCAAGATGGGATAGCTGTTGCGAAAAAGTACCTCCCTGCTTGTTGATATAAGCCACTACCGTGGTGTTGTCGCTCATCACCACCACGGAGTGACCCGCCAGGAACTGCTGAAGAGCCAGAAAGACGGCCTTCAATTCTAGCAGGTTGATGTGTAGGCACTTTTCTGATTCTGACCAAAGGCCTGAGGCCCTGTGGTTCAGAACGTGCGCCCCCCACCCTTCTTTTGACGCGTCCGAAAACAGAGTCAATTCCGGGGGGAGGACGAGAAGACTCACTCCTTTCCGCAGGTTCTCGTCGGCCAGCCACCACCGCAAGTCCGTCTGTTCCAGAGACCCCATTGGGATCAGAATGTCTGGGTAATCGGATCCTTGATTCCACCGGGACTTGAGCCGCCATTGAAGGGATCTCATCCTGAGGCGGCTGTTTGGAACCAGATGTGCCAGGGAGGATAGGTGGCCTAAGAGACGCAACCACGATTGGGTGGGGAGTTCTTTTCGCCTGAGGAAAGGTTCCGCCACCCTCCTCAGCCTTGCTATCCGGTCGTCTGATGGAAAGGCTTTGTGGAGATTGGTGTCTATTAGCATGCCTAGATAAACCAGTCGTTGGGACGCCTGCAGAGAGGACTTCTCGAGGTTTACCACGATCCCCAGATCCTGGCAAAGATCCAGAAGCCTGTCTCGGTGCCGAAGAAGGGTCGACTCCGAGTCTGCTAGGATCAGCCAATCGTCTAGGTAACGAAGGAGACGAATGCCGTTCCTGTGCGCCCAAGTTGAAATCAGGGTGAACACTCTGGTGAACACCTGAGGAGCTGTGGAGAGACCGAAACACAGCACCTTGAACTGGTAGATCTTGTTGTCTAGGCAGAATCTCAGGTACTTCCTGGAAGACGGATGGATTGGGATCTGGAAGTACGCGTCCTTTAGATCCAGTGTACACTGAAGTCTTGTGGTCTCACCGCAAGTCTGACCGTGTCTGCTGTCTCCATGCTGAACCGGGTTTGTTTGACAAACCTGTTCAGAGCTGAAAGATCGATGACGGGTCTCCAGCCTCCAGTAGCCTTCTTTACAAGAAAGTCGACTGAAGAAGCCTGGAGAGCCGTCCACGACCTCCTGGAGAGCACCCTTCTCGAACATGGTCTCGATTTCGGCCTGAAGGGCCAGCCCCTTTGCCGATCCCATGGCATAGGAGCTCAACGACACTGGATTCGCTGTCAGGGGAGGTTGAGATGACGTGAACGGGACGAGATAACCTTGGCCGATCACTGAGACCGTCCAAGCATCGGCCCCGTGTTGCTGCCACCTGCGGAAGCAACGCTGAAGGCATCCCCCCACAGGTGGACACGCAGGGGGACTGCCACCCCTAGGGCTTGCGGCCGCGGCCGCCACCCCTAGAAGTCTTGCCTCCCCTGAAGGACTTACCGCCCCTCTTGACCTTGGCTGGAAAGGGCTGGGACTTAGACACCACCTTCTTAGCTGCCGGTGCCTGTTTGGGAGCCTTACGAGGCTGTTGCTGCTGTTGTGGCGGGGCTGGAGGCTTATAGGGCCGAGTTGTAAGGGCCCTGTGGAGGAGGGAGTCCGTGCTGGATTTCCTCCACCTCTCAGCCGTTCGCTCCAAGTCTTGAGGCTCAAACAGGCTCTCCCCCAGAAGGGAAGCATGTCGGAGCCTACACACATCTACGGCGGGGACCTTCAGATGGAATCTCTCGGACACAGCATCGCGACGCTTCAACACCGAGTTGGCCCACAGGGTGGTAACCTGGTGCGCCAAAAACTCGATGGAGCGGGTGCCCGAGAGCAAGAAGGTCTCTAGGGCCTTCCTATTGGTCTCCTTGGACAAGTCCTCTGATCGCAATAGGATGCCCAGAGATCCTAACCAGAAGTCCAGCCACGAAGTGGCCTGCATGGCACACTTAGCGACCTTCTCGTGGTTAAGGATCTCTGCCGCCGAGAACGACACCTGCCGGGCAGAGAGTTTCTCCAGGGGAACTCCCTTCGCCAGCTCCTCTACAGAGTGATGGAGAGGAAGAGCGAGGTTGTGCTCACCCAGGATCTCGAAATACCTCCTCTGCTGAAGGCGAGGAGGAGGGATGAGCTTGGTCCCGGCAGTGGAACGACTGGAGGAGGCAAGAAGTGCGAGCTGAGCGTTGGCCCTAGCCCTGGCACTCTTCAGCCCCCGAGACCAGGGCAGAGCTGCACTGGTCTTAGGGGCCTTCCGAACGTCAAACACTTCATCCAGAATCGTGTCTTTGCCTTCACGGGGGGGGATGACTGGATCCGTAAGTCTGTTAAGTTGCCTTATCAGGCCTAGGACCTGCCAGAAGGCATGTTCGGACTCTTGCTGTTCTTCTCCCTGCGGGCTGGCAGCTAAGTCTCCTGCCCCAGGCATCTCTTCCTGGGGTGATACGTGGACATTCCCCTGGGTAGTCGTGGGTTCCTGACGAATCCTTGCAGAGGATTTAGGGACTGTCTTGGAATCCTTGGGTTCCCTCCTGGGAGGGATACAGGATCCCAACAACGAGGTTCGAGGGGCCCCTTCCTCACGAGACGATTCTCCTGCCTGTAGCGAAGTCTCCCCCCCTGGTGCCGAGGGGAAGACTACCGCCCCACTGGACTCACCTGAGGACGGAAAGTCCTCGTCCACGGGAGAAGGAGAGAGTACTCGTGCAGGAGAAGGGACCTTCGAGACCGACCTCTTGGGAACCAACTTCGCCCTGGGGGAAGTCACCACGAAGTCCACTCCTCTCTTTCTCTTCAGTGTAGGAGAGACAGCCGCTGGTTTGTTACCCTGGCCGGCGAGTGCTGGTTTCATAACCCTCACTAACGCCCGTGCCAGCAGACCACACCAAGTCTGCTGCTCCAAGGACAGTCCGAAATCCTCGCTAAAGAGAAAGGGATCGGGCGATCCTTTGGAGTGGACACGACGGTACCTGCCTGAAAAGAAGGTGGGGAAGAATGCTGTACTGACCTGTCTTCGTCCTGCACTACCAACCTGTGCTTGGATGGAGGTGATCCCGAGTGCCGTCTAGGAGCACGCGTCCCTGTTGCTACCACTGGCTGTGGAATTCGCCGCGAACGATGGTCGCGCGAGGGCGAATGGTCGCGCGGGCGCGCAGGTGGATGATCGCGCGGGCGCGCAGTTGGATGATCGCGCGGGCGCGCAGTTGGATGATCGCGCGGGCGCGCAGTTGGATGATCGCGCGGGCGCGCAGGTGGATGATCGCGCGGGCGCGCAGGTGGATGATCGCGCGGGCGCGCAGGTGGATGATCGCGCGGGCGCGCAGGTGGATGATCGCGCGGGCGCGCAGGTGGATGATCGCGCGGGCGCGCAGGTGGATGATCGCGTGGGCGCACAGGCGAGCGGTCGCGCGGGCGAGTGGTCGTGCGGGCGAGTGGTCGTGCGGGCGCGCAGGCGAGCGATCGCGCGGGCGCGCAGGCGAGTGGGCGCGAGGGTGGGCAGGTAAATGAACACGTGTCCGAGGCGACGAACGCAAGCGTTGGCGCGACGGCGAGGGATCGTGCTGCCGCGTAGGTGAGGAAGATCACTGGCGATGTAGATCCACAGGCGATCGATGACGAGCTGGTGAGTGCAGTCGCTCAAGTTGGCGATGGCGTGATGTGGTATGTCGACGCACTGGTGTGCGATGGTGAGCAGCATGCGCAGGTGAATGACAGCGTAATGGTAAGCGATGGCGAGCAGCATGCGCAGGTGAATGATCGCGTGATAGGGTGCGATGGTGATCAGCATCCGCAGGAGGGCGATCGTTCAGGGTTGTGCGATGAGCAGCATGCGTAAGCGGGCGATCGTGCAGGGGCAAGCGATGGCGAGCAGCATGCGCAGGTGAATGATCGCGTGATAGGGTGCGATGGTGATCAGCATCCGCAGGAGGGCGATCGTTCAGGGTTGTGCGATGAGGAGCAGCATGCGTAAGCGGGCGATCGTGCAGGGTCGTGCGATGGTGAGCAGCATGCGCAGGAGGGCGATCGTGCGATGGCGAGCAGCATGTGCAGGCGAGCGATCACGCGATGGCGAGCTAGAAGCTGGCGAACCATGTTCCTTCAGGAGCGTTGGCGAACGTCGGCGCGTTAGTTGTCGCTGTTGAATAGGCGATACTAAGATCGCCTGTGCGCGCTGGCAAGCAGGTGAACGCTGGCGAGGAGGTAATCGCTGGCGCGTAGGTGATCGCTGGCGAGCTGGTGATCGCTGGCGAGCTGGTGATCGCTGGCGAGCAGAAGGTCGACGCGTGTCCTGTGAGAGGACAGGTGGCGCGGCGCGTTCACGGGCAGGAACGGGAAGATCGCTGGCGCGTTGGCGAACATGTGTTTCTGACACACGCGCAGCACGATGTTGCGTAGCCACAGGACCAGGCAGATGGTGAGCAGGGAGTTCAGCAGGAACTAAAGGGTGGTCAGAGACCGCAGGGCGATGGTCCTCAAATGAGCGCTGACGCTCGGAAGAGAGCTGACGAGCAGGAGAGCGCTGGCGAGGGGGGCGAACATCAGGAGAGAGCCGACGAGCAGGTGAGCGTCGGCGAGCAGGAGATCGTCGACGAGCAGGAGAGCGCTGGCGAGCAGGAGATCGCTGGCGAGCAGGTGAGCGCTGGCGAGCAGGAGAGCGCTTGTGCGCTAGCACTGCTCGCGTAAGGGAAGAATCCCTTAGCCCCGAAGGGACCGTTGCCCGTCGGGTGACGAGTTCTCCAGAAGGCGAAGATCCGGCAGGAGATGGTGAGTGGTCTGCAGAGAGGTTCAAGGAGGGCGGAGCAGTAGGTTGAGGCTGACGAGGAGAGTCCCCCCCGGAGGACGAAGACCCAAAAAGGCGCCTCTTAGTCCCCCTGTAAGGGGAAGGGAGGCCCTTGTGGCGTAGAGGGCGGTGAGCCTTACGGCGGAGGCGGCCTCGGGGGAGATCGTCGGGACCATCGGTCCTCCGAAGGGGAGTCTCCGTCAAAACACTTCCCTCAGAAGGAAGCTGAGCAGCAGTCGAGACCGAAGGACTCACTTCCCCCTTCGAAGGATGTACGGAAGGAGGAGGAGAGCCTTGAGCACCATCACCAGCAACAGCACCTGCGGCGGAAGGCCCAGCCACGTCGGAGGCCTCTGTCACAACGACGTCAACGATAGACAGAGGGTCTACCTCTGCTACCACCGGCGACTGCTTAACAGCGGCCCCCAACGAGACAAGGTCATTAAGAGCGACCCTGGAGGGCAAGCCCTTAAGCCCCAGGGACGACCAAATCTGTAAAAGATCATCACTGGATAAGGCATTATCAATAACCTCCCCCGGAGGAGGAGGGGGAACCGCCTCGCTATGGGAGGCGACGCCCTCTCCCCCCACCGAAGGTAGGGAAACAGAACAAGGGCCTGCGCTCCCACTCGGACGACTCTCCTTAGGAGGCGGACGAGGGGGAGCTTCGGAGGAGGTTTGGGCGGCGGAAGAAGAGTCCCGAGAACCTTCCTCCTTCAAGGCTAACCCCGGAGGAGAACGGTCTCTCTTGGACTTCTTCTTACGCCAATGGCCAAACCTCTCCCACTGGGAGGCAGACCACTCCCTGCCCTCACGGCACATGTTCTCCTGGTCACACCGTCGGCCCCGACATTAAGCAGAGGGTGTGTGGATCCGTATTAACGTCCGACATGAAAGTCCCACAAGGACGGCCGGCAACTCCAGGGCATGTACGCATAGTAAAGAAAATAACTGAAGGTCAACTTCCAACCAACACACACGCTGAAAAGAAAAAGCAGAAAATTAAAGGCTGTCACGAAGGCGATGAGCAGACACGTCAGATCACCGCCGAGCCGAAAGTGAAGTGAAGCAAGTCACCGGTGTGTGGAGGGGGGAGGGGTAGCAAGCTACCCTTCCCCACCCCCCGCTAACTAGCGCGGGGGTAATTAACCCTCGTTAAAAACTATTGGCTCGTCATTTCAGCTGCGCTAAAAGTAAACCCTTTGTAAATAGCGTGGTTTGTATTTCGGTTACGGAACAAACTGGGTTTCTGCTTCTTGCTTCCCATGTAGGAAGAAGCAGAAGGGGCACAATCCCTTTTCTTTGCAACCGTTTTACTTCTCCCATTGGGAGGGCAACCACTCCCTGCAAAATTTACAAGTGGGTTTTCATTTTGCATCTCTTTCCTCTGCCTCCAGGATACAGGATGCAGATCAACCTCCACAGGACTCTCAAAGTTGGGGCAGGTTCTCACGCACACTATATTAGCAATTATCACTGAAAAGAGAAAGCACTGAAGAGGTCAGAAACAGACAACTGGATGTATCAAGAACCAAGCGGTAACAAAGCTGCTAACTCCGATGCACCAAGCACTGCAACCATACAATGTCAGATCCACAATATTTCATAAATATGGTCGTAACAGAGCTAACCCATAAATGATGAGGGTTTGTATTCATGGTCCTTGAATTATTTCATCTCGACCATCATCCTAAGCAAACCTTGCTACTTCTAATGAATGATTTAAAGTTTTCAGGCATCCTGACATCTAAGGTCATTGACGCCGGTAACATTTAATTTATGTATACAAAAATAAAAAATGAAATAAAATAAAAAATTAAAGAGTATTCAATTAAAATCATAAAAATTGAATGTCATAAAAGTTAAATATTTTTCAGAAGACCTGCTTCCGAAAGAAATCTAAAAATGCCACTTGCATGGTAGGACACATCATTTCCAAGAATCTTGGCAAGGATGAACCTGCCACCTTCACCTCGGGCCTCAAACAAATATCTATTCCGCAAGTTGTTATAATTGGGGCATTCGGTCTACAAATGCCTTACTGTTAGAGGTACTAAACAGTTGTCACAATACGGTTGGTGTTGGCCCTTCAGCAGAAACTCATGTGTCAACCGAATGTGACCAATACGGAGACGACAAAGAGACGTCTCCCATTTTCGGGGCATCATATTATACCTCCAAGGAGATATGTCATTTGTTACTTCCCTCATTTTATTGCCATCTTGACTATCCCATTGCTGTTGCCATTTATTGCAAACCAATTTCTTGATGTCAGGTAAGAAATCATTACAGGGAATGGGATACCTTCTTGGCAGCAACTCGGATGCAGCCTCCTTAGCCAGTGAATTTGCCTTCTCATTCCCGGACACACCTACATGTGCTGGAACCCAACAAAATTGAACTGTTATACCTCTCCGTCCAATAAGGAAGAGCCATTTTAAAATCTTTAAAACTAGAGGGTTATTAGAATTAAAAACTTCCATAGCTTGAAGGACACTCCTTGCATCACTAAAAATTGTAAAATTACCCTCCTTCTCCAACGCTATTTTCTCAACAGCGGTTAATATGCCATACAGTTTGGCAGTAAATAATGAAGCTGTTAGAGGAAGTGCACCTCTACAATTAAAAAAATTACTATGTACTCCAAATCCAACGCCAGCAGCAGGTTTGGAGCCATCAGTATAGATAAAAGTTGATCCTCTATGTTCTTTAACATGTTCATTAAAAAGAGACCTGGCTTCTAGGTCTGACATATTCTTCTTATCTCCAATAAAATATTTACAAAAAGATATCTCTGGTAACTTCCATGGAGGCGTTGATGATACCTTGAATGGAAGTACCTTATTTCTAATTATATCCAGACTATTTAATAATCGTTTCACCCGAAAGCCATATCCAGACTATTTAATAATCGTTTCACCCGAAAGCCATAAGGTTGAGGAGATTTTGGGTGCAACTCAAAAGTATGATGCGTGTCTTACAAGGCTTGCAGTCTGAAAGGCTAGAGAGTTATGGAGTCTTTGCAATCTAAACCAATACCGAAGAATGGAAGACATTCGGTAAAGGTCTAGAGGTAACTCTCCAGCATCAAGGAGACTTGGGATAGGCGAGGTTTTAAAAGCTCCAGTAGGCAATCTAATACCTGCATGATGTATCGAGTCTAATATTTTTAACCGGCTTGGGGTGGCTGAAGAATATACCTCACAACCATAACTAATTTTGGAAAAAATCAAGGCCTTGTATAATTTTAAAATAGTATTGCGGTCTGCCCCCCATGATGTATGGGACAATACTTTCAAGATATTCAGAGCTTCAACACATTTAGCTTTTAGCGCTTTTAGGTGAGAAACCCATGTAAGTCTACAGTCAAATATCAAACCTAAAAATTTGGTTTCCGATACACATGGTATCCGTTGACCTTTAATGTATATATCCGGGTCTGGATGTACTCCCCGGATACGACAAAAATGGACAATGGTAGTTTTACTTGTGGAGAACTTAAATCCATTCATGTCAGCCCACTGGATAATTTTATCAATAGAGAGTTGGATTTTTCTCTCAACCATTGCCATTCTAGTGCCAGCAAATGATATTGAGAGATCATCCACAAATAATGTTGAGAGAACATCCTGGGGAATGGCTGAGGATATCCCATTAATTGCTAGTGCAAAAAGGGTTACACTCAGCACACTACCCTGAGGAACTCCTTCTTCCTGGCACTTACTCTCTGATAGAGTTTCCCCCACTCTCACTTGAAAAACTCTACGTGTAAGAAATGCCTGAATAAATAGTGGCAGCTCTCCTCTCAATACCAATTCATGAATGGTTTTTAGAATACCATATCTCCATGTGGTATCATATGCCTTTTCAAGGTCAAAAAATACTGTAACATGGTGCTGTTTGGAAGGAAAGGCTTCACAAATAGAAGACTCAAGTCGTATCAACACATCAGTCGTTGAGTGCATTTTTCGGAATCCACATTGAATCGGTGATAAAATACCTTTCTTTTCAAGGTACCATATCAGCCTTGCATTGACCATCTTCTCCATGATTTTACATAAACAAGATGTCAATGCAATAGGATGATAGTTTGCTGCTAAAAACTTGTCTTTACCGGGTTTTAAAAAGGCTAAAATAATGGCTAGTTCCCAAACACTTGGGTAACTATGATCATGCCATATTCTATTAATAATGCTTAAAATAAATAGCTTTGTATTAAAACGTACATGTTTAATCATTGCATATGGAATTCCATCGGTCCAGGGGCTGTATCGTTGCAATGAGCAAGTGCGGAATCAAATTCTCTTTCAGTGAAAGGAGAATTATACGACTCTTCCCTTCTTGTTGCAAAATTTAAAATTTTCTTTCCTTCAGTGCTCCTATACTGGTGACCAGGGGCTCCTTCACACTTGCTGGATACATTTGAAAAATGATTAGCCAGGGCATTGCTAACTTCATTTGCTTCAGTTACATACTGGCCATTCACCTTCAACACTGGTGGTGGGTTGGGGGTGAATTTGCCAGCTATCTTTTTTACTTTCCTCCACACAGAAGATGGTGGTGTTCTACTGTTAATGGAGGAAACAAAACACATCCATGACTGGCGCCTTGCTTCTTTCATGGCACGACGGAACTGTGCTCTACATTTCTTGTACATAGTTAAATTCTCATCAGTTCTGCGTCTACGCAATCGTGTTAGAGATCTTCTTGTGGCTCTGTGGAGGGCAGTTAGTTCTGAAGACCACCACGGGACTGGTCGTCGTTTGAATAACCCTGTTGTTTTGGGAATTGAATTGACTCCTGCTGTATGAAGAGTTTCATTCAGTAGGTCTATGGCATCATCAACACACTCAAACTGTTCTGCTCTCCCTTCGATTTCACTTAGCTCGGAAAATTTAACCTAGTCAGCCTTGTCTAGATTCCAACGTGGCGATCTTTGCAAAGGCGGACCCTTGTTGGTGTTTATAATGATTGGTGCATGATCACTAGTATGCCAATCATCTAATGTCCTCCAATCAAAATCAAGAAGGCAGTTAAGAGCTTGCAATTGAAAGGTCAATGCATGACAAAGTACCTGTCTGAACATGAAAGTGTGTGGGCTCTCCTGTATTAAGGAGTCCCACATCCTCATTCTCCACAATTGATGAGATAATATTGCCCCTTGTGTTGGCCAAAACATCACCCCATAAAGGATGTCTACCATTCATATCTCCCAGTAAGAGAAAAGGTTGATTGATTGATTGAAAGTTTTCTGGCATCCTGACATCTAAGGTCATTGACGCCGATACCATTTACTGTATATGAAAATTAAAAGAGAATTCGATTAAAACCATAAAAGTTAAGAAGTCATCAAAATAGTTATAGAGTTTTCAGAAGACCTGCTTCTGAAATAAATCTAAAAATTCCGCTCGCATAGTAAGACACATCATGTCCAAGAATCTTGGCAAGGATAAACCTGCCATCCTCACCTCGAGCCTCAAACAGATATCTATTTCTTAAGTTAGTAAAATTAGGGCATTCGGTCAACAAATGCCTCACTGTTAAAGGTACTAAGCAGTCCTCGCAGTACGGTTGGTGTTGGCCCTTCAGCAGAAACTCGTGTGTCAACCGTGTGTGACCAATACGGAGACGACAAAGAGTCGTCTCCCATTTTCGGGGAATCATGTTATACCTCCAAGGTGATATGATATTTGTTACTTCCCTCATTTTATTGCCGTCTTGACTGTCCCAGTGCTGTTGCCATTTATCACAAACCAATTTCTTGATGTAAGGTAGGAGATCGTTACATGGAATGGGATACCTCCTTGGTAGCAACTCGGATGCCGCATTCTTCGCCAGTAAATCTGCCTTCTCATTCCCAGACACACCTACATGTGCTGGAACCCAACAAAATCGAACAGTTATACCTTTCCGTCCAATAATAAAAAGCCATTCTAAAATCTTTAAAACTAGAGGGTTACTAGAATTAAAAACTTCTAAAGCTTGAAGAACACTCCTTGCATCACTAAAAATTGTAAAATTACCCTCCTTTTCCAAAGCTATTTTCTCAATAGCGGTTAATATGCCATACAGTTCGGCAGTAAATATGGAAGCTGTTAGAGGAAGTGCACCTCTACAATTAAAATCATTACTATGTACTCCAAATCCAACGCCAGCATCAGATTTGGAGCCATCAGTATATATAAAAGTCGATCCCCTATGTTCTTCGACATGTTCCATAAAAAGAGACCTGGATTCTAAGTCAGTCATATTCTTCTTAACTCCAATAAAGTATTTACAAAAAGATATGTCAGGTAATTTCCATGGAGGCGTTGATGATAACTTGAATGGAAGTACCTTATTTCTAATTATATCCAGACTATTTAAAAATCGTTTCACCCGAAAGCCATAAGGTTGAGGAAATTTTGGGTGCAACTCAAAGTATGATGCGTGTCTTACAAGGCTTGCAGTCTGAAAGGCTAGTGAGCTAGGGAGTCTTTGCATTCTAAACCAATACCGAAGAATGGAAGACATTCGGTAAAGGTCTAGAGGTAACTCTCCAGCATCAACAACGAGACTTGGGATAGGCGAGGTTTTAAAAGCTCCAGTAGATAATCTAATACCTGCATGATGTATAGAGTCTAATATTTTTAACCGGCTTGGGGTGGCTGAAGAATATACCTCACAACCATAACTAATTTTGGAAAAAATCAAGGCCTTGTATAATTTTAAAATAGTATTGCGGTCTGCCCCCCATGATGTATGGGACAATACTTTTAAGATATTCAGAGCTTCAACACATTTAGCTTTTAGCGCTTTTAGGTGAGAAACCCATGTAAGTCTACAGTCAAATATCAAACCTAAAAATTTGGTTTCCGATACACATGGTATCCGTTGACCTTTAATGTATATATCCGGGTCTGGATGTACTCCCCGGATATGACAAAAATGGACAATGGTAGTTTTACTTGTCGAGAACTTAAATCCATTCATGTCAGCCCACTGGATAATTTTATCAATAGAGAGTTGGATTTTTCTCTCAACCATTGCCATTCTAGTGCCAGCAAATGATATTGAGAGATCATCCACAAATAGTGTTGAGAGAACATCCTGGGGAATGGCTGAGGATATCCCATTAATTGCTAGTGCAAAAAGGGTTACACTCAGCACACTACCCTGAGGAACTCCTTCTTCCTGGCACTTACTCTCTGATAGAGTTTCCCCCACTCTCACTTGAAAAACTCTATGTGAAAGAAATGCCTGAATAAATAGTGGCAGCTCTCCTCTCAATCCCAATTCATGAATGGTTTTAAGAATACCATATCTCCATGTGGTATCATATGCCTTTTCAAGGTCAAAAAATACTGTAACATGGTGCTGTTTGGAAGCAAAGGCTTCACAAATAGATGACTCAAGTCTTATCAACACATCAGTCGTTGAGTGCATTTTTCGGAATCCACATTGAATCGGTGATAAAATACCTTTCTTTTCAAGGTACCATATCAGCCTTGCATTGACCATCTTCTCCATGATTTTACATAAACAAGATGTCAATGCAATAGGACGATAGTTTGCTGCTAAAAACTTGTCTTTACCGGGTTTTAAAAAGGCTAAAATAATGGCTAGTTCCCAAACACTTGGGTAGCTATGATCATGCCATATTCTATTAATAATACTTAAAATAAATAGCTTTGTATTAAAATGTACATGTTTAATCATTGCATATGGAATTCCATCGGGTCCAGGGGCTGTATCGTTGCAATGAGCAAGTGCGGAATCAAATTCTCTTTCAGTGAAAGGAGAATTATAGGACTCTTCCCTTCTTGTTGCAAAATTTAAAATTTTTTTTTTCTTCAGTGCTCCTATACTGGTGACCAGGGGCTCCTTCACACTTGCTGGATACATTTGAAAAATGATTAGCCAGGGCATTGCTAACTTCATTTGCTTCAGTTACATACTGGCCATTCACCCTCAACACTGGTGGTGGGTTGGGGGTGAATTTGCCAGCTATCTTTTTTACTTTCCTCCACACAGAAGATGGTGGTGTTCTACTGTTAATGGAGGAAACAAAAGACATCCATGACTGGCGCCTTGCTTCTTTCATGGCACGACGGAACTGTGCTCTACATTTCTTGTACATAATTAAATTCTCATCAGTTCGGAGTCTACGCAATCGTGTTAGAGATCTTCTTGTGGCTCTGTGGAGTGCAGTTAGTTCTGAAGACCACCACGGGACTGGTCGTCGTTTGAATAATCCTGTTGTTTTGGGAATTGAATTGACTCCTGCTGTATGAAGAGTTCCATTCAGCAGGTCTATGGCATCATCAATACTTTCAAACTGTTCTGCTCTCCCTTCAATTTCACTTAGCTCAGAAAATTTAACCCAGTCTGCCTTGTCTAGATTCCAACGTGGCGATCTTTGCAAAGGTGGACCCTTGTTGGTGTTTATAATGATTGGTGCATGATCACTAGTATGCCAATCATCTAATGTCCTCCAATCAAAATCAAGAAGGCAGTTAGAGCTTGCAATTGAAAGGTCAATGCATGACAAAGTACCTGTCTGAACATGGAAGTGCGTGGGCTCTCCTGTATTAAGGAGCCCCACATCCTCATTCTCCACAATTGATGAGATAATATTGCCCCTTGTGTTGGCCAAAACATCACCCCATAAAGGATGTCTACCATTCATATCTCCCAGTAAGAGAAAAGGTTGAGGGAGTTGTTGAATAACTTCTACTAAATCATCATATAAAATATCATCATTTGGAGGTAAGTACAGAGAGCATATTGTATATTTTCTCCCTATATCAATTTGTACAACAACTGCCTGCAGGGTTGTACGTATAGACATGGGTATTTGGGGAACATCTCGACGAATGTACATGAGACTTCCGCCATGGCTCCCTGCTTGTTGATTATATGGTGTTCTATAGCTAACATACTCTCGAGGACTAGGAGTGTTAGAATTAAGCATACTTTCCTGTAGACATACTATTATGGGGGAATGCTCATGAATTAGGAGCTTAAGTTCTTCATATTTCGCCCTCAAACCCTGACAGTTCCATTGCAAAATGGAGGAGAAAACTATGGATTATTTCTGGAAGACGTCTTGGGTGAGGTCTTCCCATTAGCAGTTTTTAATCTAACATTATTACTTGTAGGTTTCTTCAGAGATGGTCTTGTTATGTTGGGTTTTACGTTGGAGTTTTTCTTTGTATCTTTTTTATATATTTGTTGAGGGGGATGGTGGATCTCAACTTGAATTTCTGATTTATTCAGTCCATCTTCTGGTTCATTAGAAACATCAACAGACAAAACATCAAATTTATTTGATGTCATAACCTTAACATTTCTAATGGAGGGTGGAGAGAGAGATGGAGGTCTCTCTCTTTTGCGATTAATAGATGGTGGGATTCGAGGTTTTTGCACCTTTCCCACAACAGGTGCATCAGGTAAGTTAGTCTTAAGTGGAACCTCCATCAGATCAGGCAAGGACATGGCTTGAGAGAGGTTTGTATTACTTTTTGTAATGGCGGCTGAAGGCTGTACAGCAATGGGCAATGACCTAGTGTTAATACACTGTGGTAAAGCCTCAGGAGGTGATATGGTTACCTCGTTATTTGACATTTTGTCAGATAGTATACTTTTTTTGAGCTATTGGCAGTGCTAGGTTGGTTTGATTTTAATGCCTTAGCATATGTATTTGATTTATTTAATAGTCTTTTGGCATGGGTCACACTTATGTGTTCTAAGTTTGATTTGTTGAGGGCAGCTTTCTCCAACTTATATAGCTCGCAGCTCTTGTCTGTGGATTTGTGATTCGAGCTGCAAGTGCACACTCTCCATGGTAAGATTTGGAGCAAATACCACACATCTTATTTTTGCAAACTTTGGACAGATGCCCAAATTTAAAACAATTAAAGCATTGCAATGGCTTCTGCTTGAAGGGTCTTACTTTAATCCTTTCGTTCTCGATAATAATATGAAAAGGTACATCAGCATCCTGGAACGTAAGGATTATCATTGATGTACCTGGGACTTTATGAACTTTCCATACATTTAATGGACACATGGCCAGTATCTCCTCCTCTGTAAAATCATATAGATCTCTGTTAAGAACTACGCCCCTTCCGTAGCTAAAATTTAGGTGGGGTTTGACATCTAACTAAATGTCATCATTACTCATTTTCATATTGGACAATATTACCAACTGTGTACTGGATTTGGCATGGATAAGGAAACTATTTTTTCTGAAACGAGATATATTGCCTGGGGCAATAGTTCCTACTTTTTTCGGAATCAATTTGCATATTTTAAAATAATTCCCTGTAACCCCCTTTGATTCAGCTATAAGCCACATCGGTGGTTTTGGATTTCTCTGGGAGGGCATGACTAAATCTGCGTCTTTTTCCAACCAATCGGCAGGCCTGTACACATCTAAATCTTTTGGTATCTTATCGCAGAGAGCAGCCGCGACATTCAAGTTATTAATTTTAATATTATTCAAATTACTTATGGCACTAAATGCTTCGTCATAACTACTATAAGATATCCATGAATCCCAAGTTTCAGCTTCAAGTTTCATCCTTATTTCTTTTATGCATCCATAGCATTCAAATGCTTTACATAGATCATCATAATTTGTTTCTATTGAAATTTGTGTAACATGGAGGATTCGAAGTTTCCTCGTGTTACCCAAATTACTCGATTTAGAAATATCAGTAGAATGGTCCTTTCCCGTTCCGAGGTCATCAACAGAGCTATCCCTTATCACATTAGCAGAGGTCGTCAACAGTGCCGGGGGAGAGTCAGCGTATCCAGGGGATGGGGGTTCATTCCTTAAAGAATCCATTATACTAAAGAGAGAGAAAAGAGTTAGTTTGATGTACCTGCTCGAGAATGTTAGGCCATCACACGTCGGAAAGGAAATTTGCACTCTCCACTATCGGCACAATGAGAGTATACTTCCCAGATGGTCCACTCCATACCCTACCCGAAGGATAGCATCAAAACAGATATAGAGGCACAGGTGTAAGCTGAACCCGCCTGTTAGGACTGAGACCAAGAAATTATGGAATCATCCTCCCCATATCTATAATGACGGGCTTCCGGCCAAAAGCCGAGAGTCCTACCCCCAAGCATTGGATCCCCCTGGATTCCGAAGACCCAACATTTGAGAATAGTTCCGCCAAAAAGGTCCAAACCATCTTCGGGATGGCTGAAATCATCCAATACTCTCACATATAGCTTTGAATGCAAACACCTCCCAACCGTGATACCTCCTCCCACTCATCAAAGCAGGCAGCAATGAAGGATATATGAACATCCCCGCCGGGGCTACAATGGATGTAAAAACATCCAAGCCATAGGAGAAAAGAAAAAAAAAAATGATAAATATATGTACATAATATATACACACATATAATGAGGGAAATTTTTCTCATAGAGTTTGGAAAGCAAGACTAAAGAAAGTTTGTGAAATTAGGATAAGGTCTTAGTAATATTGAGAAAAAGAAAAAGGTAAAAGAGAGAAATTTAGATTCGAACTGGGGGAGCAATTTCCCTAAGTTCGAGAGCCCTCTTGCCCATCACCAAGTTTCAGCACGGGAATGAAATGCCGTGCTGAAGCTCAATGACTTCACCAAAGCATTCTCTCATTATCAGGTTTGCTACTTCTAATTAACCTGATTTCAAATATAAGCATAGTATAGATAATGAAATTCAAATATTTTTGGGTTAAGGTCCAGGAGACATACAAATTGCCAATTCTTCATTGGAGAAAATTTTTTTTCATACTAACCAATCAATTTGAAATATAAAAGGCCTCTAGTGGAACCACTATCCAGTCACAGCAACTTCAGCTGCTCATAGCTGGATAGGGCCCATATTACACATGAAGCATCAATGTAGATTAGTGTGTGGGGCACAGGAGAATGTACATGGTTCCCAAGTTTCACTAAAAGGTGCATTTGAAGAAAAAAAATGTATTTCTATACTCGCTTGATGTTTGTATTGCTTAAATCTCCAGAATTTTGGAATGTCAACATTACAACCTAGAAAACTGAGAATTTCAAAGTTTTCCCTTATAAAACAATTCCTCTGCTAAAGTAATAAGATTTACCATTGTCTAACAAAAATATCATACTATTATATCCCTACTGTACTCAGGTCTCAATGTCAACTTGGCAGTTACATAACAAGCACTCTAGTTTGTTAGGTAGGTGTTTGGTTTAAAGAAGTTTCAACTCTGATTTGTTAGTAATTGTTGCACAGATATGTAAAGAAATTTTTGGGCTCAAGCCATGTCGTCCTGATGGAAGTTCCTTAAAGGCAGCTCTTTATGGGTGATCATGATACTTCTTTAAAAATCCATTTACCATAGATAGTCTGAAATACAATTTTAAAGTTGCAAAACATTAGGAAATAGGAAGAAACTTGAAATTATCATTATTATTATTATTACTACTAGTTTAGCTATAACTCCAATTGGAAAACCAGGTTGCTACAAGCCCAAGGGCTTCAACAAGGAAATCAGCCTAGTGAGAAAAGGAAACAAAAGTAAAGGAAAAGTAATTGTATAAAATATAAAATATCTTGAAGATCAGCAATATATAAGCACTGAAAAGAGAATGTCAACCTGTTCTACATAAAAACATTCACTGCAAGTTTAAACTTCTGAACTTCAACCAATTCAACCGCCTGATGAGTTGGAGAATTTCACAATCTGATCACAGCTAGAATAAAACTTCTGGAATACTGTGTTGTGATGAGGCTTATGATGGAGAAGGCAGACTGTTAGAATTAACTGCATACCTAGTACAGTGGGTACAAGATGGTATAGTCTGGGCAGATATGAATGCAAAGGATGGTCAGAATTATGAAAAATCTTATACATGTATCAGAACTAACTGAACAATGGTGCCAGAGATTAACATTTAGATCTGGAATAGGAAATTTAATACATAAGGGATTTTGACGAAGGAAAAATCTATTTCTGGGGAGAGACCTGTGGCGCCCGGGGAAAAGGGTCCTTCTTATACACTTTTCTGATATAAACCTTCCAATTATACCAGAGAAAAGCATGGAATGCAGAGGTTACTACCCTCGCGCGAGCACCTTGTGGGTGTCGTGTATAAAGCAGAGGCGCGTGAAAACCACTATTCACAGGCTGTCTTCCATTTAGCTAATTCCTTCGTCAAAGGGATGGGCCGATACAGAGGCACCAGCTACGCTACCAGAACCACGCCACCGACGCCCCGACGCGAGCCCCATCTGAACATCATCCTTCTGTATTGAACATGATGGCTTGGAAAGGAAAGGGTGGGATCGTACAAAATAATAGGGAAGGGTTTCACCGGGCGCCACAGGTCTCTCCCCAGAAATAGATTTTTCCTTCGTCAAAATCCCTTTTCTGGGTCGACCTGTGGCGGCCGGTGAAATTGTACCAGAGAATGCCTTCCAAGCCCAAAAATAATTAGTAACCTAATGCGGGGAGAGAAAAAACACCATGTAAGGGAAACCATATATTATATTAGGTAAGTAAGCACAAATCATAAACTAGCCAAAGGACATAGTGAGCGTAAGGCTAAATAAACATGATAACAAGGAAGCCTCCGAGTATCAGAGCACAATATGCAACAAAACTGACATGGCTAAGAATAACCCAACGCTAAAGTTACGGTAAACACAATAATAGTTATAACTATACTAACTAAACAGGTAATAAACTTAGGGCTAACGAACCACCAAGGAGAGCGGCGTCGTGGTGCGAGTGGCGGGTAGGAGGGAGAAGAAAAGAGATGGATGAAAGGAAGAACAAGAGATCACTGGGGAGAGATAAGGCTCCCAGCTGCAACCGTTGGGTATTTAAGGGCCTGTAAGTTCTTTAGATAGTGGCGTTTGAAGACCATAGGAGATTTCCAACCCGTGTACTTTTTAAGGTCATCAAAATCCATATTTTGGAAGTAATTGATGGAGGTAGCTACTGACCGGATATCATGAGCATGGGGAAATGATTCCAGACTAGCTTGCTTAATGAAGTATAGGATCTGTTGCCTAATGCCTTGAATGGAAATAGTACCTCCTTGTTCTCTGATAAACAAGGGGCCAGACGAGCGGGTGGCAGTTCTAGCTAAAAAGGCCCTGAGAGTAGTGACTGGACATAGAGAAGTATCTTGGAGAAGAGGAATAATCTTCCAAGGGGACCACATATTTTAGGGGTCCTCATTTTTAGCTAGGAAAGCTCTGTCTGAAGAAAGAAGTACTTCACCTGAAGGGAAGAAATCGATGTTTTCTGAGTTTCATGAGAGTGCTGCTAGTTCTGAGATTCTAGCACCCGAGGCCAAAGCTGTTAGAAATAAAGTCTTCCTAAGAAGAGTGATATAGGAGCAGGATTCGTTGTCCGTGTCTGACGCAAGTTTGAGGACATCATTCAGAGACCAAGAGACCTTCTGTGGGCGAGCCGAAGGTCGAAGCCTAGCACATGCTTTTGGAATACGTAGATGAGAAATAGGAATCCGCCAGGTTAATGTTAAACCCAACAAGGAAGACCTTCTTCAAAGCTGACTTAATGGTGGTTATAGTGCTAGCTGCTAGGCCTTTGTCAAATATGGACCTAAAGAAGGAGATGGCTAAATTAGGAGTCATAAAAGTATGGTCTGAATTCTTTAAGAAATCTACAAGTTTCTTAACTGCCGAATCATATTGGTGAATCGTAGAGTCCCTTTTGTCTGATTCTATTAAGAGGACATTTTCCGGGTCGATGTTCGCATCTTTACGAGATGCAAACTTCATGAAATCCACAAAGTTAGGGTTTTGGCTATCATTGAGGAATCTGACACAGTCCGAGTTTGGACCACTTGGGTCAGTTTGAGGAATGGGATCCGGAAGGGACGGAGTTTCAACTCGAGGAGGAGAGGAAACCAACTGCTCTTTGGCCAGTGAGGTGCTACTAAAGCCACTGCCCCTTGGAAGGAGCGTAGTTTGTGTAAGACTTTAATTAGAAGATTCACTGGAGGGAATAAGTAGATCTTCTTCCAATGGTTCCAATCCAGGGTTAATGCGTCCATGGCATAAGCCTGAGGGTCCAGGTTTGGGGTCACATAACATGGGAGTTTGTGATTCAGTTGGGTCGCGAATAGATCTACCTGGAGGCCCGGAACCAGCCTGAGTATGCACCGGAAGGAATTTACGTCTAGGGACCATTCTGACTCTAGTGGTTTTGTCCTGGATAGTGAGTCCGCTATCACATTCTGGACTCCTGCTAGGTGAGTTGCTGACAGGAACCAGTCTTTGTCTGCTGCCAAGGCGAAAATAGTGACCAGGATCTGATTCAGGTTGGGTGACTTGGATCCTCTTCTGTTGATGCAGTGTACTACTGCTGTGCTGTCTGAGACCACTCTGATGTGGGTCGACCTCGGAGGAGAGATTCTCTTCAGGGTCAAGAACACTGCCATGGCTTCGAGAACATTGATATGGAACTGTTTCATGGCGGGTGACCACGAGCCCTGAAACATCTGATGTTGGGAGTAACCCCCCCAGCCACTCAGAGACGCGTCTGTATGAATTGTCAATTGTGGAGAGGGGAACTGTAGAGGAACTGATTTGGAGAGGTTCCTTCGTTCGGACCATGGTTGTAGTCTCATTTTTAAGACAGAGGGTATCTTCGAGATTTTGTTTCTCAAAGGTATTGTAGCTCTCTTTCTCCAAACTCGATTGATGTCTTGAGTTTGGCTTTTAATAGGAGATCTGTTACTGAGGCAAATTGGAGAAGGCCGAGGATTCTTTCTAAAGCTCTTCTGGAAACCTGTTTGTGTCTGAGAAAGTTCCTGACCTTGGAAGCTATCTCCCTTACCTTCTTGGGAGGAAGGGAGAGCCTGTGCTTTGCAAGGTCCCACCGAATGCCTAACCATTCGAAGTGGCTTGATGGTTGTAGGCGAGACTTTTGGAGATTGACTTGGAATCCCAGTTTGGCGAGAAATTGAATTACCTTCGTCGTAGCTCTGTTGCATTCCTGGTTCGACTGAGCCCAAATGAGCCAATCATCCAGATAAGCGATGATCTGTATCCCTTGGTTTCTGAGTTGTTCTAGCACTGTCTCTCCCAGTTTCGTGAATATTCTGGGAGCAATGCTGAGACCGAAGAGCATGACTTTGAATGCAAAGGCTTTCTTGCCGAGACAGAAGCCTAGGTAAGGAGAGAAGTTTCGAGCTACTGGCACATGATAATAGGCGTCGGTAAGATCGATAGAGGTGGTGACGGCCGCCCCATAGGGAAGTAGGGTCCGTACCTGACAGATAGTCAGCATACGGAACTTGTCGCAGAGGATGTAAGAGTTTAGTTTTGACAAGTCCAGAACTACTCTCAACGCCGACGAGTCTTTCTTCGGAACTGTAAACAGGCGGCCTTGGAATTTCAGGGATCGAACCAGTTTGATCGCTTTCTTCTTGAGTAACACTGTGGTGTACTCTTTCAGGAAGGGAGTGGGTCTCTGGAAGAAGGTCACTGGTGGAGGTGGAGATCCCTGTGACCATTTCCAACCCAAGCCCTTGGATATTATGCTGTGAGCCCATGGACTGAAGGTCCAATGGTCTCGAAAGTGATAAAGTCTCCCTCCTACCGGGAACACATCATTGCGAGGGAGTGAACCTAGGTCCCTTCCCTCCACGAGCACCCCTTGCTTTAGGTTCGCCTCGCTGGCGGAACTGTTCTCTACCTCTGAAGCTTCCTCTCTGGTGTCCACGAAAGGAACCGGAGGATTCGTAGCTAGGGTTATATGCAGGAGAGGACATCCAAGTGGGGTTGGGCTGTGCACCTGGGGGAGCAGTGAGGTAGACTACTTGCTGAGGGGGAGCCGGTTGCTGAGAAGTCGAAGCAGAGGAAGACTGTGTCGACGAGTGACCCCGGATCGTCTTGTAAGGAATAAATCTCTGCTTCTTCTTGAAGAACATTTGTTTCTGGGATTCGATCTTCCTTTTGGTCGATAGGCCCCACCTTTTTTGCAAATTTTGGTTTGCCCTCGCAGCATCCTGAAGAACTTTATCAACTTCGTTCTGAGGGAATAGGTTCTTACCCCAGCAGGAGGACGCTATCAGCCTGTTCGGTTCATGTCTAATAGAAGCCTCAGACAGAACGAATTTCCTGCAGCTAACCCGAGCCGACCAGAAGTCGTGGAGGTCCACTTGATAGGACAGGAGCAGGTTCTTAGTGAAAACCCTGAACAAAGTTTCCGTGGGTTAAACCGAGGCTAGGGACTCTATGGAGGTGATGGAGTGGAGGGACCTAGCCAGCCTATTACGGGCCTCGAACTCAGTCTTGAGAAGACTCTCTAGTAATCTGGGGAGCTTCTCAGAAAAAAAGAGTAGAGGCGCAGTCTGGGTCTAGCTTCCCCACCGTGAAGGTAGAAGACGCGTCGTCCCAGGTGGCAGAGGTACTCGGAATGAGCAATGAGGTGAGGTCCGTCTCCTTGAGAGCCGGCATGGTAGAGCCTTCCTTGATGGCCTGTATTGTCAGCTCTGTGACTTTGTCTATGAGTGGTAAAGAAATAGACTATGCTGTCGTAAAAATAGTGAAGGCACCTTTGTGTGGGGTGAGCTTGGAGTTATTACACCCCCACTCTGATAGAGTTCTGGCCCAGATAGCTTGGGCCTGCTCTTTTGGAAATATCACCGTTTCCTTCGGTACCTTGTCCATTCGCACCAATGCATGCTCCTTTAGGCGTGCGAAGCCATTGAAAGGGAATTCTAGCCCCGGGGGGTAGAATTCTAGGTCCTCTAGAGGGCGGGTGCCTATGCCCTCTAGAGTTAGGGAACCATCTAAGTATGGGGCATGCAAGGCAAACCTCCAAGGGTTGTTTTTATCGAAGGGAGGTAGCTTCGATGCGTCTGGGGCTGAAGGAGGAGGAATCTGAGATCTGGAGCGGATCAGAGTAGCCACCATATCTTTTAGCTCCGTCATAGCCCCAGACTGTTGTTGAATTTGCTCCTTGACTATATCCCTGATCAGGTCGACGGGGAAGGAGGGTACCTGAGAGCCACCCGTTGATGATGCCTTGGACTTGACGGACTTTGACTTCTTAGAAGTCACGGTTTTATGGGGAGCAATAGGAACATCAGGAGCAGTCGAGGGTCCGGGGACCGGTGACGTCGATACTGGCAAAGCTGAAGACTTATAGGTACGTAGTGGCTTCACCTTGGGTCGTACAGGGACGGAGGGATCCCGAGGGGAAGCCGTAGGCTTATCAAAGCCGAGAAAGGAGGAGGTAGAAGAAGGAGTAAGAGATAAAAATGTTTCCACCAACTCGACACCACTTACCTGCTCTTCCATGGGCTCGACGTCTAGATCTAGATCTGCCACGTCCACCGGTAAAAGGGGGTCATCTTCCGCGGAAATGGTTGCTCTGACTTCTTCAATTAAAGGGGCAGCTACTTCCGGAGAGACTGCTGCAGTTGTAGAGCCTGGGAAGAGCCGGGAGGCCATGTCTCCATCGAGGAGATAGGGTGCGCCAGACGGAGCATTCCTGCCGAAGCCTGACACCCAAGGACGAAGAGCAGCCCTTGCTGACCGAAGAGAATCATCATCAGCCTGAAAGAGTTGAGGGGATTAGTGATGAAGGAGAAGAATCGTTCTCCGAAATACACCATGTATATATAATTGAGGGACAAATTAATTTATCTCCAAAAGATAAACAAGGAACAAAACGAAAACCAACTTACATCATCGTTCAGGAGTATGGAGGACAACTCGTAACAGAGTGTGCACAATTACGGGAACTAGATCATATACGGGGCGGCTCCCGAATAAAGGAGATGGCGCAATGCGCATGCGAACGACAGAGGTCATGTCCAACGGGGTCGTTGAACGAGGCGGGGCAGCCCTGGGCAGCACAGCGGACCTTCTGCAAAAGAAAGGGGACATAAGTCTGGATGTTCCTTGAGACCCTGGTAAGGGATTAAGATCTACTAACAGAGCCTAGATATAATAAAGTAAGTGTGTATAGGAGTTCGGTGACAGAGCCGGAGCTCCATATTAAAATATGCTAAATATAAAATGTTTTCTGCACCGGAGTATGCCGGAGCAATCAAAATGGGTCCGAGTCACTATAAATATTATTACAATAAGAATAAATAAACTAATGAAATCTGCAGAACCTCCGACAGGGTCGGGGATCCAGTGACAGGCCCGTAATAAACAAATTATAAAACACAAGCAGTAGCTAAAGGCTAACATTATTGTAAGCGTATTGATGACCTCCGGTGAAGCCGGAGGTCCGGTGAAAGGTCCTGAATAATTCAGTTGTGATTAATAATGAATAATTTGTGAGGATATGGCCTTGCCCGGGGACTGGGTGCAAGGGGCCACCGGAGGATGAGGCCCTTCCAGAGGGTCGCATTCTAAACAATACATAATTATAGTTCCAAGCTCATTGAGTATCCCTCATGGCGGAGTAGAACTCAAGGCGGAGTGGATGAATGTTCAGATCCTACTCCCAAGCCGTAACGGGGAGAGGACGGAACTACGAGGGGAACAGGGGGAATCTTAAGGATGGCCCAAAACAATGACTCACACAGGAATAGGACCCATTAATAACGCTATCTATCTCAATAGTAACCACAAACTAAAATAACTCGTAGATATCATA
This sequence comes from Palaemon carinicauda, assembly GCF_036898095.1. Taxonomy (NCBI): domain Eukaryota; kingdom Metazoa; phylum Arthropoda; class Malacostraca; order Decapoda; family Palaemonidae; genus Palaemon; species Palaemon carinicauda. Next base: position 10,922,729 of record NC_090738.1, on the reverse strand, counting down.
TACCCGTAGAGGGAGAGGGGGGAGGGAGAACCCGTTGATCGTATAAAACGGAAAACGGGAAATCCGCTTCTCATACTCGAGGTTAAGAAAGAAAACGAGAAAGGGTAACTCGTGACTGGGTACAGAAAACGAGAACTCCATGCTCTCTCTCTCTCGTGGTTACGCTACAAAAAACAACTAAGCACACAATGATATGATATAAGTATAACAATAAAATGTGACATCCAAAACAAGTCTACGAACGAAGAATAACGTCTGCTACAACAAAATTTAAAAGGCTATAGACCACTGACGAACGCCTCTCAGGGCGGGTACTAAACTGTAATAAAGCCAGAACGCTATTCTTGTTCGGGACTGGACTTGCTAGCAACAAGTACCATAGGAAAATAATAACAATAATAATAATAATAATGGTTCAAAAAGGCGTAAGGCCAGTGACTTAAGAACCTAACTGACAGAGTACCAAATGGGCAAGACTAACATGAATTCCCAGCAACCCAAATCAAAACAAAAATGGCTGCGGACACCGCGGAAGGCGAAGCCGGTCGAAATAAAAACAACACTATACTGGGAAGAGGACAACTGCCCGGTACTACAAAAAGCTGTCAAAACAAACTATGTTACTTAACATTGGAATGGGTGAAGTTTGAGCTTCGGTCATGGCGAAATAAATCCACGAAAGTGAAAACACCGAGAGCACAAAATTCTAATATCACGCTAGCAAGTCCAAAGCAGAAGGATGTTGTTCAGATGGCGCTCGCGTCGGGGCGTCGGTGGCGTGGTTCTGGTAGCGTAGCTGGTGCCTCTGTATCGGCCCATCCCTTTGACGAAGGAATTAGCTAAATGGAAGACAGCCTGTGAATAGTGGTTTTCACGCGCCTCTGCTTTATACACGACATCCACAAGGTGCTCGCGCGAGGGTAGTAACCTCTGCATTCCATGCTTTTATCTTTCTCTGGTATAATTGGAAGGTTTATATCAGAAAAGTGTACAAGAAGGACCCTTTTCACCGGCCGCCACAGGTCGACCCAGAAAATAAGTTTTTGTCCAAGAAAGTAAGACAGATTTAGCTGCTGAGGACCAGACAGAACATTACTCAAACTCATGTAGAATGTTAACATTTCTTCAGGATAGATTGATCATCGGAAAAGATAACTTTCTAAATCAGCCAATGATTTGTTCACTGCCCTCAACCTTATTACAATCACACTAAGTTTTGATAGGATTCAACTTAATGCTGCATTATTATTATATTATGATTTCTGGGTCGACCTGTGACGCCCGGTGAAAAGAGTCCTTCTTTACACTTTTCTAATATAAATACTTCCAAATATACCAGAGAAATTTAAAGTATGGAATGCAGAGGTTACTACCCTCGCGCGAACACCCAGTGGGCGTCGTGTATAAAGCGCGGGCGTGTGAAAACCACTATTCACAGGCTGTCTTCCATTTAGATAATTCCTTCATCAAAGGGAAGGGGCGTAACAGAGGCCCTAGCTACCTTACCTGCGCCACTCTACCGACGCCCGATGCTAGCGCACTCTGATCTTCATCCTTCTGTTGGACTTCATAAGCGTTGTTTTGTTTTTTGTGTGCCACTTGGTTTTTCACTGATTTTGTGTAATTTCATCATGATCGTGGATCTTCTTGTGACTGCACCAATGTTAAGTACCATAGATTGTTTTGACAGGTTTGTTAGTACCGGGCTAGTGTTATCTTTGTTTATTTTAGAGTTTTTAGTGCGTACGGCTTTGGCCTTCCTAGACGATGGCAGCCATTGTTCTTGTTTACGATGTTACGTTTAACTTGTTATGCCCGTTGGTACTCTTGTCATCTTAGGTTCATTATCCTTTATATTCTTAGGCCTTATGCCATTTATATTATTATATTTTGAACCATATATTTATTCAGTCTTGGTACTTTTTATCGCTTACGAGTCCATTGTCTGGTCGAACCAAGAATAGCGTTCGGGGCTTTGTTATAGTTGAGTTATTCCGTTTGGCGGTATCATAATTTCGTCAGTTTTCACTCTTGTTCGTTCTCGTGTCGCTATTCTTCGTTCGTCTCTTTTTATTGTTTTTTGTTGGTCATGGAATGTTATGTTTTTGATTTAAGGTTAGTTTTATTTTTTGTTATAGTAACCACGAGAGAGAGAGACTGGAGTTCCCGTTTTCTGTTCATACGGTCACGTGTCTCCCTCTCTCTCTCTCTCTCATTTATGTTAGTTATACCTAGTACGAGAGCTGGAGTGCCCATTTTCTGTTCATACAACTACGGGTTCTCTCTCGCTCTCTCTCTTCCCCTTGCGGGAATTACGATTTGTTTTTATTTACATATTTATCTTGTGGTTACTTTTACTGTATTTTGGGGCTAGTGTTTTTATAGGTCCTGTCGTGTGTGAGTCTTTTGTATTTGTTATTTGGATGGCCCTGAGTCATTATTAGTTCCCCTAGTTCCATCCTCTCCCCGCTACGGCCTTGGGAGCTGGATCTGAACCCCTATCCAACTCCGCCATACCATGAACCAGGAACACGTACCTTTCTGTTATTCTGGTGCACTCCTCCGGCTGGGTTTCGGCCCCTCGATGGTTTCTTGCACTTGACTCCGGCTTCGGCTCTCCCCACACGACTTATTCACCCTCCTCCTTCAGAGTTCTTAGGTAGATCATTCTACTTGTTTATATAATGTAATGGGGGTATTGTTTATTTCAAGGACCTACCATCGGATCTCTGGCATCCCCGGAGATCTTCCAATCACTAGTCACTGTTCTTATGTAATTACTACGAGCTCCAGCTCACTTTCTATAGATTACTCCGCCGCACTACGGAGTGAGTTCTCCTTCAGAGTTCTTACGTAGATCATTCTACTTGTTTATATAATGTAATGGGGGTATTTATTATTTCAAGGACCTACCATCGGATCTCCGGCATCCCCGGAGATCTTCCAATCACTAGTCACTGTTCTTGTGTAATTACTACGAGCACCAGCTCACTTTCTTTAGATTACTCCGTCACACTACGGAGTGGGTCCACTCGTTTATTTATTGTAGTATTTACAATGGAGCTTCGGCCCTTTTTCATACGAACCTTAAATATCATAATTATTCTCAGACTCTTTATAACCTCTTTTGTTATATCAGAGTTCCCGAGAGCATACAGACTTATGTCTTCTTTTTATTACAGAAAGTTCGGTGTGCTGCCTAGGGTTGCTCCGCCTCCTTTAGTGATCCGGTAGGCCACGATGTCTGCCGGTCTCACGCTCCTTGTATCATCCCCTTCGTCCGGAGCCGGGCCAATCCCCTTACACGGTTGGGTTCCCGGAGGCATGCACGCTGTGTTATGACCTTACGTCAATCCTGTGGAATGACTATGTGAGTATTTTTAATTTTCATTGGTATGGTGATAACTTATTTTGTGTTGAATTACTTGGTCTTTTTCTGTAACAATGATATTTGATACTATCGGGGTATTTTCCCTGTACGACCCAAGGTAAAGCCCCTACGCAATTACAAACCTAAGCCTCGTACTACAGCTTTGCCAGTCTCTATATCTCCGGTCCCAGGACCCTCAACCTTCCAAAAAAAGGAAAGTCCGCTAAGGCTAAGGCTTCGTCGGAGTTCAGTTCCTCGGAACCCCCGTTGACAGAGATGATAAAAGAGATAGTGAAGACTCAGATACAACTACAATCTGGGGCAATAACGGAGCTGAAGGCTATGGTGACCAACCTACTCCGAGCGGGGAACCAGGTTGCACCTCCGGTACCCCAGACTCTTCTAAGTTGCCTCCTTTCGGGAAGAAAAACCCATGGAGGTTCGCTCACCATGCACCCTACATTAACCCTAGAGGGTTTAGGGACCCACCCTCTAGATGATCTTGAATTTTACCCTCTGGGGCTTCAGGTCCCCTTCAATGGCTTCATCCGGCTGAAGGAGCATGCTCTTGTTAGGATGGATAGAGTCCCTAAAGAGACTGTCATCTTTCCTAAGGAGCAAGCCCAAGCTGTCTGGGCTAGGACTCTTGCCGACTGGGGCTGCGTCAACTCCACTGACCCCCCATAAAGGTTCCTATACAATTTTTACCACGACTCAATCCGTTCCGTCTCCTCTTACGGATAAAGTGGCCGAGTTGACCATCCAATCTGCCAAGGAGGGCTCCCCTGTGCCTGTCCTCAAGGAGACGGACCCCACCTCGCTGCTGCTTCCGGGCTCCTCCGCCCTTTGGAAGGATGCCTCTGCTACCTTTTCGGTGAGTAAGCTCGGCCTGGACTGCGCCTCATCTCTCTTCTCTGAGAAGCTCCCAAGTTACCGGATCACCTTCTCAAGTCAGAGCTCGACGTTAGAAACAGACTTGCTAGATCGCTTCACACCATGATCTCGGCAGAGATGTTAGCCTCCCTATACCCGGATGAGTCTTTATTCCGGGTGTTTGCTAAGAACAACCTCCGAGCGTTCCGGTTCGACCTGCACGTTTTCTGGACATCCCGGATAAACTGCAGGAAGTATGTTCTGGCGGAAGCGCCCATTAGGCATGTGCCAAATAGGCTCATAGCCGCCTCCTGTTAGGGCAAGACCCTGTTTCCACAGGAGGAAGTAGACAAGTACTTACAGGACGTTGCTAGGGCTAACTAGAACTTCCAAGCGATTTGGGGTCTTTCGACCAAAAGGAGTGTAGATTCAGGGAAGCAGTCTTTCTTCAAGAAGAGACAACGCTTCACCCCATACAAGACCAGCCGTGGTCAGTTCCATCACGGCCCTCACTCGTCAACCCCTTCTACCTCTAAGACGGCTTCTCTGCATACAGGTCCTCCACCGCAGGTGGTCTACCTTCCTGCTCCTCAAGGTAACCATCCTACCCCCATGGCTCTTTGGATGCCCTCCCCGGGCTTCAGTCCAGCTTACGAAGCCTCTAATACCTTTCGAGGATACTCTAGAAGCAGCAACGTGGTAGAGGTCAGTTTCGCCACCGCTGCGGGCCAAGAGCCAGGGGTCCTCGTGGAGGACAGGGGTCTAAATTCACCCCCTTTCAATGAAAGGAATCGGGTAGGAGGGAGACTATATCTCTTCCGGGACCACTGGACTTTCAGTCCTTTGCGCCCACAGCATAGTAGCAAAAGGCCTAGGCTGGAAATGGTCACAAGGGTCTCCACCTCCAGCAGTGACCTTTTTCCAGAAACCAACTCCAATCCTGGAGGAATACACCAAAGAATTACTCAAGAGAAGGCCATAAAGAGGGTACGGTCACTAAAATTTCAAGGGCGCCTGTTCACAGTCCCCAAGGAGAATTCGTCGGCGATGAGAGTAGTCCTGGACTTGTCGAAACTGAATTCTAACATTCTTTGCGACAAGTTCCGTATGCTGAATGTCTCGCAGGTGCAGACCTTACTTCCCCGTGGGGCCGTCACCACCTCTATCGATCTTACAGACGGCTATTATCACGTCCCAGTAGCACGAACTTCTCCCCCTACCTCGGATTCCACCTAGACAAGAAGGCCTTCGCATTCAATGTCATGCCCCTCGGTCTCAGCATAGCCCCCAGGATATTTACAAAACTGGGGGGAGACAATGCTCGAACAACTCAGGAACCAAGGGATCAAAGTGGTTGCCTATCTGGACGGTTGGCTAATCTGGGCACAGTCGATCCCGGAATGCAACAATGCTACGGACAAAGTGATCCAATTCCTCAGAAGGCTGGGTTTCAAGGTCAACTTACAATAGTCTCGCCTGCAACCGGCAAGCAACTTTGAATGGTTAGGCATCCAATGGGACCTCACAAGTCACAGGCTCGCTCTCTTCCTTCCAAGAAGGTCAGAGATAGCGTCCAAGACAAAGAACTTCCTCAAACACAAACAGGTTCCAGAAGAGCCTTGGAAAGAATCCTCGGATTACTTCAATTTGTGTCAGTGACAGACCTCTTATTGAAAGCCAAACCCAAAGACATCAACCGAGTTTGGAGAAAGAGAGCTACAATACATTTACGAGACAAGATCTCATCAATCCCCTCAAGCCTGAAAAAGAGACTCCGGACATGGTCCAAACTGGAGAACCTTTCCAAATCGGTTCCTCTGCAATTCCCTCCTCCACAAGTGACGATTCATACAGACGTGTCTCTGAGTGGTTGGGGGGGATATTACAACCAACAGATGTTTCAGGGCTCCTGGTCCCCTGCCATGAGACACTTCCACATCAATGTACTAGAAGCCATGGCAGTATTCCTGATCCTGAAGCGGCTCTCCCCGCCACGGTCCACTCATATCAGGATAGTTTCAGACAGCACGGCAGTGGTGTACTGAATCAACAGAAGTGGATCAAAATCTCCCAACCTCAATCAAGTCCTGGTCACGATTTTCGTCTGGGCAGTAGACAAGAACTGGTTCCTGTCGGCATCTCACCTGGCAGGAGTCCAGAACGTGGTAGCGGACTCACTATCCAGGATGAATCCACTGGAGTCAGAATGGTCTCTGGACATGAATTCTTTCCGGTGGATTTCCAGGCTGGTTCCCAGTCTCCAGGTAGATCTATTCGCGACACAACTGAACCACAAACTTCCTTGTTATGTGACCCCAAACCTGGACCCTTAGGCTTATGCTTTGGACGCATTAACCCTGGATTGGAACCGTTGGACGAAGATTTACCTTTTCCCTCCGGTGAATCTTCTGATGAAAGTCTTACACAAGTTGCGCTCCTTCCGGGGGGCAGTGGCTTTAGTAGCACCGTACTGGCCAAAGAGCAGTTGGTTTCCACTCCTCCTCGAGTTGAAACTCTGTCCCTTCCGGATCCTATTCCCCAAGATGACCCAATTAGTCCAAACGTAGACTGTGTCAGATTCCTTAAGGATAGCCACAACCCTAACTTTGTGGATTTCATGAAGTTTGCAGCCCACAGGGACGGGAACATTGACCCGGAAAATGTCCTCTTCATAGAATCAGATAAAAGGGACTCACCATTAGACAGCACGTTTCAGCTGTTAAGAAATTAGCAGATTTCCTAAAGAAGTCAGAACATTCTCGCATGCCTTCTAATCTGGCCATATCATTCTTTAAGTCCCTATTTGACAAGGGCCTAGCAGCTAGCACTATAACTGCGATTAAGTCAGCTTTGAAAAAGATCTTCCTCGTGGGTTTCAATATTGACCTGGCAGATTCCTATTTCTCATCTAGTCCGAGGGTATGCGTTAGGCTCAGACCTTCGGTTCGCCCACAAAAGGTCTCTAGGCCTCTGAAAGACGTACTAAAGCTAGCTTCGGACATGGATATTGAATCCTGCTACTACATCACTCTTCTTAGGAAGACCTTATTCCTAACGGCCTTGGCCTCAGGTGCTAGAATTTCAGAATTGGCAGCTCTCATGTAATCCTGAAAATATAGATTTCCTCCCATCAGGTGAAGTACTACTTTCTCCAGACAGAGCTATTCTAGCTAAAAACGAGAACCCGCAAGATAGGCGGTCCCCTTGGAAGATTATCCCTCTTCCCCGCGATACTACTCTGTGTCCAGTCGCCACACTCAGGCCCTTTTTAGCTAGATCCGCCACCCGCTCGTCTGGCCCCCTATTTCTCAGAGAACAAGGAGGCACTATTTCCATCCCGGCATCAGGCAACAGACCCTGTACTTTCTTAAGTAAGGTAATCCGGAATCATTTCCCCATGCTCATGATATCCGGTCGGTAGCAACCTCCATCAATTACTTTCAGAACATGGTTTTTTGATGACCTTGAGAAGTATACGGGTGGGAAATCTCCTATGGTTTTCAAACGCCACTATTTGGAGAATCTCCAGGCCCTTAAATTCCCCACGGTTGCAGCTGGGAGTCTTATCTCCCCCCAATAATCTCGTTACTCTTCCCTTTCATCAGTCTCTCTCCTACTCCCTCCTACCTGCCACTCCTGCCATGTCGCCGATCTCCAGGGTGGGTCGTTTAGCCCTAGGTTTATGTTACCATTACTTCATTACCCTGGTTATTACCTGTTAGTATGTTTAACCTTACCTTATTTTATTTCATGTTACCATTCTTTAGCCATGTAAGGATCGAGTTTGTGTTTTGTTTTGATTCTCGGGTTGATTCCCTGCATTACATCTTATTGTCACTCCATTATTGGGATTCCTGTTTGGCTAATGTGTTATACCTGTATTTTTAGTTTGCCTACCTTAACATAGTGTTTTGTTTTTGGTACATGGTATTTGACTTTATCCCTTTTATTTGATAGTGTTTTTTGGGCTTGGAAGGCATTCTCTGGTACATTTTCACCGGGCGTCACAGGTCGACCCAGAAAAGGGATTTTGACAAAGGAAAAACCTATTTCTGGGGAGATACCTGTGACGCCCGGTGAAACCCTTCCCTTACGTTGTCCCACCCTTTCCTTTCCAAGCCATAGTTCTTGCAGAAGGATGTAGATCAGAGGGCGCTAGCATCGGGCATCGGTAGAGTGGCGCAGGTAAGGTAGCTAGGGCCTCTGTTACGCCCCTTCCCTTTGATGAAGGAATTAACTAAATGGAAGACAGCCTGTGAATAGTGGTTTTCACACGCCCCTGCTTTATACACGACGCCCACTGGGTGTTCGAGCGAGGGTAGTAACCTCTGCATTCCATACTTTAAATTTCTCTGGTATATTTGGAAGTATTTATATCAGAAAAGTGTAAAGGAGACTTTTCACCGGGCGTCACAGGTATCTCCCCAGAAATAGATTTTTCCCTTGTCAAAATCCCTTTACTAGCCAAGCTACAACCCTGGTTGGAAAAGCAGGATGCTAGAAGCCCAAGTGCACCAACAAGGAAAAATAGCTCAGTGAGGAATGGAAATCAGGAAAAACAAACAATAAAAACAGAGAAGTGAAGTAAGACAAAATAGTATGTCCGACTGTACCCTCAAGCAAAAGAGCTCTATTCAAAGACAGTGGAAGACCATGGTACAGAGGCTATGGTATTACCCAAGACTAAAGAACAATGGTTTGATTTTGGGTGTCCTCTTAGAAGAGCTGTTTACCATAGCTGGAGTCTCTTCTATCCTTACCAAGAGGAAAGTAGCCACTGAACAATTGCATTGCAGTGGTTAACACCTTGAGCAAAGAAGAATTGTTTGGTAATCTCAGTGTTGTCAGGTGTATGGGGACAGAGGAAAACGTGGTAAGTATAGGTCAAATTATTTGGTGCATGTGTAGGCTAAGGAAAGATCTGCCTTAACCAATGAGAGAGGGATCCAATGTAGTACTTTCCGGCCAGTCAAGGGCCCATTAACACACTCGCACTAGTAAACTAATATCTCGATGGGTGCACTACCTACGTGCACTAACTTGGATAAATCTCTATTAATGTAGATCTACATTCAGCAGATGGAATTGATACAGAGTAGCCTTATCTGCCTATGCAATAAACTAGTTTTCCAGGCCAAACCATGTATTGTATGTGTATATAGCATGAAAAGTAATGGTCCGAGACCACTACCCTGAGGAACATCAGATATCACATTCCAATACATCAAGATCGAATTACGTGTCTCTTGGTCCTTATCTCTGCCATAAGTCGATGATTACCTGTATACGATATGTATACAATTTAAGATTATCCAAGTTAACATATTTTATACAAGGACTTCTAACCCTTTTCGTATGAAGTTCTACACAGTCTTGAAGCATGACTAAATTCCTGATGCGTCGGCATTGTCTTGCGCAGTACTGTAGGAAATCACATGTCTACAGTATGCTACCCTGTATATATAAAGAATGTCTAGGAGTACAGTACATACTACTGTATACAAATACATCACTTTTTTACATGAAAACATGTTTCTGCTCAAAAAGGACCAAAGTGGGAGATACACACGCGAGGAAAGACAATGCAAGACTGACGGGCAGGGTTGTCATTTCTGATGTTGAATACGAGCTACAAGAACTTCCATTATGCACTAGAAAAACTCAAATAATTTTTCAAGATATAACAATGATAACGCTGAAATTGGGAAGAAAGACTCGGGAAGAAACCAGTTTATCAAACAGTATCATATACTCTACTACCTGTGGGAAAAGCACTATTTCGTGATGGCGTAAAATAGCGAAACCGTGCCAGATTGTCAAAATGCACTAAATTCCCAGGAAATGTGCCAGATGTAGTGCAAAAGGTGCTGAAATGGCATCTAGGGTGACAAGTCAGAACAAGATCGGAGGAGAGTGGGAAGTGGCGTGAAGCTAGTAAAGAGCAAAGGAGCGCGGGCTGTTTGAAATCGTCCTGCTATGAGAATATTTTTCGTGATTTTTATTTTTTATTTAAAAGGTTATATGGTTCTGTATCGCAATAAAGCTAAATTGCAAAGAATAAGGTCATATAGAGGGGGAGCCGACTGTATCTATGCTTCGCATGCCACGCGAACTTCGCAATTACTGTGCGTCTCCTTTTCAGCACGCAATTGCTCAAAATGAAGGCTGTTTGGCGAAGAACAAACTAACACCCTCTCCCCTGAACAAGCAAGATCTTCACATTGTTTTCTCGTTTCAGGATTTGCCCGATATTCCGATACTGTCCCTGACCAATGGTCCAGCCAGGAGTAGACCTAAAATGGTGAAATCGCTGCCATGTTTGGTAGCGATGGCACACAAAATTGGTTGAAGGTAAATGAATTGGCTTGTCACTGGACGTGGCCAGTGTCAGGTTTGCAATGTCTAGGTCAATCGGAAGTGGACTAGGGTGAACACAGAACACCCTTTGTTGATATAGCCAGAAGAGGTACAGTAATTTCAATGACTATTTCAAGAGTTCTCTGTGCCAGAACACGGTTTCCTTTGAACATCCATGATGTCCAGAGCCTGGTTTGAAAAAGGGACATCAAACTTATGGAAATTGTTCTAGGGTTCTGGACAGAACATCGTTTGTGCAACGTCTTCCTGTTACTTGGGCATGAGGCTGTTCACCAAGTCCGTCAATAAAGCGTGAGCTTATTATTTTGAAAAAAATGACTCTTCCCTGGTCCCTTCTAAGGGAGGGACACCTGTTGCTTCAGCCAGCTATTCTGGGCAGTCCTCTATGATGATCAACTTCAATGGATCTGGCTCTACATCTGGCCCTGATGGTTTGGGTTCCTGTTTTGTTAAGGTCATAGGGTTCTTTATCCTCTCAGGGATATCCCTCTCTAGCCTTGCTCCTAAAGAGTATGTAGAAGTTGAGAAGAATGCAAGTCTATAGTACTGTACCTATTATTACGAGCTGGAGACTTTGGTTCCCAAGACGATGGAGAGGGAAGAGAAGGCTTATTCTCCCTATCAGACACCTAATACTGCTGTAATAATCTCGCTGTATCTGATGTGTCCCACCGAGATTCTCTGTATCATTGTAGAGCCACATGGTGGAGAATCTGTCCTGTCTTTTAAGGGATGGCTAATCCCAATAAGCAAAGATGAGAAGGGGCTAATGCGAGGAAATAACGGATACGGGTCTGCAGTCCTTTTCCTTTTCCTCACCTGTAAACCTGAAAAATCCTTTTCTAATTTAGGTTTTAACCTGGGTGTAGATCTAACATTTTCATCTCTGGATGTACCTGTAACAGGATGCATCAACCTAGATAATGGAGAATAGTTTCATACATGCCTGAGCGTGTCGTTGATATTCGTTTAAAGGCGGAAGTGTATTCTGTATGTGGGTGCATACAGTTACCAGCGCACTTACTACGGTATGCATGCTTGTAAGACTGCGTTTACTCTTCTTGTTTGGGGAAGTGAACGGAAGAGTTTTCTGTGATCTGGGAAAATAACTTCCATTTCAGTGGAAGATGACACTGTGAATCTTTGTGCGGTATCCGGAAAAGTCAATGCTTTTCTTGGGAGTGAAACTAGCTGCTGCCTTCTTAGGAGAGAACTTACCTTTAGGACCTTTCAGAGTGAAGGGAAGTCCCGAATCTCTAGGAGACCATACCAGTGAATAGTACAAGTCTTCTAAAGTCATGGGAGGCATAACTGGAGCCACATTTTAGATCTGAAATATATAGCTAGTCCCCTGAGCTTTGCACACTCGTTCGTGGAATTGGGGACCTGTTATGGTTCACAAAATCTGGCAAAATTAATGGCTCCAGTAAAGAATCCTGTTCTGGCTGATTACGTGCTAAGTCAAAGGATCATAATCAGCGTGTATCCTCTGCTTCATTCAGCATAATTGGAGACAGCACATCAACAAACTTGTGTTGGATTAAATGGCTTCAATTCTTTGTTATCAGAGCTCCTGGAACTCCGATAAACAAGAATCAGACGGAAAAATCAGAACAATGAAGAGGTTTCTACTTATTGTCTTCTATGGAGGAAGAAGCAGAAGGGGTACTATCCCACTCAGGACTTCTAATGCAAACTGCTATACTTTTCTCACTGGGAGAACAACCACTCCCAACAAAATTCACAAGGGGAGCTCATCAAGCAACTCTTACCATGATACCTATAAAAGCAGTGGATGACCTCCACCGGACTTGTAAAGATGCCGCAAGGTGACCTCTAAGGCCAAAGCAGGTCCTCATACACACTTGAGACAGACTCGATCACAATTACAGAAAAAGAGAAAGCACAAAAGCATAGTGTGAGCAGCAGTTGAGTAGCAGAACAAATGTCACAGCGGCCAAGAGTAAAGTGGTAATGAAGCTGCAAGCTTCGATGCTCCTATCCAGCACAGGTGGGTCCACAGGGTAACCATACATGTTTCCAGACCCACAGGATTTTAATTAAGGTTGTGGCAAATCAGCAACAGAGTAAATCAATGTATATGACGAAGGTTTGTATTTGCATTGGAACAACTAAGGTTTAATAGGACATTTATAATTCAAGGAATAAACCATTTACTTCTCAAAAATGATACTTATAACAGAGTTTGTATTTTTCCTAACATACAAACCTGAATTCTTTACTATAGGAGATATTCTAGTGCGAGCTGGAAAATACGGCAGAAAAACCTTAACAAGGTCGTTAACAACCGGGAAGGTAATTACCCACCTGTTAATGGTGGGGGACCGCCAGTCGGTAGCTGCTGTTCACCTTCAATCGGATTCTAGCTAGGACAATCCTAGGGGGGCGGTGATGGAGGGAAGATTTGTGTAAGAATTCGGGTTTGTATGTTAGGAAAAATACAAACTCTGTTACAAGTTTGTCATTTGTTCCTACACTTGATACAAACCCTCATTCTTTACTATAGGAGACTTAGTCTTGAGGCCAGGGTGGCCAAGGAGTTCCCTATTCCTTGGGAAGATAGTCCCAAGACTAGACTCTATTGAAGCAACAATCTTCCGTTAATCTTCTTTCTTTGTAGATCCCCATAATCTCACCACGACTGAAGGTTTGTAGCTTCGAGGAAACAAATGTTTCAGGATGAAGTGGGTCAGGAACATTCGACTCGGACCCCTTCAAACTTAGGATTCCCCCGACCTTGCAAAGGGGAAACCTCGTGACCACGAGCATAACTTATACCCTGTGAGAGGAATCAGACGAGTATCATACCTTATTTCCATTGGCGAGTCCAGCTGAAACTGGATACAGACTAGGATCCCCAGATGGGAGGGAGAAGGAGACAAATAAGATAGATGGATGTCCTTCTTAAAACCTAGTGTACTGTAACCCAGTATCCTACGCCAATGGTTACTGTCCCCTGAAAGGGCGCAAGGTAGCTACAGCTCCCGTTGACCTGTCACAATAGGCCCTATAGAAAGGGTGTCTAGAGACCTATGTGTCACGTCACTCAAATAGTGAGTGGTGAATGTAGATTGGCGTTTCCAGACCCCAGCACTTAAGACTTGGGAGACAGAAATTTCTCTTAAATGCCAGTGAGGCAGCCACTCCCCTAACTTGATGGGCTCTGGGTTGTGCTGCCTCTGGATCTCCGTGAAAAGAACTCGCAATAACTTTCTTGAGCCAGAAAGGGATGGTGTTGCAAGAGGTTCTCTTCTTTACCTTGTTGGTACTAAGGAAGAGATGACGGAGACATGGTCTGAAAGGTCTGGTGCGCTTCAGATATTTCTTTAGCGCCCTGACTGGGCATAGTAACGACTGGTCTGTATCCTGTATTACCTTGTCGAGGGTGGAAAACTGAAATTCTCAAAATCTCTCATCGGTAGATGAAGGATTATGAGTCTAGCCACCAAGCCCGGTACAAAGTTGCGAGACAACCCCCCCCCCACATCCCTTAGAATGGGGGACGTAAGACAGACCATGTAGCTCACTGACCCTTTTAGCCGAAGACAGAGGTACGAGGAAGACTGTCTTAAGGTTCAGAAAGTAGCCTGAGGCCCTTAAGGGCTCATAGGGCAGACCCTTCAGGGAACGTAAGACACGTCTCATGGTGATGGTCTAATCTCAACTGGGGGGCAAGATCACTCAAAACCCCGAATAAACCAAGGTGATGTCTTCTGAGGCGGAGAGGTCAACCCCTTCTCAGTCTATAGATGAGGCTCAAGGCTGAGCGATAGCCCTTAATTGGCCAGACTGAGAGGAGCTTTTCCTCACTGAGGTACAAAAGGAAGTCTGGGAACTACTGATCCTTCCTTTTGAGAACTCAATTGCTCGACATGGTCGCTGTTGTAGCGGTTAAAAAGTCCATTGTCTTGGCCCAGCAGTTAGGACTTCCTGTAGGGACTGCCTGGAGTCTTGGTTTGACAAGTCCTCGTGGCTCGCGAGGTAGCCGACTGTATCAGACCACGTGTCAAGGCAGAAGGGACATTGAAGTCGCTTCCATTGCCGAGGCTTCTGTGACTGAGAAGAGCCTGGAAGAGTTAGTGTCTCTTCGAGGATTAGCCCGGTTTGAGTCTCGCCGCGAAGGGATCCAAGATCAGAGGAGAAGGGTCGACGTCTCTGATCTCGGCGAACAGACCAGGTTTAAAGGTTTAAAGGTCGCTCAAGAATGGCAGTGGCAGAGGCAAGGGACAGTGACATTGCACTAGCAGTTAGGACAATGCCCTAGAGACTGACCATATATGGTCAAAGACCAAGGCTCCTCTCCATACCAGCTAGGACCAGGGAAGGTCAGGCAGTGGCTGCTGATGACTCAGCAGATAGATCTATAGGCTCCCCCAAACCCCCCCCCCAACCTTATCTCACAAGGATGGTAAGGTTGCAGGCACTAATGGCACTAACGAGTCTGAGCAGGACTCGAACCCCAGACTGTCAAACACCAGTCAGAGACGTTACCAATCAGGCAACAGCCAGAAGATCAATTCTGGTCTTAGGGTTTGAGGTGGACGACATAGCCTGTCTAAGGCTGGAGCGTCAAGAGGTCGAGGAGACAGATGCAAATCGCCGAGGCATGAGATATTACACATAGTTCTTCGAGTCCTTAAATAGGAGGATTCTAAGTCCCTCGACGGCAGCTCTCCCGAGGAATCCTCAGCTGCGCTAATTCCTCAAGTGTTATTACAGGTAAAAGTGGAGACGCGAGTAGCAGACAAACCTTATGTCTTACCCCTCGTATCTTTCTTATCGAAAGGGGAAGAACGGTAGAAGTCGGAGTGTCTGGAGGTAATGGCGAAGACCATTGGCGAGAGTCGGAAGACTCTGTCATAAGAGTAAAACTTTTGATGACGATGGTCGCGCGCATAGCGCTAATTGCATGCGTGCGCGGACACACTGTGCTAATTGTTACGAAAGCCCGATGACTCAGCTTAACTGAAACTCGAAGGTTCCAAGTCGTGTGAACTCGAAAGTCCAGCGCGACAGAGGCCCGAAGGACCCCTAAGGTCATGAGAACCTGTAGGATCAACATGACGAGAGTTCAAAGGCTCCCGATCACGCCCGCCGAAAGGGTGATCGTCACGAGACCCCGAGGGGTCAACGTGAGGAGAACCAGTAGGTTCAAAAAGACATCTCCTTACAGCACGAGGGGGAGAACGTCAGGGATGAAGATAACTCCTCCGCAGGGTAGATTTGTTCTCCCAAAGGAGAACGTCACTTAAGACAAGGCTCTTGCTCCGCCCCTGGAGGAGAACCAAAAGCATAAGGGGGAGGAGCGTAGATCAGCAAACTCCTACAAGTTTCTCTCGTGAATGGGAGGAAGGTTCTCCTGAAGGAGATCGCCTAAAACAAGCTTTCTCCCTACTCTATGGGGAAAAGCGTAGGCGTAGTAACCTCTCTCTCGCACATGAGGGAGAAGTTCTCCCAAAGGAGGATATTGCTTAAGGCAAGATTTCTCCCCGCTCTATGGGAAAAAGTGTAGGCGTAATAATTTCTCTCTCGCGAACAACGGAGAAGTCCTCCCGAAGGAGGACATCGCCTAAGACAAGTTTTCTCCCAGTTCTATGGGAAAAAGGTAGGCGTAATAATCTCATTCTCGTGAATAAGAAAGAAGTCCTCCCAAAGGAGGACATGGCCTAAGACAAGCTTTCTCCCAGTTCTATGGGAAAAAAGCATAGGCGTAATAATCTCTCTCGCGAACGAGAGAGAAGTTCTCCCGAAGGAGGACATTGCCTAAGGCAAGTTTTCTCCCAGTTTTATGGAAAAAACGTAGGCATAATCATCTCCTTCTCGTGAACGAGAGAGAAGTCCTCCCGATGGACGACATCGCCTGAGCCAAGCTTTCTCCCAGCTCTTATGGGAAAAAAGTGTAGGTGTAATAATCTCTCGCGAACGAGGGAGAAGTTCCCCCTGAAGGAGGAACAAGCCTTAGACTTGCTTTTTCCCCAGATCAAAGGGAGAAAGCACAGTCTTCGGGGACGAGATAGCAGAGGTAAAACTCATCGAGCTGTTTGCAACTCTCCACGAAGGAGGGAAGGTTGCTGAATGGCTGAAGTGGGGAAGCTTTCCCTCGAAAGGGGGGTGGTTCTCTCACGCAGCCCAATTCCAAGGAAGGTTATCCCTCCCTCGTAAGGGGAGGTTCTCTAACTCCTGGAGGCGAACCTCCTGGCAGCAATCTATGTTTCCCAACAAGTTGATCAAGTTGCAGGTTGACAACGAGTGCTACCTCGTATCATGGGCAGCTCATGAGCTGCCACATGAAGCCCAGGATAACGAACAGAGCGGCCGAAGCCCTCGGCATTGCGTTCTACGTCGCTGCTATCTGGGCGTTTTCTTTTAGCCTCTCTAACACGTTTCCCCTTTCCCTCATGCTCTCAACCAAAGAGAAGAAGGGCCGAACCCCTGCATCTTCTTCCGAGGTTTCCGAGAGACTTGTAATCATTAACTCATTAGGGAGAAAAGGAACAGGGGAGGTTGTCCTGTCTGAAACACGAGAGCGAGGGATTGATCCCGCGAGTGTATGACCGGAGATTTGCGTATGTAGCGCTAATTGCGTGCGAACACCTTGCGTGACGGGAGTCTCAAGACTCTGCCATAAGAGTAAAACTCTTGATGGTCATGGGCGCAGTGTTGGTTGAACGTACGCGAACACCTCGCGTGACAAGAGTCGGAAGACTCTCTGTCATAAGAGTAAAACTCTTGGTGACTTGTTTCGAGAGAACCAGAAGGTTCAGCGTGATCGTGTGCGCCCCTAGAGGTTGTGTTGCGAGAACCTGAAGGGCCAGAGCAACGGGAAACGGAAGTTTCCCTTGTCACGCGACACCAAAGTGTCAGCGAGACTATATGCACGAGCCCGAGGTTTCAGCAACTTGAGTTGCGAGAAAACGAAGGGATAGCGCACCGGGAAACCGAAGTTTCCTTGTCACGAGACCCTAAAAGGTCAGAGATCGAGAATTCAAAGGTGAGAGCGATCTTCTCTGAAGATAAGGAGTGAAGTGAGGAGAAGCGCTCTATCTGACTTTTCTAGAGCGAACGGAGACCCTTAAACTATTATGCGAAGAAGAGGGTTCGAGGTCAGGACGTGCTTTGCCCTTGGCCGCGCTCCTGGCTTCTTAGATGATCCCTCACAAGAGAAAGACGACAGCGAGGCAGAACGATGATGAGAGGGAGCGTTCTTCTTAGGTTTGTGGCAAGAGCGCATATAGTCTCGAGGCGAGACGTCTCAGGGAGAGACAGAAGGCGAGAAAGAGCGAGAACGATGACGTCTCTTCCTATATCGCCTGTCTCTTAAGCGAGAACATCTAGGTGAAGGCGTAAACGGGCGCGCGGGAGTGTGTTCTCGCACGTCTGTGCCAGACTTAGAGCGCGCGCAGGAGATAGTTCCCTAGCGCTCGGGCGCACAGTGGATTCATACCGGGAGCACGGGAGAATGTTGGCGCGCATCCCTAGGAGAGGATTCACAAGCGTGCGTGCATATCCTTGCGGATGCGCGCGAGAGAAGGCAGGCGCGTTGGTAAGTGCTGGCGCGCGGGAGAAGGCAGCCTGGCTGACTTGTCAGAAGTCCTGCTATCAATAGAAAGTTGGCGCGTAGGATGGTGCGCAGTATGGCGGGCAGGAGAGTGAGATGTTGGGCGTGTATGCGCACGTGCAGGAGAATGTTGGCGCGCGGGAGCGCGTCGGAGAGCACTGGCGCGCAGGAGAGCGCCATTGCGCAGGTAGTTTGCGCGCAGGTGAGCGCATGACGCATGATGGAGCTATGCTCTTGTTAGAGCGTATGCGCATGTTGGCGCGTACGGTCTTGATGCCCCATGTTAGGGTAAGGAGGAAGCGCTCTTCTTAAGTTTGTGAAGAGAGCGCTTAGTGTCTTGCAGTGAAACATCTCGTGAAGAGATAGAAGGCGAGGAAGAGAAAGAACGATTATGTCTCTTCCTATATCGCCTGTGTCTCCGGCGAGAACGTCTGGGAGAAGGAGTGCGAGTTCTCCTTTTCCTCTTCTCTCTCTCCCTCCTAGCCTTAGAAGAGGGCGAGGACAATGAAGAGGAGGAGGAGGAGGTACTGCGATGTCCACTTCTACATACTTGGCAGGGGGACCCTCAGAACACCTATGACCTCTGTAGCCAGGGCATAGGGAAAGAGGATTCACCTCCAGCGGCGACATAAAGGCTCCCGGAACACTTCCTCATAATAGAGGACATCACATCTAACAAAGAAAAAGAAAAGAATTAATCAAAAAACCCAAAAAAGAAAGGCTAGTCTGCCAGGCAAATAAAGCAGGAGCAGCGGTGTTACCACTGCGACGGCTAGAATTCGATTGAAGGTAAACAGCAGCTACCGACCGGCGGTCCCCCACCACTAACAGGTGGGTAATTACCTGCCCGATCGTTAACGACTAAGGTTTTTCTGCCGTAATTTCCAGCTCGCGCTAGAATATCTCCTATAGTAAAGAATAAGGGTTAGTATCAATTTTAGGAACAACTAGTACTAGTATGGCAATTGTTACCTTGACCATTTCCTATGTAGCTCATTAAAATAAACGGATTTTGAGCGAAGCGAAAAATCTATTTTTGGGCGAGATGGCCATGTCGTCCTGATGGAAGTTCCTAAATGGTAGCTTCCTTGGGTATATACGACTACGGTGATATTCCCGGAGAATTTACCTTAAGGTACCCAGAATTCTAACTCCTGGAGCGAATATCCCTAAATAAAAGAACCAGGGATATCGCGAAATATCAGAGGACGTATTCTTGACATGCCACATAGCAATCTGTACCCCGAACAGAATTAACACTTCGAAGGGGTCAAGTGGCAAGAAAACAAAAAACGAGAAAGAAAGGAGAGCCGCTCGCAAGGTACCTCTCCTCTCCCGTTTCGTAAGCGTGCATAGCGCCACTGTAGCGATACAAGAGGTGCTACAGATACTGTATGTAGGGAGGGGTCCTACAGCCCTTTTTAGAGGAAAAAGGAAGGGCGGGTCCATCAGGACGACATGGCCATCTCACCCAAAAATAGATTTTTCGCTTCGCTCAAAATCCGTTTTTTGGGCTCAAGCCATGTCGTCCTGATGGAAGTATACCATAGCATTACTGTATCTGTGGATTCTCAAAACGTGCCATACTCTCAGAAGGTATTTCCCGGTCAACTAGACCTAGAGACCTAAGATGTTACCGTCATACATCTTTTCATCTAACCATAGACCATGTTAGTGCTTCCTGCCCCCTACAGGGAAGAGTCATACTAGACTCTGGAAAAGTCTTGAAGAGTACATATACCTATGTATGAATAACAGACAAGCCAATATAGTGGTCTCAATCTATATCATGTAAAGCATAGTTTGTAAAAGAACCACTGAGTCAATATGAAATATCGACCAGTTCCCCGTTCGATTACTGGATTGGACAAAGGTTTATATCCGGGTAGGAGGAAAACTTGCACATCTGCTACCGTCCCTTAGGGCATGGAGTCCTCCCGCTAGGGGAAAGCATAAACCAATGAAAGATGCTTGCATAAAGGAACAATCTATTAGAATTATCCATGATAAATATACATAGTAAACGTAATGCTAAACCATTTCATGTAAAATGACACAGGCGAAAGAGATGCAAGGTTCACAAGAACTAGTTTATTGACAATCAAAAATAAAACAGGTTAAACAACAATTATACATATATAAGAGGAGGATAACCAATAAATAAGCATAAGCATGATAGTAAACAGAAAATTTGTTTATCTGAAAGAAAAACATTAGCACCACTTTTAACATATCGAGGTATCAAAATCATAAAAGTCTGTATTACTAATCAGTCACATTAGCGTTGGAAACGCTTGGCACACATGTCTGCACTTATGTTAGGTTCACCTTTGAATATGGAACAGTCAATGTGGGCACCCTAGTGCCCAAACACTTAGTTTGTAGAACAGTCCGTAACTACACACCTACCTCGCAGAGTTAAACAGCAGGTTTAACGACACTACCCACTGCTACCACAGACCTCTTCAGTTGCTCCACTTGCTTCGCATAATGACGAAAAAAAAACTCTGGAAGACTTCCAGCCAGTGTATGAGCGAAGATGTTCGAAATCCATACTATTCAAGAAATTTAAGGATGAGGCAACTTTCCTCGGATCGTGACCTGCGGGTGTACTGTCTGGATCCGCTCTGCGAATAAGATAGGTGATTTTCGCCCTAAGTTGTTTCAGCGATAAATTTGAGCCTGATGTTTCTCCCCTGAATAGTTGACCACCCCTAAAGTCTGAAGTTCTACGAAGATAGACCTTTAGGCATTCCACCGGACATAGAGATGCATCTTCATTCAGAGGGCAGATTCTCCAGGGACCCCACCTGTTGGTGGGTAACTCATTCTTGGCGAGAAACGTAGGATCCGGAAACAGGTTCAGTTCTCCCCCATCCAAGAACTGAACACGACCTTCTTCTCTCGAGAGGGCTACAATTTCACTAACCCTGGCCCCCGAAGCGAGTGCAAACAGAAAAATAACTTTTTGGGTCAAATCCTTTAAAGCACACTCCTCATTGTTCAACAGCGAAGCAAAATGAAGAACTTGATCCAGAGACCATGAAATGGGCTTCGGAGGTGCTGATGGTCTGAGCCTAGCACAGGCTTTCGGAATTTTATTAAAAATGTCGTTAGAGAGGTCAACCTGGAAGGCATATAAAATGGGTCTTGTCAAAGCAGATTTACACGTTGATATTGTGTTGACTGCTAACCCTTGACCATGGAGGTGGATGAAGAAAGATAAGCAGAAGTCCGTCGAGATCTTTTGTGGATTCTTCGCCTTGACAAAGGCCACCCATTTTCTCCATGATGACTCATATTGTCTTCTAGTGGATTTGCACTTATAGTATTCCTCTAGGAAGTCTATACTGTCTTTCGAAATCCCGAAACATTTTCTCACTGCTAGGGAGAGAAAATCATAAGCTGCAGGTTCCGGGTTTTCAGTGATGAAGCGCAGACAGTCGACTTCTGAACTTGCTGGGTCAAAACTGGATCTGGTAACGGTAGACACTTCAGCTGTAGTTCCAATGCCAGAGGGAACCACACGCTGTTCGGCCAATTGTGAGCCACTATTACCGCTACTCCCTTGAAAGATCTCAGTTTGTTGAGGACCCTCAATAGAAGGGTGTGAGGAGGGAACAGGTAAATCCTGGACCATCTGTTCCAGTCGAGGGACATCGCGTCCATTGCTTCCGCCAAGGGATCCTCGTACGGCGACACGTAAAGGGGTAACTTCTTGTTGTCTTTCGTCGCAAAGAGGTCTATCTGCAGTTCTGGGACTTGACTCAAGATGAAGGAGAATGATCCTGCGCCTAGGGACCATTCCGACTCTATCGGTGTGAACCTGGATAGAGCGTCCGCTGTCACGTTGCGGACTCCTTGAAGGTGAACTGCCGACAGGTACCCTTTTATCTTTTCCGCCAGTCGAAAGATGGCCAACATCACTTGGTTGAGTAGTGGTGGCCTCGATCCTTGTCGATTCAAGCATCTCACAATCACCTCGCTGTCCAGTACCAACCTTATGTGGATCGAGCGGCGAGGGGAGACTTTCTTCAAGGTAAGGAGTACTGCCATAGCTTCCAGAAAGTTTATGTGAAATTTCTTGAATAGATTGGACCAAGTTCCTTGGACCTTCTTCCGATGAGAATGACCTCCCCACCCATCCTTCGAGGCGTCTGTATGAATAGTCATAGAGGGGGGAGGTGGCTGGAGAAGCACCGACTTCTTTAGTTGCCTGACTTGGGACCAAGGCCTGAGAAGCGTACGTAGACGAAGCAGTACTGGCCTTATCAGATCTCTTCGCGCGTTTGATGCATAACTTCTCCAAACTCCGGTTGCATCCTTTAGCTGTGCTCTTAGCACTGGGTCTGTTACCGAGGCAAACTGGAGAGAACCCAGCACTCTCTCCTGTTCGCGTCTTGATATTCTTTCGGAATCCAGAAGTCTCTTGACAGAACCAGCTATCTCCCTCCTCTTCTTCGCAGGGATGGAGAGTTGGTGTGACACTAGGTCCCAGTGGATTTCCAGCCACTGGAACTTTTGAGATGGAGAAAGCCGAGACTTTTCTGTTGATCTTGAAGCCTAGATGCTCTAGGAACTGGATCACCTGTAGGGAAGCTTGTAAACAGACTGTCTTGGATGCTGCCCACACCAGCCAGTCGTCCAGGTAGGCTACCACCTGGAATCCCTTTAGGCATAATTGTTTGAGAGCTACGCTCGCAAGCTTCGTGAAGATCCTTGGGGCTATGTTTAGCCCTAATGGCATGGCTCTGAAGGCGTAGAGTCTTCGATGTAGCTTGAACCCTAGGTAGGGGGAGAGTTGGCGATTGATTGGAATATGCCAATAGTCGTCTGACAAATCTATGGAGACGGTACATGCCCGCTTGGGCAGTAAGGTCCTTATGTGTTGCAGTGTTAGCATCTTGAACTTGCAGTTCACTATGAACTTGTTGAGTGGCGACAAGTCCAGAATGACTGAGTTTTTCTGAGTCCTGCTTGGGAACACAAAACAGCCTCCCTTGGAATTTGATGGACTTTACCCTTCGGATTACTCTTTTCTCCAAGAGTTCTCGAATGTACTGCTCCAGAACGGGGGTGGAGTGTTGGAAAAATCGTGGGCACGGGGGTGGAGTGCTGTACCAGCTCCAACCCAGTCCATTCTTGAGTAGGCTGTGGGCCCAGGGATCGAAGGTCCAACGATCCCGAAAAATCTAAAGTCTCCCTCCTACCGGTATCATTTCACTTTGGCTGCTGTTGCCCTGAGGTCTTGCCTCCTTGACCGCGACCACCCCTAAATCCCCTCCCCCTTGAGGGGCGTCTAGACGAACCTCTGGCTGCTCCTCTAGGCTTTGCTCGAAAGGTAGTTGACTGCCTTTCGAATGCTGGGTTAAATGCCGGAGACTGAGTAGTCACGGCTTGGGGTACCCAATGGTATGTGACCGGGGTTTGTGCCACCATCTGGGGCACTGTAGGCAAAGGAAGTTGTTGCTGCTGCTGTCTGAATGGCTTGGCTGGCAGAGAGGGTAGCCTAGGCTTCTTAGTCTTCCTCTTTGGTTGGGGACCCTCATCTGGGTTAGACTTTCTCTTGAAAGATAGGCCCCACTTCTGGAGGAGGTTTCTATTCTCCGTGGCGGCCTTATCCACTACCTCCTTCACCGCTTCACTAGGGAAGAGGTCTTTGCCCCAAATGCTGGAGGAGATTAGTTTCCTTGGCTCGTGCCTCACCGCAGCCGAGGCGAACACGAACTCTCTACATGCTCTCCTAGCTTTGACGAAGCTATAAAGGTCCTTCGTCACTGTGGCTAGATGTGTCTTAGCCACTACCATAAACATTTCATGAACTTTGGGGTCACTTGCCATTTTCTCCAGAGTCGGTTGAAGAGACATTGAGGCAGCAAGTCTTTCTTTTGTCTCAAGCTCCCTGCGCAAAAGAAAGTCAGACAGCTTCGGGAGGTTCTCACCGAACTGACGTCCGGCAATATCGGCCTCCAACTTCCCGACTGAGAAGGTAAGATGCACGTCCTTCCAGTCTTTGTGGTCCATGGGTAAGGCCAAAGATAGAGG
This sequence comes from Palaemon carinicauda, assembly GCF_036898095.1. Taxonomy (NCBI): domain Eukaryota; kingdom Metazoa; phylum Arthropoda; class Malacostraca; order Decapoda; family Palaemonidae; genus Palaemon; species Palaemon carinicauda. The sequence goes on along the minus strand of NC_090738.1, from coordinate 10,898,484 downwards.
TTTACACTCCTCCAAAGAGGGGCATGGCTTACCTGCCTCGACCGCTTTCAGCACGGCCGTAAACCCTTTCTGCATAAAGGGGAAGGCTCTAGAAGGAGAGGACACAAAGGAAGGGTGCTTCTTACTCAAAGCAGGTACCTTTGAGTTTGTGAAGCCCCTCTCTTTCATCGAGCTTGACAACAAAGCTTGAGCCTTAGCATGGTCAAAAACTATGACCTCCTTCGGCTCCGTTTCTTCCTTTGAGGCTGGTTCCTTCCTTAGGCGGACATAACAGTCCGGATACGACTCCTTGCTGGGCCAGAATTCCACCTCCTCAAGGGGAACTGAGCCCAATTTCTCCGAAATGACGATCTTTCCCGTCGTCATAGGCATGTGCTCGGCATACCTCCAGGGGTTGGCATCCGAGCTCAAGGGAAGGTCTTTCACGCTGAGCTTCTTCTGGGGCCCACGTGATGCTGCAAGTCTCCGCATCTCTAACTTCATTGCAGCAGCCTTCTCATTTTTTTCCTTCTGCATCTGTTGGATCATCCCAACGATGGAAGAAAGGGACTTTCCCAGATCCTCTGGGAGAGAGGACGATGTTGAGGAATAGGTTCAGGGGCCTGAACCGAGGTAGCCGACACCTCGTCGAATTCTTTCTCCTCATTGTCTGGAGCCTGGGACAGCTCCTCTTCCTGGTCTTCTGCCAGAAGGTCTTTTTCCAAGCACTCGGACACCTCCGACATTCTATCGTCCAGTTGGATGTCTTGCAGGGCGTCCGCGACTTCAGCATCCACCGGGATCTGAACTAACGGCATCTCCGCTTGAGGCTGGGGAATCACTGCATCTGCTGATGCCTTGGGGAAAAGGTAAGCCCTCATCTTCTCACTTGGAAGATAGGGACCAGAAGTGTTCTTCTGAAAGCCCCTTACCCAGGTACGAAGCTTCTCCCTTGCTGCGTCCCTTGACTCCGCCGTCTTAGGGGAATCAAATGCCTCGGTAATCAGGTTTGTGCATATGGTACATACCTGCGGATCCCAATACCGGAGATCACCTTTGGAGACTGCGCATGCTGCGTGCCTCCTACACAAGTCATGTCCGCAGAAGTTCTTGCTGCGGACATTGCAGAAAACGCTTCCACACTTCGGATGGTCCTCCTGTAAAGAGAAGAAAATTCCATGAGTATCAAGTGAACTACATATCACTGGATATACATAGCTTAGAGTAACTAATCTAGAAAGGAAAGACACACGCTTGTATTTCCTGCCCAGTCAATTGCTGTAACCTTCCAGGTAATAAAGGGATTTTGACGAAGGAAAAATCTATTTCTGGGGAGAGACCTGTGGCGCCCGGTGAAAAGTCCTTCTAATATACCTTTTCTGATAAAACCTTCCAATTATACCAGAGAAAGATAAAAGCATGGAATGCTGAGGTTCCAACCCTCGCGCGAGCACCTTTTGGGTGTCGTGTACAGTATAAAGCAAAGGCGCGTGAAATCCACTATTCACAGGTTGTCTTCCATTTAGTTAATTCCTTCGTCAAAGGGATGGGCCGATACAAAGGCCCTAGCCAACCCACCAGCGCCACACCACCCACGCCCCGACGTGAGCGCCATCTGAACAACATCCTTCTGTATTGGCCATGATGGCTTGGAAAGGAAAGGGTGGGATCGTGTAAAATAAAGGGGAAGGGTTTCAGCGGGCGCCACAGGTCTCTCCCCAGAAATAGATTTTTCCTTCGTCAAAATCCCTTTTCTGGGTCGACCTGTGGCGGCCGGTGAAAATGTACCAGAGAATGCCTTCCAAGCCCAACAATAACTACTAATTTAATGAGGTGAGAGAAACAACACCATTTAAAGAAAATCATATATAATTAAGGTAAGTAAGCATAAAACATAAACTAGCCACAGGGCATAGTGAGAGTAAGGTTAAACAAACATGATAACAGGGAAGCCTCCGAGTATCAGAGTAAACATGCAACAAAACTGACATGGCTAAGAATATCCCAACCCTATAATTATGGTAAACAATAATAGTTACAATTATATTAACCTAATATGTAATAAACTTAGGGCTAACGAACCACCAAGGAAGCGGCGTCGTGGTGCGAGTGGCGGGTAGGAGGGAGAAGAAAAGAGATGGATGAAAGGAAGAACAAAAGATCACTGGGGAGAGATAAGGCTCCCAGCTGCAACAGTTGGGTATTTAAGAGCCTGTAAGTTCTTTAGATAGTGGCGTTTGAAGACCATAGGAGATTTCCAACCCGTGTACTTTTTAAGGTCATCAAAGTCCATATTCTGGAAATAATTGATGGAGGTAGCTACTGACCAGATATCATGAGCATGGGGGAATGATCCCGGATTGGCTTGTTTAATTAAGTATAGGATCTGTTGCCTAATACCACGTATGGAAATGGTGCCTCCTTGTTCTCTGATAAACAAGGGGCCAGACGATCGGGTAGCAGTCCTGGCTAAAAAGGCCCTGAGAGTGGTGACCGGACATAGAGAAGTATCTTGGAGAAGAGGAATAATTTTCCAAGGGGACCACCTATTTTGGGGGTCTTCGTTTTTAGCTAGGAACGCCCTGTCTGGAGAAAGAAGTACTTCACCTGAAGGGAGGAGTTTCGTGAGAGCTGCTAGTTCCGAGATTCTAGAATCCGAGGCCAAAGCTGTTAGAAATAAAGTCTTCCTAAGAAGAGTGATATAGGAGCAGGATTCGTTGTCCGTGTCGGAGGCCAGTTTGAGGACATCATTTAGAGACCAAGAGACCTTTTGTGGATGAACCGAAGGTCGAAGCCTAGCACATGCTTTTGGAATAGACGAGAAATAAGACTCCGCCAGGTTAATGTTAAACCCAACCAGGAAGACTTTCCTCAGAGCTGACTTTATGGTGGTTATAGTGCTAGCTGCTAGGCCTTTGTCAAATATGGACCTAAAGAAGGAGATGGCTAAATTAGGAATCATAACCGAATGGTCTGAATTCTTTAAGAAAGCTGCTAGTTTCTTAACTGCCGAATCATATTTGGGAATCGTAGAGTCCCTTTTGTCTGATTCTATAAAGAGGACATTATCTGGGTCGATGTTTGCATCCCTACGAGCCGCAAACTTCATGAAATCCACAAAGTTAGGGTTTTGGCTATCCTTGAGGAATCTGACACGGTTCGAGTTTGGACCACTTGGGTCAGTTTGGGGAATGGGATCCGGAAGGGACGGAGTTTCAACTCGAGGAGGAGAGGAAACCAACTGCTCTTTGGCCAGTGAGGTGCCACTAAAGCCACTGCCCCATTGAAGGAGCGGAGTTTGTGCAAGACTTTCAGTAGAAGATTCACTGGAGGGAATAAGTAGATCTTCTGCCAATGGTTCCAATCCAAGGTTAATGCGTCCATGGCATAAGCCTGAGGGTCCAGGTTCGGTGTCATATAACATGGGAGTTTGTGATCGAGTCGGGTCGCGAATAGATCTACCTGGAGACCTGGAACCAGCCTGAGTATCCACCGGAAGGAGTGCATGTCCAGGGACCACTCCGATTCCAGTGGGCTCGTCCTGGATAATGAGTCTGCTATCACATTCTGGACTCCTGCTAGGTGAGTTGCTGACAGGAACCAGTCTTTGTCGGCTGCCAAGGCGAAGATAGTGACCAGGATCTGATTCAGGTTGGGTGATTTGGATCCCCCTCTGTTGAGGCAGTGGACTACGGCCGTGCTGTCTGAGACTACTCTGATGCGGGTCGACCTCGGAGGAGAGATTCTCTTCAGGGTCAAGAACACCGCCATGGCTTCGAGAACATTGATATGAAACTGCCTCATGGCGGGTGACCAAGAGCCCTGAAACATCTGATGTTGGGAGTACCCCCCCCCCCCCCATCTACTCAGACGCGTCGGTATGAATTGTCACTTGTGGAGAGGGGAACTGTAGAGGAACCGATTTGGAGAGGTTCCTCCGTTCGGACCATGGTTGTAGTCTCATTTTCAAGAAAGAGGGGATCTTCGAGGTCTTGTCTCTTAAAGGTATTGTCGCTCTCTTTCTCCAAACACGATTGATGTCTTTGAGTTTGGCTTTTAATAGGAGATCGGTCAGTGAGGCAAATTGGAGAAGGACGAGGATTCGTTCTAAAGCTCTTCTGGACACCTGTTTGTGTTTGAGAAAGTTCCTGACCTTGGAAGCTATCTCCCTTACCTTCTTGGGAGGAAGGGAGAGTCTGTGCTTTGAAAGGTCCCAACGGATGCCTAACCATTCGAAGTGGCTTGATGGTTGTAGGCGGGACTTCCGGAGGTTGACTTGGAAGCCCAGTTTGGCGAGAAAATGGAGTACCTTCGACGTAGCTCTGTTGCATTCCTGGTGCGACTGGGCCCAAATGAGCCAATCGTCTAGATAGGCGATGATCTGTATCCCTTGGTGTCTGAGTTGCTCGAGCACCGTCTCCCCCAGTTTCGTGAATATCCTGGGGGCAATGCTGAGACCGAAGGGCATGACTTTGAATGCAAAGGCTCTCTTGCCGAGACGGAAGCCTAGGTAAGGAGAGAAGTTTCGAGCTACTGGGACATGATAATAGGCGTCGGTAAGATCGATAGAGGTGGTGACGGCCCCACGGGGAAGTAAGGTCCGTACCTGAGAGATAGTCAGCATACGGAACTTGTCGCAAAGGATGTAAGAGTTGAGCTTCGACAAGTCCAGAACTACCCTCAACGCCGACGAGTCTTTCTTCGGGACTGTAAACAGGCGGCCTTGGAATTTCAGGGATCGAACCCATTTGATTGCTTTCTTCTTGAGTAACTCCGCGGTGTACTCTTCCAGGATGGGAGTGGGTCTCTGGAAGAAGGTCACTGGTGGAGGAGGGGATCCCTGTGACCATTTCCAACCCAAGCCCCTGGATATTATGCTGCGAGCCCATGGACTGAAGGTCCAATGGTCTCGGAAGTGATAAAGTCTCCCTCCTACCGGCATCACATCATTGGGAGGGAGTGAACTTAGGGCCCCTCCCTCCACGGGCACCCCTTGCTCTATGTCCGCCGCGTTGGCGGAACTGTCCTCTACCTCTGAAACTCCCTCTCTGGTATCCACGAAAGGAACCGGAGGATTCGTAGGCAGGGTTGTATGCAGGAGAGGACATCCAAGAGGGGTTGGGCTGTGTACCAGGGGGAGCAGCGAGGTAGACTACCTGCTGAGGGGGTGCCTGTTGTTGAGAAGTCGAGGCAGCGGAAGACTGTGGGGACGAGGTACCCCGGGCAGTCTTGTAAGGACTAAACCTCTGCTTCTTCTTGAAGAACGTGTGTCTCTGGGGTTCGAACCTCTTTTTGGCTGAGAGACCCCACCTTACCTGCAAATTTTGGTTTGCCCTCGCCGCATCCTGAAGAACCTTATCCACCTCGGTCTGAGGGAAGAGGGTCTTACCCCAGCAGGAGGAGGCTATCAGCCTGTTCGGTTCATGTCTGATGGAGGCCTCAGACAGAACGAACTTCCTGCAACTAACTCGAGCTGACCAGAAGTCATGGAGGTCTATTTGGTAGGACAGCAGCTGGTTCTTTGTGGCGACTCTGAACAGCGTTTCCTCTGGGTAAAAAGATGCTAGGGACTCCATGGAGGTGATGGATTGGAGGGACCTAGCTAGTCTAGTACGGGTCTCGAACTCAGTTTTGAGAAGACACACTATTAATCTGGGAAGCTTCTCAGAGAAAAGAGTAGAGGCACAGTCCGGGTCTAGCTTCCCCACTGTGAAGGTAGAAGCCGCGGCATCCCAGGTTGCTGAGGTACCCGGGATAAGCAAAGAGGTGGGGTCCGTCTCTTTGAGAGCCGGCATGGAAGATCCTTCCTTGATGGCCTGTATGGTCAGCTCTGTGACTTTGTCTATGAGCGGCAAAGAGATGGAGGCCGCTGTCGTAAAAATAGTGTAGGCACCTTTGTGTGGGGTGAGCTTGGAGTTAATACACCCCCACTCTGATAGTGTTCTGGCCCAGATAGCCTGGGCCTGCTCTTTTGGAAATATCACCGTTTCCTTCGGTACCTTGTCCATACGGACCAATGCATGTTCCTTTAACCTTACGAAACCATTGAACGGGAATTCTAGGCCCGGGGGGTAGAACTCCAGGTCCTCAAGAGGGCGGGTGCCTATGCCCTCCAGAGTTAGGGAACCATCTAAGAATGGGGCATGCAAGGCAAACCGCCAAGGATTGTTTTTATCGAAGGGCGGTAGCTTCGATGCGTCTGGGGCAGAAGGGGGAGGAAGCCGAGTTCCGGCGCGGATCAGAATAGCCATCATATCCTTAATCTCTGTCATCGCCCCAGAGTGATATTGAATTTGTTCTCTGACCAAATCTCTGACCAGTTCGATGGGGACGAGATCGCCCCAGGGTACCTGAAAGCCACCCGTTGGTTTTGTCTTGGATTTGGTAGACTTAGACTTCTTAGGAGTCGTGGTTTTACGAGGAGCAATATGAATATCAGGAGCTGTCGAGGGTCCGGGGACCGGTGACGTTGACACTGGCAAAGCTGAAGTCTTATAAGTTCGAAGTGGCTTCACCTTGGGTCGTACGGAGGCAGAGGGATCCCGAGGAGAAGCCTTTGAGTTATCAAAACCTAGAAAGGAAGAGGTAGAAGAGGGAGTAGGAGAGAAAAGGGTTTCCACCAACTCGGCACCACTTACCTGCTCGTCCCTGGGTTCTACGTCTATATCCAGATCTGCCACGTCCAGCGGTACGAGGGGTTCGTCCTCCGCGGAAATGGTGGCCCTGACTTCTTCAATTAAGGGGGCAGCAAGGTCAGGGGAGACTGCAGCAGTAGTCGAGCCTGGGAAGAACCGGGAGGCCATGTCTCCATCGAGGAGATAGGGTGCGCCAGACGGGGCATTCCTGCCGAAGCCCGACACCCACGGACGAAGAGTAGCCCTTGCTGAACAAAGAGAGACATCATCGGCCTGTAAGATTTGCAGTGATTAGTGATGCAGAAGGGGGTTTGCTCTCCAAAATATACTGTGTATATCATATTCATGGCTAAATTAGTGTCTGCCAACGAGAAATAAGGAACAAAAGGAAAACCCATCGTTCAGTAGAATTGACGACAGCTCGTAACAGAGCGAGCACAAATCCGGGAACCAGACCATGTATTGGGCCTGGCCCGGTTCCCGGATAAAGGGGATGGAGCAGTGCGCATGAGACCGACAGAGGTCATGCCCAACGGGGTCGTTGAACGAGGCAGGGCATCCTTCGGCAGTACAACGGACCTTCTGTAAAAGAAAGGAGACATGAGTCTGGTGTTCCTTGAAACACTGAATTCCCTAAGCTCCAATATTGCATTTAACTAATATCTGAATATCACTTTTAAGATGATACAGCCCCATACCATTGTTGGCACTTTAATATTCAATTGTTTGTATAATTGTAATTTACCTAATGTCTGTTAATGACAGAAGAATAAATAACTTAAAGCAATCTGCCGACCTCCGAGGGTCGGGGAAGCAGTGACATGCCCTTAAAATAAATATAAACACCAGCCTTAGCTAAGCAAGGCAAATATAAGTGTGAAGTGTATGGGCGACCTCCGGTGAAGCCGGAGGGTAATGAGATGTCCTGAATAATTCAATTATAGCTAATAATTCACTTTTGAAAGATATAAAAGCCAAGCCGCAGCTAAAGGCTAAGGCTTAGATCATAGAAAAGCGTATTTACGGTCTCCGGTGAAGCCGGAGGGAGAAGGAAGGTCCTGAATAATTATATTGTGAATAATAACACAATTGTAATAACAATGGCTATTGTGGATATGGCCGTGGCCTGAGACCGCAGTAAGGGCCACCGGAGGGTCGTATCTAAACAATATGAAGCCCGTCCCATGTAGTAAACAGTATATAAATATAACAATAGAACGAAAGTCATTGAGAATCCCTCATGGCGGAGTAGAACTCAAGGCGGAGTGGAAAAATGTTCATAACTACTCCCAAGCCGTAACGGGGAGAGGACGAAACTCGGATCCCTCATGGCGGAGTAGAACTCAAGGCGGAGTGGAAAAACGTTCATAACTACTCCCAAGCCGTAACGGGGAGAGGACGAAACTCGGACCTAAAAATAACGCTAACTATTGAAAAGTAACCAAAAATAAATAACTCTTAAGTTATCATACACCCATAGGGGGAGAGGTGAGGGAGGGAGAACCCGTTGAACGTACATAACGGAAAATGGGAAATCCGCTCACCCACCGGAGCTAAGAAAACGAGAGAAAGGGGTAACTCGTGACTGCGAACAGAAAACGGGAACCCCAAGCTCTCGCTCTCTTGGACACAAAATCAGGACTACTAATCACACAACACTATTATAAACGTATAAAATAAAACTGTACATCAAGATAATACTACGAACGAAGAATAGCATCTGCTAAACCTAAAATAAATAGCAAAGTCGAGTGACGAACGCCCCGGTGGGGCGAGTACTAAACAATAACAAAGCTAGAACGCTATCTTGTTCGTAGGCTGGACTTGCTAGCAAAGAGTACCATGAGCATAATAACGAAAAAATAATAACGGTTCCAAAGGCATAAGGCCAGGGACTTAACCAAGAACCTAAGTGACAGAGTACTAAACGGGCAGACAAAGATGAATTCCCAAGACAAGTGAACAAACAATGGCCGCCGTGAAGGGCCAGACGGGAATGATAAAACAGACTATACTGGATATAAAACAAAAGCCCGGTACTATAAAAAGCTGTCAAAACAAACTATGGTACTTAACATTGGAATGTGTGAAGATGGAGCTTCGGACATGACGAAATAAATCCACGAGTGAAAAAATCCGAGAGCACCACAAAAAATTTTCACAATGTCGAAGTCCAAAAAGAAGGATGTTGTTCAGATGGCGCTCGCGTCGGGGCGTGGGTGGTGTGACGCTGGTGGGTTGGCTATGGCCTTTGTATCGGCCCATCCCTTTGACGAAGGAATTAACTAAATGGAAGACAACCTGTGAATAGTGGATTTCACGCGCCTTTGCTTTATACACGACACCCAAAAGGTGCTCGCGCGAGGGTTGTAACCTCAGCATTCCATGCTTTTATCTTTCTCTGGTATAATTGGAAGGTTTTATCAGAAAAGGTATATTAGAAGGACTCTTTTCACCGGCCGCCACAGGTCGACCCAGAAAAATTATATGGTTATTCTATACTAGAGTGACCAATAAATAATTTCCAGAGGAAAACAGGTGTAGCTCACACCAAAATAAGTAATTTTAAAATACTGGATAGTAGAAAAGAAAGAACTCACTTTCTTTATCTGTATGGTTTCACCAAAGGGCTGTACAAGACAACACAAGAGTGTTAGAAAAACTTTGTTGTAACATATACTATACTATAGTTTTCTCCATGCAGTATATCCTATACTGAAAAATACTGGCTACAGTATATAAGATAATGTGCCGGCCGGCACATACCTCAACTAGTTCCAAAGTATACTACTTATAGACTATTAGGCGGAAGAACACTGGTTCAAATGCTTGTGCCGGCCGGCAACTAAACAAGATAGCACCCGGCTGCCGGCCGCCAAACGTAGCGGCCGGCAGAACATGGTGTGTTTCTATTGCCGGCTGGCAACTAAACAACGATAGCACCCTGCTGCCGGCCACTAATCGTAGCGGCCGGCAGAACTATGGTGTGATATTATAACCGGCCGGCAAAGGTATACTACCAATGCCGGCCGGCAGCAAAAGAACCAGAGAACTTTCAACTGCCCGGCTGCCAGCCACTTAGGCCGGCAGCCGGGCTAGGGTACAAACACTAGAAGAAAAACAGAATGGATGCCGGGATAAGAGACTGTACTGCCTCATAGCCCGGCAACCCGAAAGAGTGCACATAAGGAAGGGGAGAATATAACTTCAGGCTTCCTTGTCCAATGCCATCTGGCTCTACAGACAAACATGGATGAGAGACCAAGGGAGGTCCGGGGAGCACTCAAAGCAGAAGACCCTTGCCGGCCGGCATGCACTGCCAGCCGGCATGGGACTGAGTCAATTCCACATCCTAACCTATGCTAGGTACAGATGTAGAATGACTGACAGAGATGCAATGGCTAGGCCATCACTAAGGAAAGAGGGGGAAGGGGGAAAGAGGGTCCTGCCAACCTTGCTCTAATAATGAATCACCCGCAGCCAAGAAAACTCATCTTAGCCTAGGGGAGATCTGAGGAGGGAGGCCTGCAGTACTTGCCAACTCCCTCGGAACCAAAGCAAGGAAGGCGTTGTTATTCACAGAAAAGGAGGATCTCATCCTCCACACCAAGAACAACAACACTGGACTAGTCTGCTAGATCACAAAAAGAAGGAATCATCTCGTATAGAAACCTTCGAAAGTGAACTAAGGAGGCTAAGCCTCCTATGTCTGCTCTCAGCCTAGCAAGGGAATCTCAATCACAATGCTAGACAGAAACAGACCCAGACTAAGAACTCTGATGTCCTGCACCTTCCTAAGCCAGACTTACTGGAAACAGGAAAGAACAGAAACACCGTAATATAGTTGTATCTAAAGTCAATTCAGATAAACCATTAGGGTTAAGCCCAAGGCTTAAGCAGAGGGAAAGGGATTGCACACATTCTCCGAGGAGGAGAGAGCAACCGGGGAGTGTGAGAAAGTATACTAGGGCCCCATAGACAACTAGCCTAGGCGCGAAGAGAATCGATTACCTAAATCACCGAAACTCACTCGTATACTATCTTAGAAGAAAATCAACATAATCTTAAATGTATAAAACTGCCTAAAGCTTCAATAAAATTTTAAAACACTCGGAAATCTGAATATCATGCAGGAAAGTACTAGGGCCAAACGACTAGGCTACAAGGTCTAGAGTAGGCCAGAATCGGCAAATCATTCGCCAAAACGAAAATACTAAAAGCATCATATAAAGAAATCATATGTTAAGCTGAATAGCTAAAATTATTAAAGCGAAACAGCCGGGAACATCGCTCTGGCTAACTAAATGACTCGTGCATGGCGAGCGACAGCGTCCAGGACGCCTCCGGTAGGCAACAGCTCTTGTAACGAAGATATCACTATCAAATTATCTTAAAATCACCAAGAGCTTACATTTATACATAAACGAGATAATACTCAACTTATCAGAGGCAGAAGAAGTTGGAGAAAGCATCATGATGTTGAAAATAATCCAAGAAATCCGAGATACCACAGGGAAAATACCGAGTTGTTGAGCTACGCAAAAAGGAATACAGATGGCGCCGTCAGTGGCGCTATGCACGCTTACGAAACAGGAGAGGAGAGGTACCTTGCGAGCGGCTCTCCTTTCTTTCTCGTTTTTCGTTTTCTTGCCACTTGACCCCTTCGAAGTGTTAATTCTGTTCGGGGTGTAGATTTCTATGTGGCGTGTCAAGAATAAGTCTCTGATATTTCGCGATATCCCTGGTTCTTTTATTCAGGGATATTCGCTCCAGGAGTTAGAATTCTGGGTACCTTAAGGTAAATTCTCTGGGAATATCACCGTAGTCATATATACCCAAGGAAGCTACCCTTTAGGAACTTCCATCAAGACGACATGGCTTGAGCCCAAAAAACATATTGTAATTACTTACTCCAAGATAACCACTTGTAGTGATTTTAGTTCTAAGGTATCAGTTGCAAAACTTTACAAAGCTCTTTGGATTCAACTTTGATGAGATTGTCCCCTCTGTGATTTCACTTTAGCAAATGCCCTAGAATGTTAGAAAATATTTTAGCAAACCACAAAATATTCACTGCGTCAGGAAAAAATAAATTACAAGTACTAAACTCTTTTCAAAATTGGCAAAGACCAATGATGGCTCATAAATTATTTATAATCACGCCTTAATATGTAACTAGATAAAAATGCGTTACATGAAAATTATTATTGACAAACCGTCTTTAAAAGTTATCCTTCAGTAACAACGTATTTGCTACTTGTTTCATAGTTGCTTTAATAATACTTACCAAAAACCCTGGAAAAAAATATCGGCATACAAGTAGCAAAAGCCATACCTCCAAGCCATTTTTGCACATGCAGAAACTATACTATTTTGATGCCAATTTTGAGCATCTTGAGCATTAATTCAAGCCTACTGAAACAGCATCCTCTATGAATAGGTTTAATTTCCAATATAATAATCCTTTCATACGATACCATGGTCACAAATATACAGTACTGTATTAAACTAATGACAAGTTAATTTCTTCTTAGTTACAAAAGATTATACAGTGCATAGTAATGTACTATACATACAATCAGTATGAACCAGTTTAAAGTGAATGAGTTGAGTAATGCAGAATTGCAACACAATTGTTGAAAGCCTCGAGGTATATTAGAAAAAAACTGACAATGATGCATTGCTATTATTTTACAAATGCTGTCCAACTGACATTAATAAAGCTTTTGAATAACAAGGTTGCTGTGGAATAAACCTTGCATAAATAACCCCAATACAATCAAGACCAAAAACTAGATTGTCATAGAAATAAATCTATAACATTGAGACTTCATTTGCAAAGTATAGATACTGTATTTCTTCAAGAACAAATTATGGAAATAACAACTATAACAAAAGTATCATCAACTACCTCTGGATATTTTACAACAAATTACATAAATGTTCAAAATTGAAAGCAGTAAAACATTGCTATCTGTCACACCTCTCCAGTGCCAGAAGATGAAGTGTAATTTCAATAAAACTATAGATATTCATCCTTAGCTTCCTATATTTCAAAGTTCCTTAAATCTACAAGTTTTATATAATCTATATTTTTCCTAGCTATACAAACCTGTGTCATTTAATGGGGTCTCCTTCTGGTTTTGTTTTCAAAAGCAAGACAATCAAAAGAAATCGGTAGATTACGTCATGTGTTGCTATGGGGAACTTCAGCTCATGAAATATCCCACTTGGATCAAGCGTTCGCTCACAGCACTTCTGGTCAAAGACTTGCAGGGTGGCTGAGGCAAGAACTTTGGTTAATGACGTGGGTTTGTATAGCTAGGAAAAATATAAATTATCTAAAAATGACAAATTCATAGATATGTTTTTTCCTAACTATACACAAGCTATTTACATAGGGTAATTACTTCGGCGTAGCTGAATGAAGAGCCATAAGAATTTTAACGAGGGTTTACTACCCCACCACTAGTTAGCGGGGGGGTAGGGAGGGGTAGCTTGCTACCCCCCCCCCCTCACACACACTAGTGAGTGCTTCACTTTTCTTAGAGGTAGGACTTATCCCGGGGGACAGGGCTGGCGGGCAAATATGTGTAAATAGCTAAGGTTTGTATAGTTAGGAAAAATACAAATTATCTACGAATTTGTCATTTGTTCCGTAACTGAAATACAAACCACGCTATTTACATAGGGTGACTCAACCCTTAGGGAGGGCGGTAAGTCCCTGCCATACTAGCTTTGGCTTTGCCCGGGGACTCCATATTCAAGTGTTTACGTACTCAGACAATAAGGAGTCCCTGCTCCTCGCTAGCATGCTGTGAAACTGCTGCGGCCTATGTAAGCTGTGTGCGAAGGTGAAAAAGTGACTCGTCCTAGGAAGTTGACCTGTAGTTCTTCAGATGGAAATCTAGGCTAGGACTCTCCCAATACCACCTTGTCAGGGTATGGGGACATGACAGTATTACACTTAATACTAGGAACACAAGGAACCATGGTTTACCTGCAGTGGTTTAAGGTCAGCTGTGCAGAGAACCCAGGATGCTGCTTTCTCCAAGGGAGGAGAGGATGAAGAAAAGAATAAGGGCCAGACATACCTTTTCATTCACGCAGACTAAAACCGGGTAACAATGCCTCAACCTTCTGCTACTTGTCCATTAAGGAGCCTGAGGTTTAGACCAGCTGTTGTGCAGCCACCACAGGGCCGATAGAAAATGTATCGAGCCTCCTGTGTGTCACGTCTTGCAGGTAGTGGACTGTGAAGGTGGTCTGACGCTTCCACACCCCAGCTTGCAGGACCTGCGTCACTGAATAGTTTCTCTTGAAGGCCAGGGACGTAGCTATGCCTCTGACATCATGTGCCCTAGGGCGACGTGACGGAGAAGGGTCAGGATTCAAGGCTAGGTGTATTACCTTGCGAATCCAGGCTGAGATGGTATTCTTGATGACCCTTCTCTTCGTTTTCCCAGTGCTCACGAACAAGGCTTGCACCTGGGGACGAACTGCAGCTGTTCTTTTAAGATATAACCTCAGACTCCTTACTGGGCAAAGTAGGAGATGGTCTGGGTAATCTGTTAAAGAACGGAGACTCGAAACCTGGAAAGTGTCAAATCGAGGGTCCGGCACTCCCGGATTCTGAGTCTTGGCAACAAACTCAGGGACGAATCTGAATGTTACCTCCCCCCATCCCCTTGAATGGGCGATATCGTATGAGAGACCATGTACAGTAGTTCGCTGACTCGCTTGGCCGAAGCCAAGGCTAGCAGGAACACAGTCTTCCAAGTAAGGTGGCGATCTGAAGCCTGGCGTAATGGTTTGTAGAGAGGTCTCTTTAGAGACCTGAGAACTCAAACCACATTCCATGGAGGAGGTCTCACTTCCGACTGAGGGCAAGTAAGTTCATAGCTTTGTATGAAAAGAGAAAGTTCCAGCGAGGAAGAAATGTCCACTCCTAGTGCCAGGAATACGGCCTTCATTTCTAGCAGGTTTATATTTAGGTACTTTTCTGATTCTGACCACAGGCCTGAGGTCCTGTGGTTCAGAACGTGGGGCCCCCACCCTTTCTTTGATGCGTCCGAAAACAACATCACGTCCGGGGGGGGGGGGGGGGGGGGGCGAGAAGATCCACTCCCTTTTGTAGGTTCTCGTCTGCCACCCACCACTGGAGGTCTGTCTGTTCCGGCTGACCCATAGGGATCAGAGTGTCCGGGGAATCGTGTCCTTGATTCCACCGGGACTTGAGTCGCCACTGGAGAGATCTCATTCTGAGGCAACTGTTGGGAACCAGACGGACCAGGGAGGAGAGATGGCCTAGGAGGCATAACCACGCCTGGCCTGGAAGTTCTCGTGTGAGGAAAGGTCTTGCGACCTTCCTCAACCTTGCTATCCTGTCATCTGATGGGAATGCTTTGGGGAGATTGGTGTCTATGACCATGCCTGGATATACCAGTCTCTGAGAGGGCTGCAGAGAGGACTTCTCGAGGTTTACCATGATCCCTAGATCTTGGCAAAGAAGCTTGTCTCGGTGGCGAAGAAGGGTTGCCTTCGAATCTGCTAGGATCAGCCAGTCGTCCAGATAACGGAGAAGACTGATGCCGATCCTGTGAGCCCATGATGAAATCAGGGTGAACACCTTGGTGAACACCTGAGGAGCTGTGGAGAGACCGAAGCACAGCACCTTGAACTGGTAGATCTTGTTGTCTAGGCAAAATCTTAAGTACTTCATTGAAGACGGATGGACTGGGATCTGGAAGTACGCGTCCTTGAGGTCTAGTGTACACATGAAATCTTGTGGTCTCACTGCAAGCCTGATCGTGTCTGCCGTCTCCATGCTGAACGGAGTCTGTTTGACAAACCCGTTCAGTGTTGAGAGGTTGATGACTGGTCTCCAGCCTCCAGACACCTTCTTTACAAGAAAGAGTTGACTGTAGAAGCCTGGGGACCCGTCCACAACCTCTTGGAGAGCGTCCTCCTTCAACATGGTCTGGACTTCTGCCCAGAGGGCTTGCCCCTTTACCGATCCCATGGTAAGGGAGCTCAATGACACTGGATTTGCTGTCAGGGGAGGTAGAGATGTTGTGAACGGGACGCGATAACCCTGACCGATCACGGAAATCATCCAGGTATCTGCCCCGAGTTGCTGCCACCTTGTCGCGCAACTTCGTAGGCATCCCCCCACTGGTGGACATGCAAGTGGACTGCCAATCCTAGTGTTTACGGCCTCGGTCGCTTCCTCTAGGATTTTTACCTCCCCTGGAGGACTTCTTGCCCCTTCTGCCCTTGGCAGGAAAGGGCTTAGACACCTTCGGCTTTGCTGCTGTTGTCTAAATTGTGTCCTTAGCTGGACGGGGCTACTGGGCTGCTGGAGGTTTGTAAGGCCTCGATGTTAGGGCCTTGTGGATGAGGGAGTCCTGATTGGACTTCCTCCACCTCTCAGCGGCTAGCTCCACGTCCTTAGGCTCAGACTCTTACCGAGAACGGAAGAGTGTCTGAGCCTGCTAACGTCAGAACTGGGGACCTTCTGGTGAAACCTCTCAGCCACTGCGTCCCGTCGTTTGAGAATCGTGTTGGCCCACAAGCTCGAGACTTGGTGGGCCAGACACTCAATGGTACGAGTGCCTGAGAGCAAGAATGTCTCCAGTGCCTTCCTGGTACTTTCTTTGGACAAATCCTCAGAACGTACCAGGATGCCGAAAGACCCCAGCCAGATGTCAAGCCACGAAGTTGCCTGCATGGTACACTTCGCCACCTTCTCCTGGCTTAGGATCTCAGTTGCAGAATAGGACACCTGCCGGTTGGAGTCTCTCTCTAGAGGGACTCCCCCAGTGAGTTCTTCCACGGAATGGTGAACTAGAAGACCCAAACAAGTCTCCTCTAAGATCTCAAAATCCCTCCTCTGATGGACTCGAGGAGGAGGGAGGAGCTTGTTACCGGCGCTGGATCTATTGGAGGAGGGAGGCAAGCTCAGAGAATGAATGAATGAATGATTTAAAGTTTTCAGGCATCCTGACATCTAAGGTCATTGACGCCGGTAACATTTAATTTATGTATACAAAAGTAAAAAATGAAATAAAATAAAAAATTAAAGAGTATTCAATTAAAATCATAAAAATTGAATGTCATAAAAGTTAAATATTTTTCAGAAGACCTGCTTCTGAAAGAAATCTAAAAATGCCACTTGCATGGTAGGACACATCATTTCCAAGAATCTTGGCAAGGATGAACCTGCCACCCTCACCTCGAGCCTCAAACAAATATCTATTCCGCAAGATGTTATAATTGGGGCATTCGGTCAACAAATGCCTTACTGTTAGAGGTACTAAACAGTTGTCACAATACGGTTGGTGTTGGCCCTTCAGCAGAAACTTATGTGTCAACCGAGTGTGACCAATACGGAGACGACAGAGACGTCTCCCATTTTCGGGGCATCATATTATACCTCCAAGGAGATATGTCATTTGTTACTTCCCTCATTTTATTGCCATCTTGACTATCCCATTGTTGTTGCCATTTATTGCAAACCAATTTCTTGATGTCAGGTAAGAAATCATTACAGGGAATGGGATACCTTCTTGGCAGCAACTCGGATGCAGCCTCCTTAGCCAGTGAATCTGCCTTCTCATTCCCGGACACACCTACATGTGCTGGAACCCAACAAAATTGAACTGTTATACCTCTCCGTCATAAATAAGGAAAAGCCATTCTAAAATCTTTAAAACTAGAGGGTTATTAGAATTAAAAACTTCCATAGCTTGAAGGACACTCCTTGCATCACTAAAAATTGTAAAATTACCCTCCTTCTCCAATGCTATTTTCTCAATAGCAGTTAATATGCCATACAGTTCGGCAGTAAATATGGAAGCGGTCAGAGAAAGTGCACCTCTACAATTAAAACCATTACTATGTACTCCAAATCCAACGCCAGCATCAGATTTGGAGCCATCAGTATAGATAACAGTTGATCCTCTATGTTCTTTAACATGTTCATTAAAAAGAGACCTGGCTTCTATGTCTGACATATTCTTCTTATCTCCAATAAAATATTTACAAAAAGATATCTCTGGTAACTTCCATGGAGGCGTTGATGATACCTTGAATGGAAGTACCTTATTTCTAATTATATCCAGACTATTTAATAATCGTTTCACCCGAAAGCCATAAGGTTGAGGAGATTTTGGGTGCAACTCAAAGTATGATGCTTGTCTTACAAGGCTTGCAGTCTGAAAGGCTAGACAGTTAGGGAGTCTTTGCAATCTAAACCAATACCGAAGAATGGAAGACATTCGTTAAAGGTCTAGAGGTAACTCTCCAGCATCAACAAGGAGACTTGGGATAGGCCAGGTTTTAAAAGCTCCAGTAGACAATCTAATACCTGCATGATGTATCGAATCTAATATTTTTAACCGGCTTGGGGTGGCTGAAGAATATACCTCACAACCATAACTAATTTTGGAAAAAAATCAAGGCCTTGTATAATTTTAAAATAGTATTGCGGTCTGCCCCCCATGATGTATGGGACAATACTTTTAAGATATTCAGAGCTTCAACACATTTAGCTTTTAGCGCTTTTAGGTGAGAAACCCATGTAAGTCTACAGTCAAATATCAAACCTAAAAATTTGGTTTCCGATACACATGGTATCCGTTGACCTTTAATGTATATATCCGGGTCTGGATGTACTCCCCGGATACGACAAAAATGGACAATGGTAGTTTTACTTGTCGAGAACTTAAATCCATTCATGTCAGCCCACTGGATAATTTTATCAATAGAGAGTTGGATTTTTCTCTCAACCATTGCCATTCTAGTGCCAGCAAATGATATTGAGAGATCATCCACAAATAATGTTGAGAGAACATCCTGGGGAATGGCTGAGGATATCCCATTAATTGCTAGTGCAAAAAGGGTTACACTCAGCACACTACCCTGAGGAACTCCTCCTTCCTGGCACTTACTCTCTGATAGAGTTTCCCCCACTCTCACTTGAAAAACTCTACGTGAAAGAAATGCCTGAATAAATAGTGGCAGCTCTCCTCTCAATCCCAATTCATGAATGGTTTTAAGAATACCATATCTCCATGTGGTATCATATGCCTTTTCAAGGTCAAAAAATACTGTAGCATGGTGCTGTTTGGAAGCAAAGGCTTCACAAATAGAAGACTCAAGTCGTATCAACACATCAGTCGATGAGTGCATTTTTCGGAATCCACATTGAATCGGTGATAAAATATCTTTCTTTTCAAGGTACCATATCAGTCTTGCATTGACCATCTTCTCCATGATTTTACTTAAACAAGATGTCAATGCAATAGGACGATAGTTTGCTGCTAAAAACTTGTCTTTACCGGGTTTTAAAAAGGCTAAAATAATGGCTAGTTCCCAAACACTTGGGTAACTATGATCATGCCATATTCTATTAATAATGCTTAAAATAAATAGCTTTGTATTAAAATGGACATGTTTAATCATTGCATATGGAATTCCATCGGGTCCAGGGGCTGTATTGTTGCAATGAGCAAGTGCGGAATCAAATTCTCTTTCAGTGAAAGGAGAATTATACGACTCTTCCCTTGTTGTTGCAAAATTTCAAATTTTCTTTTCTTCAGTGCTCCTATACTGGTGACCAGGGGCTCCTTCACACTTGCTGGATACATTTGAAAAATGATTAGCCAGGGCATTGCTAACTTCATTTGCTTCAGTTACATACTGGCCATTCACCTTCAACACTGGTGGTGGGTTGGGGGTGAATTTGCCAGCTATCTTTTTTACTTTCCTCCACACAGAAGATGGTGGTGTTCTACTGTTAATGGAGGAAACAAAACACATCCATGACTGGCGCCTTGCTTCTTTCATGGCACGACGGAACTGTGCTCTACATTTCTTGTACATAGTTAAATTCTCATCAGTTCTGCGTCTACGCAATCGTGTTAGAGATCTTCTTGTGGCTCTGTGGAGTGCAGTTAGTTCTGAAGACCACCACGGGACTGGTCGTCGTTTGAATAACCCTGTTGTTTTGGGAATTGAATTGACTCCTGCTGTATGAAGAGTTCCATTCAGTAGGTCTATGGCATCATCAACACTTTCAAACTGTTCTGCTCTCCCTTCGATTTCGCTTAGCTCGGAAAATTTAACCCAGTCTGCCTTGTCTAGATTCCAACGTGGCGATCTTTGCAAAGGCGGACCCTTGTTGGTGTTTATAATGATTGGTGCATGATCACTAGTATGCCAATCATCTAATGTCCTCCAATCAAAATCAAGAAGGCAGTTAGAGCTTGCAATTGAAAGGTCAATGCATGACAAAGTACCTGTCTGAACATGGAAGTGTGTGGGCTCTCCTGTATTAAGGAGTCCCACATCCTCATTCTCCACAATTGATGAGATAATATTGCCCCTTGTGTTGGCCAAAACATCACCCCATAAAGGATGTCTACCATTCATATCTCCCAGTAAGAGAAAAGGTTGAGGGAGTTGTTGAATGACCTCTGCTAAATCATCATATAAAATATTATCATTTGGAGGTAAGTACAGAGAGCATATTGTATATTTTCTCCCTATATCAATTTGTACAACAACTGCCTGCAGGGTTGTACGTATAGACATGGGTATTTGGGGAACATCTCGACGAATGTACACGAGACTTCCGCCATGGCTCCCTGCTTGTTGATTATATGGTGTTCTATAGCTAACATACTCTCGAGGACTAGGAGTGTTAGAATCAAGCATACTTTCCTGTAGACATACAATTATGGGGGATTGCTCGTGAATTAGGAGCTTAAGTTCTTCATATTTCGCCCTCAAACCCTGACAGTTCCATTGCAAAATGGAGGAAAAAACTATGGTTTATTTTCTGGAAGAGCTTTTAGATGAAGTCTTCCCATTAGCAATTTTTTATCTAGTGCTATTTCCCGGTGGTTTAATAGAGAGGGTCTTGATAAATATGGTTTTTTTGTTTGTGCTTTTCTTGTTGTCCTTCTGATCCAATTGTTGAGGGGGATGGTGGACCTCAACTTGAATTTCTGATTTATTTAAATTGTCTTCTGGGTGATCAGAAACATCAAGAGACAAAACATCATATTTATTTGATGTCATAACTCTAATATTTCTTATGGAAGGGGGTGAGAGAGATGGAGGTCTCTCTCTTTTCCTATTTGTAGGTGGTGAGGATCTACCAGGTTTTTGCACCTTCCCTACCACAGGTGCACCTGGTAACTTTGTTTCGGGTGAAACCTCCATCAAATCAGGCAAGGACATGGCCTGAGAGAGGTTAGTACTATTGCTGGTAATGGGGGATGAAGTTTGTATAGAAGTGGGCAGTGTCGCAGTTTTAATACACAGTGGCAAAGCCTTGGAAGGCAATATGCTTACCTTGTCACGTAAAACTTTACAATCATTAGATGATGTATTTCTTTTCTTGGAATTACTGGCAGCACTATGTGGGTTCGATGACTCCTGTGGTATATTTTCTCTTGATTTTAGTGCCTTTGCATAGCTGTTTGGTTTTTTCAGTAGTCTTTTGGCATGTCCTACACTTGTGTGTTCTACACTGGATTTGTTGAGGGCTGCTTCTTCAAACTTATAAATCTCACAGCTCCTGTCAGTTGACTTATGGTTTGAATTGCAATTCAAACAGCTGGGCTCAAGTGTACACTCTCCATGATAAGGACTGGCACAGATGCTACACATTTTTTAATTTTTACAAACTTTAGAAGGATGTCCAAATTTGAAACATTTGAAGCATTGTAAGGGCTTTTGTTTAAAAGGTCGAACTTTTATTCTTTCATTTTCAATATCGATGTGGAAAGGCACATCAGCATCCTGGAAAGTAAGGATAATCATTGACGTCCCAGGAATCTTATGCACTTTCCTCACTGTTAATGGGCACATGGCTAGTATTTCCTCTTCTGTAAATTCATACAGATCTTTATTGAAGACTACTCCCCTTCCGTAACTAAAGTTTAGGTGGGGTTTGACATCTAACATATCCTCATCACTGCTTGTCATAAGGTTAGACAGTATTACTGATTGCGTGTATGATTTTGCATGGATTAGGAAGCTATTTTTCCCAAAGCGAGATATATCACCTGGTGCAAGGGTTCCTACCTTTTTCTGAATTAGTTTGCTAATTTTAAAATAATTCCCATTACTCCCTTTAGGCTCAGCAACAAGCCACATTGGTGGTTTTGGCTTTCTTTGGGGGAGCATAGTTAAATCGATATCTTTCTCAAACCAGTCAGCAGGTCTATATACATCCAAACTGTTTGGTATCTTATCACATAGGGCACCCATGACATTAAGTTATTAATTTTGATATCATTGATGTTACATATTGCGTTGAATGCTTCTTCATGATTGTTATAAGTTATCCATGAATGCCATTTTTCATTTTCAAGTTTCATTCTAATTTCTTTTATCACTCCATAGCATCTAAATGCTTTATATATCATATCATAATCAGTATTTATTGGAATTTGGGTAACATGAAGGATTCGGAGTTTCCGTTTGTTACCCGACTTAATTGGGTTTAAAACATGAGTAGAGGGGTCCTTTTTTGTTCCTAGGTCGTCAACAGAATTTTCCTTAATTGAATTAGCAGAGGTCGTCAACAGTGCCGGGGGAGAGTCAGCGTATCCAGGGGATGGGGGTTCATTACTTAAAGAATCCATTAGACGAGAGAGTGAGAGAAAAGGGTTAGTTTGATGTACCTGCTCGAGAATGTTAGGCCATCACACATCAGAAAGGAAATTTGCACTCTCCACTATCGGCACAATGAGAGTATACTTCCCAGATGGTCCACTCCATACCCTACCCGAAGGATAGCATCAAAACAGATATAGAGGCACAGGTGTAAGCTGAACCCGCCTGTTAGGACTGAGACCAAGAAATTATGGAATCATCCTCCCATATCTGTAATGACGGGCTTCCGGCCAAAAGCCAAGAGTCCTACCCCAAGCATCGGATCCCCCTGGATTCCGAAGACCCAACACTTGAGAATAGTTCCGCCAAAAAGGTCCAAACCATCTTCGGGATGGCTGAAATCATCCAATACTCTCACATATAGCTTTGAGTGCAAACACCTCCCAACCGTGACACCTCCTCCCACTCATCAAAGCAGGCAGCAATAAAGGATGTATGAACATCCCCGCCGGGGCTACAATAGATGTAGAAACATCCAAGCCATAGGGGGAAAAAAAAAAAAAAAAATATATATATATATGTACATAATATATACACATATATAATGAGGGAAATTTTTCTCATAGAGTTTGGAAAGCAAGACGAAAGAAAGTTCATGAAATTAGGATAAGGTCGAAGTAATATTGAGAAAAAGAAAAAGGTGAAAGAGAGAAATTTAGATTCGAACTGGGGGAGCAATTTCCCCAAGTTCGAGAGCCCTCTTGCCCGTCACCAAGTTTCAGCACAGGAATGAAATGCCGTGCTGAAGCTCAATGACTTCATCAAGGCATTCTCTCATTAAGAGGGGCAAGCTCAGAGAGCTGGCCCTCGACCTTGTCTCTGGCACTCTTCATCCCCTGTGACCAGGGCAAAGCTGCGCTGGCCCAAGAGAGTTTCTGGGTGCCGTAGATTCGGTCCAGAACCGTATCCTTTCCCTCACGAGGAGGAATCTATGGGTCTGGAATCCCGTTAGGTTCCTCATGAGGGTCAGAACTTGCTAGAACGCATGTTCTGACTCTTGGTGCTCTCCTCCTGAAGGACTGGCAGCAAAGTCTCCCGTCCCCAGTGGCTCTTCCTGGGGAGTCTCGCGGACGTTCTCCGAAGGTCTATCTGGTTCCTGTCTGATCCTTGTCGAAGACTTAAGGACAGTCTTCGAGGCCTTCGGTTCCCTCCTGGGAGGGATACAGGACACCAGTAACGATGGATGCAAGACTTTCCCCACCTCTGTACGAGAAGACTTCTCAGGAAGAGGCGGAGTTTCCCCCATTGGTGCGATGGGGGAATGGACCGGCTCTTCCGACTCTCCTGAGAATGGGTAATACTCATCCGCAGGGGAGGGAGAGAAAGTCTGAGGGGGGAAGGAGCCTTGCGCAAGGATTTGCGAAGAGACAGGATAGCCCTCGGAGAAGTTACCACGGAGGGGACTCCTCTCTTCCTCTTCAGGGGGGAGGAAGCTGCCACCGATTTGTGACTCAAGTCAGAGAGAACAGGATTCATAGCCTGCATAAGAGCTCTGACTATGGTACCAAACCAGGGCTGCTGACTGACAGTCGCACTGTCAGACACTCCCTCTGGAGGGAAGGGGATCGTTCGATCCCTTGGAGGAGTCGACAAAAGAGGGTTCGCCTGATGAGAAGCTGAAAAAGAAGAAGAGTCCTTAGACCTGACCGGAAACCTCCCTCCAGCGAGCGCGCTGTTCTGCGCTTGCGGGGAGGGGAACGAGACGATGACCTGTCTGCCTGGAGCCCAGTTGCAACTCGTGCGTGATAGCGTTGGCGATCGGGGCGCTGATCACGCTGGTGATTGCGTGATGAGTCCTGTTCTGGGTCGCGCGCGAAAGAATCGTGCTCAGCAGGAATTTTGGGCGTGGGCAGGCGAAACAGAGGGCGTGGGAGCGAGGGCGCGCAGGAGAAGGCGGGGGCGGGGGCAGGGGCGCGGGCGCGCAGGAGAAGGCGGGGGCACGGGCGCGCGTAGGAGATGGCGAGGCGTGTGGCGCACAGGAGCTGGTTTATGAGGCGGGGTTGAAGGTTGGATGCGAGGGCGCACAGTAACCTGATGTGGTACTGGTGGGCGCGAGTGCGCAGCAGTACGTGGGCGCGTGTCTGTAAAGAGAGGGCGAGGGCGCGATTGCGCAGCCTCGTGATAGCACGAGGGTGAGTTTGCGCGCAGAAGAGCGCTGCGTAGATTACGCAGGTACCTTAGGCGATCGTGAGATAGCTGGGTGCGCAGGCCATCGTGGGCCCGCATGGCGCGCATCAGGATGTGGGCGCGCAGGTGTGCACTGTTGCGATGGGCGCGCAGCAGGAATCGAGCGCGTAGGTGTGCGCTGTTGGGTTGGGCGCGCATCGCGCGCAACTGGAACCTTGCGCGCAGCTGGAACATGGCGTGCAGCTGGAAGGTGAGTCCAGGGGTACCTGTGAGCGCCCGTGCGCTAGCTTAGGCACCTCCTGGACTGCGCGTTGAGATGTGGAAGCGTGCTGGCGCGTTGGTGAGCGCATGTGCGCTGTGTCAGGAACTGCTCGTGATTGGCGCGCATCACTCCTCATAATAGAAGAGCGCTGGGGGTCTAGAGGCACCTGTGAGTGCTTGTGCGCTAACCTAGGTGCCTCTTGGACTGCGCGTGGTACAGGAACTGCAGGGCGCTTGTGCGCAGCCGAGCACGTCTGCGCAGGTGGGCGCGGGCGCGCTAAATTAGGAACTGCTGGTGGGCGCGGGCGCGCAGAAGGTTGTGGGCGCGCAGGGGAACCCTGTCGCGTAACAGGAACAACTGCACGCACGCTCAGGTGAGCGCTGTAGCGCTAAGTCTGGATCAGCAGCAGAAGGGCGCGCAGGTATAACCTGGCGCTTAAGGTTTTGAGGCACAGTTTTGCGCTCAAGACCCTTATGCCCCAAAGGGACCGGTGCCTGCGCAATGACAGGTTTTGTCGGCACATATAGCGCATCAGCATCCTTGAAGGGTGACGGCAGGTCAGCAGGTCTGGAGGGAGACTGGTCACAGGGTCCTGAAGGACGACCTTCCTCCGAAGGGGATCGCGAACGATCTCAGGAGAGGTCTAAGGTGGTAGCTGGTAGGAACGGTGAACCGCGAGTTGTCTCCTCCGCAGAGGACTGCGGGGATGACGAGCCGAAGAAGTGCCTTCTAACTCCCTTGTGAGGAGAAGGAAGACCTCTACGGCGAAGGGGAGGATGAGCCTTCCGCCTTATACGCCCACGACGGGCCATTGGATCAGCAAGCTGACCTTCATAAAGCCTCCGTAGAGGAGTCTCTGTCAGTGAACTCCTTCGAGGGGGAGAATCACCTGCAGGAGAGACCGTAGGACTTAGTTCCTCCCTCGAAGGATGTTCTGAGGGGGAACCTAAGCCTTCAGCTACCTCAGCAACAACAGGCACGGGTGTTTGAACAGAAACACTCTATGCCTCCGTTACAACAACGTCAACGACAGACAAAGGATCTATCCTTGCTGTCGTCGGCGATTGTTTAACGGCTACACCTAGTTTGATCATGTCAAACAGGGCTTCCCTGGAGGGCGAACCCTGAAGCCCCAAGGAAGCCCAAAGCTGTAATGAATCAGAGCTATTCACAAACAAATGAGAAACAATATCCTCCTCCCCCTGCCTCGCTATGGGAGGCAACTACCTCTCCCGCACCCCGGGATCGGTCAACAGCAATACGGTCTACGCTATCACTCGCCGGCCTCTCGGAAGAGACCAATCGAGTGGGAGCTTCGGAGGAGGAAAGGGCTACGGAAGAAGCAGCCTTGGAATTTTCTCTCTTCTGAGAAACCTCTGAAGGAGAAATATCCCTTTTAGACTTCTTCTTGCGGCGCCGGGCAAACCTCTCCCACTGGGAGGTAGACCACTCCCTACACTCAATACATACGTTACCGCTATCACACCGTTGGCCCCTACAGTGAGGACATAAGGTGTGGGGATCAGTGTCGATGGCCGACAAAGGTCCCACAAGGGCGGCCAGGTAATCCAGGACACGTACGCATATTAGAATAATAGAGGCCAACTTCAAACACACACTGTAGAAAAGAGAAAGCAAAAACAGATTAATGGCAGTCAAAAGAGAGGGAGAGAGCAGACACGTCTGATCGCCTCCCGAGCCAAAAGCAAAGTGGAGCACTCACTAGTGTGTGAGGGGGGGGGGGTAGCAAGCTACTCCTCCCTACCCCCCGCTAACTACCGGTGGGGTAGTAAACCCTCGTTAAAATTCTTATGGCTCGTCATTCAGCTACGGCGAAGTAATTACCCTATGTAAATAGTGTGGTTTGTATTTCAAGTTACGGAACAATTTATAGTTTACTCCTACGTGGATACAAACTTTTGAGTCATTTAATGGCAATTCTTCCTTGGGCGGAAGAAGTCTCCGTGAGCTAGGAGGTCTGTCCCTTCCTCTAGATACAATTACTTTAGTATTAGCAAGAGATCAAAGTGAATTATTTGTGAACAGTCCTTTGTAGAGAGCTTTGCCCGGATGAAGTGATATGAACATTAGGTGGGTTGTGATATTTGTACATATTACGCTATACAATATATCATCAATATATCATTCACACAAATATGACAAATTTGGAAATAATTTGTACTTTTCCTCAACTAACACAAACCTGGAGTTATTTACGTAGATATTCTTTCAGCAAAGCTGGAAGGAAGGCGTTAGACTTTCAATGCAAGGTGGCAACCCTACGTAACCACTGTATTGGGTAGGTAGAGGGTGGCTGGGGGGTACAGCCACCTATATCTACTCACTCATCAGTAAAGTACGTCACAATTTTATTGCAGGCAGGATTTATGGGAGAAAGGTGATGGCGGGACTATTTATATAAACTTCAGGTTTGTATTATTTATGGAAAAATAAATTATCTCCGAACGTCATTTGTTCCCACACTAACAAACTTTATGTTACTTATGAGGATGACACGCCCTTGGGTGGGTGGCGAGTCGACTACTGGTTTAGTCATTGACCTGGGTTTGCCTCGTATAGTACTGCATTAGACTAATCTAAGATAACCTTGCCACCTCGCTTATCAATACAAAGTGAGAATGATGGCAGCCTGAGCAACTCTTGTACTTGGGCGAGAGAGCATATGAATGTCTAAGTAAGAATATTCCAAGTATTAAATAGGAATCTTGCACAAATACAAACTTTTCCCAATGACTACCTTGCAGGAAGCATTGGAGACATGTAAAAGTATATCAATATAAACTATACAGTACCTGTACTTAGTTACACAAGGGAAATGGTTATTATCTGCAGAGGTTGAATCCAGCTTGCAGAGGGACCCATGGCGCTGTACCCAAAGAGAGGGGGAGATAAAGAAAGGGAAAAGCCAGACTTACTTCCATTTATCCCAGACTTGTACCCGGGTAACCAATGCCTTCAACCATCTACTACTTGTCCAACAGGGAGTCCAAGGAATTCTAAATCACTTTAGATAGAAAACTTATCAAGTCTCCTGTGGGTCATGTCTTTGAGATAGTGGACAGCGAAGGTCGTCTAACACTTACACCCGCCCTTTTGTAACACTTGTAGCATTGAATAATTGCGTTTGAATGCCATGGACAAACTGATGCCCCTGACATCGTGAGCTCTAGGTCTTCGAGCTGGAGTAGGGTCAGGATTCAGAGCACTGTGTATGACTTTGC